>NC_052161.1:60899918-61266915 GCF_902713615.1 Scyliorhinus canicula | reverse complement strand
CTAACTCACTCTCTCCCCCAGGCACACTAACTCACTCTCTCCCCCAGGCACACTAACTCACTCTCTCCCCCAGGCACACTAACTCACTCTCTCCCCCAGGCACACTAACTCACTCTCTCCCCCAGGCACACTAACTCACTCTCTCCCCCAGGCACACTAACTCACTCTCTCCCCCAGGCACACTAACTCACTCTCTCCCCCAGGCACACTAACTCACTCTCTCCCCCCAGGCACACTAACTCACTCTCTCCCCCCAGGCACACTAACTCACTCTCTCCCCCAGGCACACTAACTCACTCTCTCCCCCAGGCACACTAACTCACTCTCTCCCCCAGGCACACTAACTCACTCTCTCCCCCAGGCACACTAACTCACTCTCTCCCCCAGGCACACTAACTCACTCTCTCCCCCAGGCACACTAACTCACTCTCTCCCCCAGGCACACTAACTCACTCTCTCCCCCAGGCACACTAACTCACTCTCTCCCCCAGGCACACTAACTCACTCTCATCCCCCAGGCACACTAACTCACTCTCTCCCCCAGGCACACTAACTCACTCTCTCCCCCAGGCACACTAACTCACTCTCTCCCCAGGCACACTAACTCACTCTCTCCCCCAGGCACACTAACTCACTCTCTCCCCCAGGCACACTAACTGCACTCTCTCCCCCAGGCACACTAACTCACTCTCTCCCCCAGGCACACTAACTCACTCTCTCCCCCAGGCACACTAACTCACTCTCTCCCCCCAGGCACACTAACTCACTCTCTCCCCCAGGCACACTAACTCACTCTCTCCCCCAGGCACACTAACTCACTCTCTCCCCCAGGCACACTAACTCACTCTCTCCCCCAGGCACACTAACTCACTCTCTCCCCCAGGCACACTAACTCACTCTCTCCCCCAGGCACACTAACTCACTCTCTCCCCCAGGCACACTAACTCACTCTCTCCCCCAGGCACACTAACTCACTCTCTCCCCAGGCACACTAACTCACTCTCTCCCCCAGGCACACTAACTCACTCTCTCCCCCAGGCACACTAACTCACTCTCTCCCCCAGGCACACTAACTCACTCTCTCCCCCAGGCACACTAACTCACTCTCTCCCCCAGGCACACTAACTCACTCTCTCCCCCAGGCACACTAACTCACTCTCTCCCCCAGGCACACTAACTCACTCTCTCCCCCAGGCACACTAACTCACTCTCTCCCCCCAGGCACACTAACTCACTCTCTCCCCCAGGCACACTAACTCACTCTCTCCCCCAGGCACACTAACTCACTCTCTCCCCCCAGGCACACTAACTCACTCTCTCCCCCAGGCACACTAACTCACTCTCTCCCCCAGGCACACTAACTCACTCTCTCCCCCAGGCACACTAACTCACTCTCTCCCCCAGGCACACTAACTCACTCTCTCCCCAGGCACACTAACTCACTCTCTCCCCCAGGCACACTAACTCACTCTCTCTCCCCAGGCACACTAACTCACTCTCTCCCCCAGGCACACTAACTCACTCTCTCCCCCAGGCACACTAACTCACTCTCTCCCCCAGGCACACTAACTCACTCTCTCCCCCAGGCACACTAACTCACTCTCTCCCCCCAGGCACACTAACTCACTCTCTCCCCCAGGCACACTAACTCACTCTCTCCCCCAGGCACACTAACTCACTCTCTCCCCCAGGCACACTAACTCACTCTCTCCCCCAGGCACACTAACTCACTCTCTCCCCCAGGCACACTAACTCACTCTCTCCCCCAGGCACACTAACTCACTCTCTCCCCCAGGCACACTAACTCACTCTCTCCCCCAGGCACACTAACTCACTCTCTCCCCCAGGCACACTAACTCACTCTCTCCCCCAGGCACACTAACTCACTCTCTCCCCCAGGCACACTAACTCACTCTCTCCCCCCAGGCACACTAACTCACTCTCTCCCCCAGGCACACTAACTCACTCTCTCCCCCCAGGCACACTAACTCACTCTCTCCCCCAGCACACTAACTCACTCTCTCCCCCAGGCACACTAACTCACTCTCTCCCCCAGGCACACTAACTCACTCTCTCCCCCCAGGCACACTAACTCACTCTCTCCCCCAGGCACACTAACTCACTCTCTCCCCCAGGCACACTAACTCACTCTCTCCCCCAGGCACACTAACTCACTCTCTCCCCCCAGGCACACTAACTCACTCTCTCCCCCAGGCACACTAACTCACTCTCTCCCCCAGGCACACTAACTCACTCTCTCCCCCAGGCACACTAACTCACTCTCTCCCCCAGGCACACTAACTCACTCTCTCCCCCAGGCACACTAACTCACTCTCTCCCCCAGGCACACTAACTCACTCTTCTCCCCCAGACACACTAACTCACTCTCTCCCCCAGGCACACTAACTCACTCTCTCCCCCAGGCACACTAACTCACTCTCTCCCCCAGGCACACTAACTCACTCTCTCCCCCAGGCACTACTAACCACTCTCTCCCCCAGGCACACTAACTCACTCTCTCCCCCCAGCACACTAACTCACTCTCTCCCCCAGGCACACTAACTCACTCTCTCCCCCAGGCACACTAACTCACCTCTCCCCCAGGCACACTAACTCACTCTCTCCCCCAGGCACACTAACTCACTCTCTCCCCCAGGCACACTAACTCACTCTCTCCCCCAGGCACACTAACTCACTCTCTCCCCCAGGCACACTAACTCACTCTCTCCCCCATGCACACTAACTCACTCTCTCCCCCCGGGCACACTAACTGACTCTCTCCCCCCCGGCACACTAACTCACTCTCTCCCCCAGGCACACTAACTCACTCTCTCCCCCAGGCACACTAACTGACTCTCTCCCCCCAGGCACACTAACTCACTCTCTCTCCCAGGCACACTAACTCACTCTCTCCCCCCAGGCACACTAACTCACTCTCTCCCCCCAGGCACACTAACTCACTCTCTCCCCCAGGCACACTAACTCACTCTCTCCCCCAGGCACACTAACTCACTCTCTCCCCCAGGCACACTAACTCACTCTCTCTCCAAGGCACACTAACTCACTCTCTCCCCCAGGCACACTAACTCACTCTCTCTCCCAGGCACACTAACTCACTCTCTCCCCAGGCACACTAACGCACTCTCTCCCCCAGGCACACTAACTCCACTCTCTCCCCCCCCAGGCACACTAACTCACTCTCTCTCCCAGGCACACTAACTCACTCTCTCCCCCAGGCACACTAACGCACTCTCTCCCCCAGGCACACTAACTCACTCTCTCCCCCAGGCACACTAACTCACTCTCTCCCCCCAGGCACACTAACTCACTCGCTCCCCCACACACACTAACGCACTCTCTCCCCCAGGCACACTAACGCACTCTCTCCCCCAGGCACACTAACGCACTCTCTCCCCCCAGGCACACTAACTCACTCTCTCCCCCAGGCACACTAACTCACTCTCTCCCCCAGGCACACTAACTCACTCTCCCAAGGCACACTAACTCACTTCGCTCAGGGCACACTAACTCACTCTCTCCCCCCCAGGCACACTAACTCACTCTCTCCCCCAGGCACACTAACTGACTCTCTCCCCCCCAGGCACACTAACTCACTCTCTCCCCCAACGCACACTAACTCACTCTCTCTCCCCAGGCACACTAACTCACTCTCTCCCCCAGGCACACTAACTCACTCTCTCCGCCCAGGCACACTAACTCACTCTCTCCCCCCCAGGCACTCTAAACTCACTCTCTCCCCCCCCAGGCACACTAACTCACTCTCTCCCCCAGGCACACTAACTCACTCTCTCCCCCAGGCACACTAACTCACTCTCTCCCCAGGCACACTAACTCACTCTCTCCCCCAGGCACACTAACTCACTCTCTCCCCCAGGCACACTAACTCACTCTCTCCCGCCAGGCACACTAACTCACTCTCTCCCCCAGGCACACTAACTCACTCTCTCTCCCCAGGCACACTAACTCACTCTCTCCCCCAGGCACACTAACTCACTCTCTCCCCCAGGCACACTAACTCACTCTCTCCCCCAGGCACACTAACTCACTCTCTCCCCCAGGCACACTAACTCACTCTCTCCCAGGCACACTAACTCACTCTCTCCCCCCAGGCACACTAACTCACTCTCTCCCCCAGGCACACTAACTCACTCTCTCCCCCAGGCACACTAACTCACTCTCTCCCCCAGGCACACTAACGCACTCTCTCCCCCAGGCACACTAACGCACTCTCTCCCCCAGGCACACTAACTCACTCTCTCCCCCAGGCACACTAACTCACTCTCTCCCCCAGGCACACTAACTCACTCTCTCCCCCAGGCACACTAACTCACTCTCTCTCCCAGGCACACTAACTCACTCTCTCCCCCCCAGGCACACTAACTCACTCTCTCTCCCCAGGCACACTAACTCACTCTCTCCCCCAGGCACACTACTCACTCTCTCCCCAGGCACACTACTCACTCTCTCGCCCCAGGCACACTAACTCACTCTCTCCCCCAGCACACTAACTCACTCTCTCCCCAGGCACACTAACTCACTCTCTCCCCCAGGCACACTAACTCACTCCCTCCCCCAGCACACTAACTCACTCTCTCTCCCAGGCACCTAACTCACTCTCTCCCCCAGGCACACTAACTCACTCTCTCCCCCAGGCACACTAACTCACTCTCTCCCCCCAGGCACACGAAACTCACTCTCTCCCCCAGGCACACTAACTCACTCTCTCCCCCAGGCACACTAACTCACTCTCTCCCCCAGGCACACTAACTCACTCTCCCCCAGGCACACTAACTCACTCTCTCCCCCAGGCACACTAACTCACTCTCTCCCCCAGGCACACTAACTCACTCTCTCCCCCAGGCACACTAACTCACTCTCTCCCCCAGGCACACTAACTCACTCTCTCCCCCAGGCACACTAACTCACTCTCTCCCCCAGGCACACTAACTCACTCTCTCCCCCAGGCACACTAACTCACTCTCTCCCCCAGGCACACTAACTCACTCTCTCCCCCAGGCACACTAACTCACTCTCTCCCCCAGGCACACTAACTCACTCTCTCCCCCAGGCACACTAACTCACTCTCTCCCCCAGGCACACTAACTCACTCTCTCCCCCAGGCACACTAACTCACTCTCTCCCCCAGGCACACTAACTCACTCTCTCCCCCAGGCACACTAACTCACTCTCTCCCCCAGGCACACTAACTCACTCTCTCCCCCAGGCACACTAACTCACTCTCTCCCCCAGGCACACTAACTCACTCTCTCCCCCAGGCACACTAACTCACTCTCTCCCCCAGGCCACTAACTCACTCTCTCCCCCAGGCACACTAACTCACTCTCTCCCCCACACACACTAACTCACTCTCTCCCCCAGGCACACTAACTCACTCTCTCCCCCAGGCACACTAACTCACTCTCTCCCCCAGGCACACTAACGCACTCTCTCCCCCAGGCACACTAACTCACTCTCTCCCCCAGGCACACTAACTCACTCTCTCCCCCAGGCACACTAACTCACTCTCTCCCCCAGGCACACTAACTGACTCTCTCCCCCAGGCACACTAACTCACTCTCTCCCCCAGGCACACTAACTCACTCTCTCCCCCAGGCACACTAACTCACTCTCTCCCCCAGGCACACTAACTCACTCTCTCCCCCAGGCACACTAACTCACTCTCTCCCCCAGGCACACTAACTCACTCTCTCCCCCAGGCACACTAACTCACTCTCTCTCCCCAGGCACACTAACTCACTCTCTCCCCCAGGCACACTAACTCCTCTCCCCCAGGCACACTAACTCACTCTCTCCCCACAGCACACTAACTCACTCTCTCCCCCAGGCACACTAACTCACGTCTCTCCCCCAGGCACACTAACTCACTCTCTCCCCCAGGCACACTAACTCACTCTCTCCCCCAGGCACACTAACTCACTCTCTCCCCCAGGCACACTAACTCACTCTCTCCCCCAGCACACGAACTCACCTCAATCTCCCCAGGCACACTAACTCACTCTCTCCCCCAGGCACACTAACTCACTCTTCCCCCAGGCACACTAACTCACTCTCTCCCCCAGGCACACTAACTCACTCTCTCCCCCAGGCACACTAACTCACTCTCTCCCCCAGGCACACTTAACTCACTCTCTCCCCCAGGCACACTAACTCACTCTCTCCCCCAGGCACACTAACTCACTCTCTCCCCCAGGCACACTAACTCACTCTGTCCCCCAGGCACGTAACTCACTCTCTCCCCCAGGCACACTAACTCACTCTCTCCCCCAGGCACACTAACTCATCTCTCCTCCCCCAGCACACTAACTCACTCTCTCCCCCAGGCACACTAACTCACTCTCTCCCCCAGGCACACTAACTCACTCTCTCCCCCAGGCACACTAACTCACTCTCTCCCCCCCCAGGCACACTAACTCACTCTCTCCCCATGCACACTAACTCACTCTCTCCCCCAGGCACACTAACACACTCTCTCCCCCCAGGCACACTAACTCACTCTCTCCCCCAGGCACACTAACATTCTCTCTCCCCCAGGCACACTAACTCACTCTCTCCCCCAGGCACACTAACTCACTCTCTCCCCAGGGCACACTAGCTCACTCTCTCCCCCAGGCACACTAACTCACTCTCCCCCCCAGGCACACTAACTCACTCTCTCCCCCCAGGCACACTAACTCACTCTCTCCCCAGGCACACTAACTCACTCTCTCCCTCAGGCACACTAATTCACTCTCTCCCCCAGGCACACTAACTCACTCTCTCCCCCACGCACACTAACTCACTCTCTCCCCCAGGCACACTAACTCCCTCTCCCCAAGGCACACTAACTCACTCTCTCCCCCTGGCACACTAACTCACTCTCTCCCCCAGGCACACTAACTCTCTCTCTCCCCAGGCACACTAACTCACTCTCTCCCCCAGGCACACTAACTCACTCTCTCCCCCACGTACACTAACTCACTCTCTCCCCAGGCACACTAACTCACTCTCTCCTCCACGTACACTAACTCACTCTCTCCCCCAGGCACACTAACTCACTCTCTCCCCCACGTACACTAACTCACTCTCTCCCCCGGGCACACTAATTCACTCACTCTCCTCCACACACACTCTCTCTTCCCTCCACACACTCACTCTCTCCCCTCCGCACCCACACATTCTCTCTCTCCCCTCCACACACGCTAACTTTCTTCCCTCCACACACACTCACTCTCTCTCTCTTCCCTCCACACACTCACTCTCTCCTCCACACACTCACTCTCCCCCCCCTCCACACCCACACACTCTCTACCCCCTCCACACCCACTCTCTCCACTCCACACACACTCACTCTTCCCTCCACACACACATTCTCTCTCTTCCCTCCACACACACACTCACTCTCTCCCCTCCACACTCACGCTCTCCCCTCCACACACAGCTGCATCAAGGCAGACATCGCCAAAGCCGCGATGCGCGCGGTGGACGAGTCCGTCCCCTTCCAGGTGGAGAGCGACGCATCAGAGTTCGCTCTCGCCGCTACCCTCAATCATGCAGGCAGACCGGTAGCGTTTTTTTCGCCCACCCTCACCTCCTCCAAAATTCAGCACTCCTTAGCCGAAAAAGATGCCCAAGCCATCGCGGAAGCCGTACAGCACTGGAGGCACTACCTCGCTGGTAGGAGGTTTACCCTCGTCACCGACCAACGATCGGTAACCTTCATGTTCAATAATACACAGCGGGACAAAATCAAGAACGCTAAGATCTTGAGGTAGAGCTTCGAACTCTCCACCTATAATTACGATATAGTATATCATCCTGGGAAGCTCAACGAGCCCCCAGATGCCCTGTCCCGCGGCACATGCGCCAGCGTGCAAGATGACCGACTACGGGCTATCCACGATGACCTCTGCCACCTGAGGGTCACCCGGCTTATCCACTATATCAAGGCCCACAACCTGCCCTACTCCACCAAGGAGGTCAGAGCCATGACCAGGGACTGCCAGATCTGTGCGGAGTGTAAACCTCACTTCTATCGACCGGATAAGACCCACCTGGTAAAGGCATCCCAGCCCTTTGAACACCTCAGTATCGATTTCAAAGTCCCCTCCCCTCCAATAACTGCAATACATATTTCCTCAATACTATAGATGAGTTCTCCAGCTTTCCCTTTGCAATCCCTTGCCCCGACATGACCACGTCCACCGTTATTAAAGCCCTACATAGTGTCTTCACTGTTTGGTTTCCCCACGTATGTCCACAGTGACCGGGGCTCGTCATTCATGAGCGACAAATTGCATCAGTACTTGCTCAGAAAGGGCATCGCCTCGAGTAGGACTACCAGTTATAACCCCCAGGGAAACGGGCAGGTGGAGAGGGAGAACGCGACGATCTGGAAGACCATCTTACTGACCCTGCGGTCCAGGAATCTCCCAGTTTCTCACTGGCAGGAGGACCTCCCCGATGCGCTCCACTCTATTAGGTCCCTACTTTGCACGGCCACAAACGAGACCCCTCATGACTGCTTATTTGTTTTCCCCAGGAGATCCACCTCGGAGGCCTTGCTTCCATCCTGGCTGAAGACACCGGGGCCGGTCCTACTTTGAAAACATGTCAAGAGCCATAAGTCCAATCCTCTGGTAGTGAGGGTCCAGCTCATACACTCCAACCCCCAGTTATCTTTATATCGAACACCCCGATGGCCGACAGGATACGGTCTCCCTCCGGGACCTGGCGCCCGCCGGTTCCACCACCACCACGACCACCGCCCCTCCACCATATCCTGCCCAACCTACCATGACCAGCGCCTCCGCCCATATATGGCTCCCACGCTACCTCCCCCCTGCCATCCTTCCTTCACCGATCCACAGGAATGAAGCTCCAGAAGAGATGCTCCCGGAGTCCATGTCTGTACCCGCACCGGCGCCCTCACTACCAATGCCAGCACGGACGAGCTCGACACCCGGGCCAGCAACAACGCCAGAGCTTCGGCGATCACAGCGCCAATCTGTGCGCCGGACCGGCTGAACTTATGAACCCGTCACCCCCGCCGGGCTTCATTTTTTAATAGGAGGTGAATGTGGTGAATGTATTATGCCAATAATCCACCAGTGTATTTGTATCTGTGCTGTGCTGTTGCACTTGTGGGTTTCTCCTATGGGCCATTGTATGGCATTATCCATCGGGGAACATGCTGGGGCCTGTATGGGCACCGCCCTGTCTCCTCCTCTTGAAGGGAGGCATAAAGAGCAGTCAACCTGTAGGTGGTTCTCAGTATTGGATCAGTCACAGGCAGGCACTGTTACAAGTTGATTAAAGCCACAGTTTACTGCTACTCCCGTCTCCCCACACACACTCATCTCCCCCTCCACACACACACTCTCACACACACATACTCTCCCTCTACGCACCTCTCACCTGCACACACTCACACATGCACAGACACATAGTCACTCACTTCCCCTCCACAGACACACACACCCACCCATACACACACACACACACACACACATACACACACTCACTCTCTCCCCCTCTTCTCACAGGCAAAGAGCCTGGGGGTGCTGGGCTTGCTGGCCCTGTGCTCAATGTGGGATGGGAGACACTCAGCCGGGGGTGCGGGACCCTCTGCAGGGGTGGGCCACCATAGGAGGGTGGGAGGAAGGTGCTAGGGAGGCAACCAGGTGGCAACAGTTCATGGCACCACCATGCCAACCTCTAGGTCATGTTTACCTGGGGGCTACCCTTGTCCCTGCCCATCTGCCCCAATGGTCGCCCATAACCTCTGCCAACTGCCGAGGCTTCTAACCGTGCGGCTGAAGGATACTGCTAATGGCGAAAAACCAGTCATGGTTAAGTGAGCACTGCACACATCGCACATGGATTCCCGTGGGTGGGCGGGCCATGTGGCATGTTGGAGTCATTGCCTAGCATCCCAATCACACCTTGAAGCCTGGACACTGCTTGAACAATGCGGGAAGCAACACCACACACGCAGCAGCCAACACCCAGGGGATGGGACACAGCTCCGGGGACATGTCCATGGCTGTAATGATATGTAAAAATGCATACAAGTAAAGGTCTAATTGTTACCAATCAGTGTAACACAACCACTAGAGGCCACCACTAATTACCAGTATAAGAATTCAAGGAATCTTGGGTAACTATTCAGTTGAGTGTAAGCAGAGAGAGAGATATATCACAGCATAGTTAATAATAGATAGAAGCAGCATGTGTAGTTTAAATTTGTTATTACTTGAACATAGATTACTTTATTAATAGTTATAGTTCTGTGGAGTATGCAAACTCGTGCCTCGGAGCTCCCCAGGTCAGTGTCATTGTTGTGAGCTGGCTGGGGTTGGCTGAGCAAGTGCAGCTTAATTGCTGCTCGATCTTGTCAGCAGGAGGCCGGTGAGCATGATCCCGGTGAATCAGCTGGTGAGCCTTCATTTGCGGTGAGAAGCCCATGAGAGCTTGTTAAGTGAGCCAATTAACATTGAATTGCGTTGCCAGCCTCGCTGGGCCGAGTGCCAAGAAGCTCGTGTCAATTCCGGCTCACTCCCATACTTAGAATGTTTTCCTGGGAATCGTGCCCAAACACTCATTCACTCTCATTCCCCCCCTACACACTCACTCTCTCCCCCAACATGCACACATTCACTACCGCCCCCTCCCCTCCTCACACACACTATACATTCACTCTCCCACCCAACACAGTCATGGAAAACTAATGGGACTGCAGGCTGATCAGTACTATGAACCTCTTGGTATGCATCCTTTGGTCTTAGAGATGTGTTTCCATTGGCTGTAATCTTCCAAACTTCCCTTGAAGCTCACTTGGATGGACAACTGGGGCTGGATTCTCAATTCTGGAGGCTAAATCCCCACGCCGGTATGAAAACGGTGGTGTTTTAAGACAGGAAAACTGGCGCAAAATGGCCACTGATTCCCTGTTCTCGGAGGGCTAGCAGCCAGGCAGCATAGAGCTCCCAGCTCAAGCTGTCGATAGGGCCTGGAGAATTGCCGGGTCCGTGGCCGTGCATGCGCACAGCGGCAGCCCTCTGTGGCCGTGCCGGGCTTCATGGCAAATGCCGCTCGTGGACATGGCCTGCAAATACAGTCCCCCCCCCCCCTTCCGCCAGCTCGGGCGCCACAGACCACCCCACCACAGTGCCCCAAGCCCCGAATATGTCCCCCTCCCCGCCCACGGATCGTCCCTTCCCCGACTATGTCCGCAGCCGCCACGCTGAGTTCCCGACGGGTGAGACCACACGCGACCCACTCTGTCGGGAACTCGGCCAGTCGGGAACAGAGCAACGCGGTGTAGGCCTCACCCGACGTTTGGAGGCCATGGATATGGCGAGCAGCGTACACTCCCAAGTATGCTGCTTTTCAGGGGCAGAGCATCGCGAAAGCGGTGCCTCCCCTGATTTTGCTGTCATCGACGATTCTTACATTTTGTTAAAATGCAAATGTTATGATAAACTTGCTGAGAATTCTATTTTTAGCTGAACCTATTGTGCTATTTTTCTGCTGCAGAGGATGCTGGTAGGCAGAATGCTTTGTGCAACTGATGATAATATCGGTTGAACATCTTCCATATGAACTCACCTGGCTAATTTCACAGAAACAGTCCACTTTACAGAGGAAAATGCAGATCCACATAGTTGATAACCTCATGAAGTGGATCAGCTAGCATAATAATTGGAACAAACATGCTCAAATGGTTTTGACCCTTATCTTTATCAAATTCTGAGCGGTGTGTTATGTCAGATGTATTACATATTAAATTGATTGATTGCACCCTTAAAGAAGGATTAAGTGGTTGATGTAATCACCGTGAGTACATCAACAGACAGTAGGCAGATTATCACAGGAAAGTAACAGAATAAATAAACCATGTTGAATTACAATGACATAATGAATATCTCTATCTTATCATTAATTATCAAAGCAACTTAAATTTCTAGAGAGCTCTGAAGAAGAGCCATGCAGACTCGAAATGTTAACTCTATTACTCTCTCCACAGATGCCGCCAGACCTCCAGAGATTTTCTAGCGTGCTCTGTCAGGTGGGAATTGCAATTAACATATATCCCAGACACAATTTCAATATGTGCGCCAAAACCTTCAAGTAACAACAGATTACAGAAGTGTTGTTCACCCTTGTGGTAAGAAAGCGTCAGAAGGAAAGCTTTGTATCTCATGCCCAGAATCGATTTCATCATCACCTAAAGAACTGTCACATGTTTGAAAGGCAGAGTCTGATAGTAATCTGAAGGAATGGGGTGGTGATTGTGTGCCTGAAGCCCAGAACTGAACAGGTCAGAATTGGCAACCTGACTCCCAGGTGTTGTTGCGTCACAGTCGGCATCGTGCACAGCTGCATGGTATAATCTCAGCTGCAATTGAAGTCCACATTTGTTGATTCACTTACATCCCGTGGTTTAAATTGTCCACCTCCTTCGCTCTGCCTATCCACATGCTCCCCAAAACATCATTCCTCATATCTGTTTGTCTTTCAGCAGCCCTCATTATCTATCTATGTCATCACCTCCACAGTTATTTACCACTCTCCTCAGTGCTTTGAGAGACCGGCCTAAGTCAAATCCACTGTGTCAAGTGGTGAATACCTCACCTTCAGACTCAAAGGTCTGTCAGCTCACCTCATGTGGGAAAGGTGTGTGTAAAATAGAAAGGAGAGGGAATGCAAATAGTCCAGCAAACTGAGGCAGAGAAGGAGGCCCCTGCAGCATACATCTAAGTGAAAGATAAGGAGATGGGGTGTTTGCAGAGACTGGGTTACAAGTACCTCTGAACTACATCTGCTGACTTTATTTCATCAATGGCTGATCTATGAGAAGACTGACTATGGTAACAGTCAAGAGGGACTAAGTGGAGAAATCATGGCCTCTCCTTTATCTTCTGAGATGGCACATGCACAGGAAGTGTCAGATGACATTCATGAGGACACTTCCTCAGAGGACCTCATCCCGTATGAGGGAGCTTCAGCGCTGTACCAGCATAAATATGTTAAATTAGGGCAGCACGGGGGGCGCAGTGGTTAGCATTGTTGCCTCACGGCACTGACATCCCAGGTTCGATTCCCACGCTGGGTCACTGTCCGTGTGGACTTTGCTCATTCTCCCCGTATCTGCATGGGTTTCGCCCCCACAACCCATCGATGTGCAGGGTAGGTGAATTGGCCACGCTAAATTGCGGCCTAATTGGAAAAAAATGAATCGGGCACTCTAAATTTAAAATAAAAATACGCAGACTTCAGCAGACCCACTAAACATTTGTTGGGTTGTTACAATGTGATTCAGACATAAGTGATTACAAAATGCATCTTGGCAGGAATAACTGACGGATTTTAATATACATGTTTTTATTAAAGTATAAATTGCTCTGGAACGTGTGGTGGGGAAGAGATCCCACATGAATTATGATTCAGTGCCAGTTGTTGCATGATTTGTGTTACTTTGCTGCAAGCCCCATAGAAATGGCAGCTTGTCCCCAACTTCAGAGTTTCAATTACTACATTTGCTAATTAATAGGCAATTGAACGCATGACAGGAAGTTATGGCAACACTTAACAGTGAAAGTAGTGACTTCCCGTGGCGGCCATGGTAGGAATGGTTGCATATAGGGCAGCTCCTGCTTAAAGATGTAGAAAAGGGCTCTTTTTACCCATAATTGGGTGTGACTTCGACGGAAAAGTGTAACTAAAGGTTGGGGGAGAAGTTCCCCACGGTGTGGCATGTCTGCTGGTTACCAAACACGACAGAAGAAGGTGAAAGACCTGGCCAAGGAGTTGGAAGGGATCTGTGGCACAAAAACCAGTAGAAGGAAGGCTGAGGGGAAAGGGCGAGTGCATGCAGCAAGCCCCAGATGGAACAGTTGATGGCCTTCATCAAGAAAGAGTTCCTCCAGTAGAGGAAGGAGATGCAGGAGGATCACTTGAAGGCCATCAAAGGGGCTGTGGCACCCCTGAAGGGCTCGATGGAGAGGCTGGAGAAATGCTTGGAGGCGCAGGGGTCGCAGATCTGAGAGTTTGGGAGGGTGATGTCGGATCACAGTGATCAGGTGGTGGCACTTGAGGCCAAGGTGGGGCTCCTCGGAGGCCTTTGCAAGACATTGAGAGAAAAGGTGGAGGAGCAGGAAAATAGATCAAAAATCCAGAATCTGCAGATAGTGAGCCTGCCTGAAGGAGTGGAAGGTGCGAGTGCCACAAGTTATGTTTCGAGGATGCTGGTAGCGGAGAGGGCACTGGATAAAGCCCCTGAGCTGGACAGAGCGCACAGGTCTCTGAGGCAGAAGCCTAGAGGGGGGGAGGTGCAGGCAGTGACCGTAAGCCTCCACAAGAGAGGGTGATGCGACGTTGCGCGGTTGGAGAAGAAACATGGTCAGGGGCGGTATAGGCTGAAATTAACGGGGTAGAGCCAAAAGGGGAGGATGGAGGATGGTAGAGGGGAATGGAGGCGTAAGTCTCCGGTAAGGCTGATAACGTGGAAGGTGCGAGGCCTCAATGGACTGGTCAAAAGATCTTGGGTCTTTGGACATCTTAGGAGCTCGAAAGCGAGGTGGTCTTTCGAAGGAGATGCACCTCCACGTGAAGGACCAGGTTAGGTTAAGTAAGGGGTGGGTGGGTCAGGTTTTCCACTCGGGGTTTGATTCAAAGTCGCGGGGGTGGCAATTGTGATGAGTAAGAAAACAGGGTTTGTGAGCATGAAGGAAGTGAGGGACCCGGGTGGGAGATATGTGATGGTGAGCGGGGCATTGGAAGGGACGCCAGTGGTGCTGGTGAATGTGTATGCATCGAATTGAGATGATGTAAGTTTTATGAGGGGTTTGTTGGCAGCAATCCTGGACTTGGCCACACACCAGTTGATTATGGAAGGAGATTCTAATTGTGTCCTAGAGAGGGGGGAGAATGGGTTAGACTGGAGGAGCAATCCTGTCGGGGGTCCAGCTTAAGGGCTATGATGACGGCAGCATTGGCAATAGTGCCAAGCAGATGCTCGGAGATCCCTGTGGCTCAGTCCATGATGAAGATCTGGAACCAGCTGAGGAGGCACTTTAGGATAGAGGGATGTTGGTGTTAACGCTGTGAAAACTATGGTTTTGGGTAGGAGGGGATAGGTGGCACGTATAGTAAATGGAAAGAAGTGATTAAGGTGGGGGATTTGTATCTCGAAGAAGGGTTTGCCGGTATAGATGAATTGAAGGAGTGGGTAGACCTTCCAAGAGCAAGTGAGTTTAGGTACCTGCAGGTAAAGGACTTCACATGGAAGGTTTGTAAAGAGTTCCCCAGGTTGCCGAGCTACACCCTGCTGGAACAACTGTTACTTCGGATGTGGAAGGGGAGGGCAGGATTGGCGACATATACAGTTGGCTGGTAGAACAGGGAGGTGAGCGGGTGGTGAAGATTAAGGAGAAGTGGGAAGGGGAACTGAGATACTGGGGAGTATGGAGTGAGGCGCTACGAAGGGTAAATGCGACCTCCTCATGCGCAATGATGAGCCTGGTACACTGGGTACATATGATGTGGGCAAGAATGAGTGGGTTCTTTCAGGGGTTGGCAGGCGAATGTGAGAAGTGTGGGCGGGGCAAGCGAATCACACATATATGTTCTGGGGCTGTGAAAAGTTGGAGAGATTCTGGACGGGAGTGTTTGCGGTGCGAACAAAGATAGTGGGGGAGGAGGTTGAGTCGGACCCTATGGTGGTGATTTTTGGGATATTGGAGAAGCCGGAGCTGATGTACGGAAGGAGGGCCGAGTTTGTGGCCTTCGCCTCTCTGATTGCCCGGCGATGAATTTTAGTGGAGTGGCGGGCAGCAACGCCACCGGGGACGCGGCCTGGCTGGGCGACTTATATGACTTTCTCTGGCTGGAAAAGATAAAAAACGAATTGAGGGGTTCAGGGGGAATATTTTGAGGCAAGGTGGGGGATGTTCTGTGGGGAATGTATTCACCATTGTATAAGCTGTGGTCCAATAGTAATGTGATCTCCTTGCAGGTATTGCACTGGAACCTGGTGGGCTCCGCCTCCGGTTCTGCCCCCCCTCGAACGGTATATAGACCGGCCGCCTGGGGGCGGCGCTCATTTGTACAGCAGACACAGGCAGGCTAGTTCTTGGTTAATGAAGCCTAAGTTCACTCACTCTCATCGTCTCGCAGTGAATTAATGGTACAACAATTTATTAACCAAAGACATCACTATGGAAGCCGCTCTAAAGCCTGATAAACTGGAACTTGAAGCACGAGCAGCAGAAGCGAAGGAAATCTTCTCCCACTGCCTCCGCTGTTTTGAGGCCTACCTTGACTCCTTCGAAGCGCCTCTCTCCGATGCCCTCAAGCTGCGTATCCCGCATGGCCGGGTGAGCCACCGAATTTTGAGTATGATTCAGGACACGGCTACGTACGAAGCAGCGGCCGCGATCCTAAATAGACGGTTTGTGAAACTCGTGGATGAAGTATTCGCGAGGCACCTCCTCACTACCCGCCATCAACGCACCGGCGAATTGTGGTGGTATGGATATGAGCACTGCCATTGGTGCGGAGCACTGGCTTCCCATTGGCTCTGGCTGGTCATGTGCCTCTCGTCCGATTGGTTGGGACTAGTCATGTGACTGCTCTCCAATTGGTCGAGAGGCAAGTAGGCCCCGCCTCCGAGGTGGGGTATAAGTACCCAGAGTTCACGGCAGTCGGCCATTCTCTGTAGTCGACCACCGGGCTAACAACTAGCAGATTAAAGCCACAGTTCGGATCCTAAATGTGTCTTGAGTCGAATTGATGGTACATCAATTTAATCAGCTAGAATTTTGGAATGGAGCTTCGCATCAAGCCTGACTGCCTCCGCACCAGCCCGCATGCTTCAAATGCGTCTGCAATCTTTAAACACTGGCAGGTGTGTTTTAATAGCTACCTGACAACTGCAGCCAGCAAGCCCACCAAGGAGCAGAAACTCCACATCAGCCACTCGTGCGTGGGCACATCGGTCTACGCAATGATCGAGGACGAAGGCGATTTTGATGCGGCCATGGAGATTCTCAAAGGACACTTTCTCCGGCCGGTCAACGAAGTATACGCACGGCATCTCCTGACGACCAGACAACAGTTCCCTGGTGAGTCCCTCGACGTGATTTACCAGGCCCTTGCAGCTCTAGGGAGAACGTGCGCATGTCTCCAAATTTCGGCGACGGAGCACATGGAACTTCTAATCAGAGACGTTTACGTTGCTGGCATGCAGCCCCCTTCTATTTGCCAACAATTGCTGGAGAAGAACACCCTCAGCCTAGCTGAGGCACGGAGTCTTGCAACCTCCCTGGAGGTTGCTGACCTGAAAGCCCGCGCATACGCCCCCGGCCGCGCAGCAACCCCCTGGACTTCATGGCACGCGCCACCCCCATCCTCCGTGGACCCCGACCACCCCCAAGCCTGCGCCGCGGGTCGCTCCGACAAACTAGCGGGGCCCCGTTGCTATTTCTGTGGCCTCTCAAAGCACCCCTGCCCGCGCTGCCCGGCCCGCTCCGCTCTGTGTAAGAGCTGCGGGAAGAAGGGCCACTACGCGGTGGTCTGCCAGACCAAGTCGGTCGCTGCTGTCCCGCGCAACGACCGCGGATCGCCCCCCCCCCCCCTGCCCCCCCAGGGCCCCACGCCGCGCACCAACCTCTCCGGCCCACCTCCCGGCTCCCGCAACGGCCCCACGGTTCTCCCGACCTGCGCCCCCAGCTGCCCCGACCAGCCCGCAGACGCCGCTGACACTGCCCCCAGTTGCCACGAGGCTCCCACGGGCGCCGCCATCTTGGGCCCCGGACGCCATGTGCGGGCCATGGGCGCCGCCATCTTGGGCCAACTCGGAAGGCCCTGCAAGCGATTACTCTGCCACTGAAGAGGATCTGGAACTCTCACCATGACTGGCTTCCATCAAGCTCGACCAGTCGCGACCACACACGCTCGCCAAGACTACAACGACGGTTCAGCTCAACGGACACAAAACAAGGGCCTGCTGGACTCCGGGAGCACGGAAAGTTTTGTCCACCCCGACACGGTAAGACGCTGCACGCTCCCCATCCACCCAGTTAAACATAAAATTGAATTGGCCTCAGGTTCGCATTCCGTCCAAATCACCGGGTGCTGCATAGCGGACCTCACAGTCCAGGGGAGGGTTTTCAAAAATTTCAAACTCCTCATTCTCCCCCGTCTATGCGCTCCGGCACTCTTGGGCATGGACTTCCAGTGCAACCTGCAGAGCTTGACTTTTCAATTCAGCGGCCCTATTCCCCTCCTTACTGTTTGCAGCCTCGCATCCCTCAAAGTGGACCCCCCTTCCTGGTTTGCTAATCTCACCCCAGATTGTAAACCTGTCGCCACTCGGAGCAGACGATACAGTGCCCAGGACCGGACCTTCATCGGGTCCGAGGTCCAGAGGCTCCTTAAGGAAGGAGTTATCGAGGGCAGCAACAGTCCCTGGCGAGCCCAAGTGCTGGTAGTTCGGACTGGGGAGAAAAACCGGATGGTCATCGATTACAGTCAGACCATCAACAGGTTTACGCATCTGGACGCGTATCCTCTTCCCCGTATTTCCGACCTGGTTAACAGGATCGCAAAGTACAAAGTTTTCTCCACGGTTGACCTTAGTCCGCCTACCACCAGCTCCCCATCCGCGCGAGTGACCGAAAGTACACCGCGTTTGAGGCAGATGGGCGCCTCTACCACTTCCTCAGGGTTCCATTCGGTGTTACTAGTGGGGTCTCGGTCTTCCAACGGGAGATGGACCGAATAGTCGACAAGCACGGTTTACGGGCCACCTTCCCGTATCTCGATAACGTCACCATCTGCAGCCACGGCCAGCAGGACCACGACATCAACCTCCAAAAATTCCTCCGAACCGCAAAACTCCTTAATTTAACTTACAATAGGGTAAGTGCGTGTTTAGCACCAACCGTCTAACCATCCTTGGCTACGTAGTGCGTAACGGAGTGATGGGCCCCGATCCCGAACGCATGCGCCCCCTGATGGAACTTCCCCTCCCCAACTGCCTCAAATTCCTCAAATGCTGCCTGGGCTTCTTCTCAGACTACAGTGGGTCCCCAACTACACCGACAAAGCCCGCCCCCTCATCCAATCCACCTCCTTTCCCCTGTCGATGGAGGCCCGCCAGGCCTTTAGCCGCATCAAAGCGGATATCGCAAAGACCACGATGCAAGCTACCGACGAGTCCCTCCCATTCCAGGTCGAGAGCGACGCGTCTGACGTAGCTCTGGCGGCCACCCTGAACCAAGCGGCAGACCCGTGGCCTTCTTTTCACGAACCCTCCACGCTTCCAAAATCCGCCATTCCTCGGTGGAAAAGGAGGCACAGGCCACAGTCGAAGCTGTGCGATATTGGAGGCACTATCTGGCCGGCAGGAGGTTTACCCTCCTCACAGACCAACGGTCAGTAGCTTTCATGTTCGACAATGCACAGAGGGGCAAGATCAAGAACGACAAGATCTTGCGGTGGCGGATCGAGTTGTCCACGTACAACTACGATATCTTGTATTGTCCTGGGAAGCTCAACGAGCCTCCTGATGCCCTATCCCGCGGTACCTGCGCCAGCGCGCAGATTGACCGCCTTCACTCCCTCCACACGGACCTCTGCCATCCAGGGGTCACCCATTTCTACCATTTTATTAAGACCCGCAACCTGCCCTACTCCGTCGAGGAAGTCAGGACCATCACTAGGGACTGCTACGTCTGCGCCGAGTGCAAACCGCACTTCTACCGCCCCGAACGAGCGCATCTGATCAAGGCATCCCGCCCCTTTGAACGTCTCAGTATAGACTTCAAGGGTCCCCTCCCCTTCAACAACCGTAACACCTATTTCTTGAGTGTTGTCGACGAAAACTCTTGATTCCCTTTTGCCATTCCCTGTCCCGACGTGACCACAACAACCGTCATAAAGGCCCTCCTATCCATCTTCTCCCTGTTCGGTTACCCCGCGTACATCCACAGCAACCGGGGGTCCTCTTTCATGAGTGACGAACTGCGTCAGTTCCTGCTCAGCAGGGGCATAGCCTCTAGCAGGACGACCAGTTATAACCCCCGGGGTAACGGTCAGGTCGAACGGGAGAATGGCACCATTTGGAAGACCATCCTGCTGGCCCTACGGTCCAGAGATCTCCCTATTCCCCGTTGGCAAGAAGTCATTCCCGACGCCCTGCATTCAATCCGGTCTCTCCTCTGTACTACCACTAATCAAACACCTCAGGGCAGCACGGTGGCTCAGTGGGTTAGCCCTGTTGCCTCACGGCGCTGAGGTCCCAGGTTCGATCCCGGCTCTGGGTCACCGTCCATGTGGAGTTTGCACATTCTCCCCGTGTTTGCGTGGGTTTCGCCCCCACAACCCAATGTTGTGCAGGGTAGGTGAATTGGCCACTCTAAATTGCCCCTTAATTGGAAAAAATGAATTGAGTACACTAAAGTAAAAAAAAAAAATCAAACACCTCATGAATGTCTTCTGGTTTTAGCCAGGAAGTCGTCCTCATGATCCCCTCTCCCGACCTGGCTGGCCACCCCCGTGCCCATCTTGCTCCGGAAGCATTTGCGGGTGCACAAGTCCGACCCGTTGGTTGAGCGAGTCCAGTTACTCCACGCCAACCCGCAGTATGCGTACGTGGAGTATCCCGACGGTCGGCAGGATACGGTCTCGCTTAGGGACCTGGCACCCGCCGGCGTGCAGCCTTCTCCCCCTACACCAACACCTACCCCCCAACCTCAATTTCCCCCCCAGCGCCCCCCACGCCCCCACGACCCAGCGCACATGCCCCCTCTTCCCCGATTACAGTGTCTCCACCACCGGTCCGGGGTACGGAGACACATCTACGACCAAGGACGAGGCAAGGACGACCATCGGCCCGACGTCACCGGCTCCACTGCGAAGGTCCTCCAGAACACCATGGGCACCCGACAGGCTGATCATCTCCTCTGATGCGGCCATGGATTTTTTTTTGGACATTTTTGTGTCATCCTGTTGTTATTAGTAGTAGTAGTATTGTTTTGCCACGAGCCAGTGGGCAGCTCACCTATCGATTTTCGCTGCTCATACCACCAGTCCTCGGACCCCCCCCTCTCTCTTCCACTTACACCCCCTCCCCTTCTTTCTCCACAAGGGGTGAATGTGGTGGTATGGATATGAACACTGCCATTGGTGCAGAGCACTGGCTTCCCATTGGCTCTGGCTGGTCATGTGCCTCTCATCCGATTGGTTGGGACTAGTCATGTGACTGCTCTCCAATTGGTCGAGAGGCAAGTAGGCCCCGCCTCCGAGGCGGGGTATAAGTACCCAGAGTTCCCGGCGGTCGGCTGTTCTCTGTAGTCGACCACCGGGCTAACAACTAGCTGATTAAAGCCACAGTTCAGATCCTAAATGTGTCTTGAGTCGAATTGATGGTACATCAGGAATCGCTCGACGAGTACCTAGAGAAACTGACGCTACTCGCCCGCAACTGCAACTGCAAAGCCACGACGGCCGAGGAGCACAGGAATCTGATGTTCCAGGACACTTACGTGGCTGGGGTCCGGTCTAACTACATCTGGCAGCGACTGCTGGAAAACAGGGCCACCGACCTACAGGACACGGTAAAACTAGCCACCTTGTTGGAGGTGGCCCACCAGAGCCTCAGTGCGTTCCCGGCGGACCCAGCAAACCCCTCGTGGGCATGGCCGTCATCAGACCCGATTACGTCTCAGGCCTGTGCCGCGCGGCTACCCGTGCAGCCCGGGGGACCATCGTGCTACTTCTGCGGGCAGGGCCAACACCCCCGGCAATGCTGCCCAGCCCGTACCATGACATGCAGCGACTGCGGCAAAAAGGGACATTTTGCCAGAGTCTGTCTGGCCCGGTCCAAAGCCCCGAAGTCGAAAGCTCACCAGGCCTGATCCACGGACTCACATGCCCGCAGACCCCACAATGTGGCTGCGTGCCTTCCGGTACCGCCTCCTTCAGATGCGTCATCCGCCTCGTGCAGCTCGTGGGGGCCGCCATCTTTGACTCAGCCTGCCACGTGCGACCCGTGAGGGCGGCCATATTGGCCACCATCTTCAGCACCAAACGACACGGGCGACCGATGGGGGCGCCCATCTTGGTCGCCAACTTTGACCCAGCCCGACATGTGCGACCCGTGGTGGCCACCATCTTGTGACCTTGATACTCAGACCACGCAGACTCTGGTGCAGTAACCCTTGACCAGTCGCGGCCAAAGCATCTGAGGAATTCGATGATGGCCGTTCGGGTCAATGGGCACGAGATCCCCTGTCTTTTCGACTCCGGGACCACAGAGAACTTCGTCCACCCTGGCACGGTAAGTCGCTGCTCCCTCCACATCTACCCCGCATCCCAGACAATCTCCCTCGCCTCTAGACCCCATTCGGTGCAGATCCGGGAGTACTATGTTGCGAACCTCGCGATACAGGGTGCTGAGTACGCCCAATTTAAACTGTGTGCCCTCCCTCGCCTCTACGCACCCCTACTGCTTGGACTTGATTGCCAATGCAGTCACCGAAGCCTGACGTTAAAGTTCGGCGGACCCTTGCCACCCCCCCCCCCCCTCATGGTATGCAGCCTCGCGACCCTTAAGGTTCCCCCACTTCGCTCTTTGCGAACCTCACTCCCGACTGCCCCCCCCCCCCCTTGGACAGTATATACACCGGCCGCCTGGGGGGCGGTGCTTATTTGTACAGCAGACACAGCCAGGCTAGTTCTTGGCTAATGAAGCCTAAGTTCACTCACTCTCATCGTCTCGCAGTGAATTATTGGTACAACATGTTCGTGACCGTGTTTGAGGAGTTGTTCGTTGAGGGGGGTTGGGGGGAAGGGAGGGGGAGACAAAAAAGGGGGAACATTTGTACAAACTGTTGTGTGTTGGGATGTTTGTTTCCCGAATTGTGTATGTGTTGTAACTTTTTATATACGTTTGGAATAAAATACAATTATTTAGTAGTTTTAGCCAGAATGCCTGACACTTGCTTCCCAAAGCGAATCTTCTGTGGTGGGCTTGAGTCTGGGGTGTGCTCTCAAGATCGTCAAAATAATCACTTCAGGTACACTCTCAAGTCTTCACTTCAGAGTTTTGATATTGACTTTCTGTCTTGGCAGCAGCTCACCCTGCACTGCTGCCATTGGCACTACCAAAGAAAAAAGACGTGGACTTCTTCAAAAGCAAGCGCAGATCAGAGCTGAGAAAAAAACGCAAAACAGACACAAAGAGAAATCCTGAGCCGAGAACTCATCCAAAACTTAATCGTCCGTGGTACCTTGCCCTATTTTCCCTTTTTGCAGCAGGATTTTCGGGTTCTGGTCGACCTGAACAGTCACATATGCACCCAACGGAACTCGACCAACCCCCAACCCCCGCCACCCGATGATAGACATTATTATTTTTGTCTTAATGGACAAACAGACAAAGTAGCTTTTCATATTCCAGCAACACTGCTAACCTCTCCGGCACAGAAATAGAAACATTTAACAAATGGAGTCTCATTCGTACAGAAATGAAATTGTTTAATAATAATAACAATAATAATAATCTTTATTGTCACAAGTAGGTTTACATTAACACTGCAATAAAGTTTCTGTGAAAAGTCCCTAGTGGCCACATTCCGGCGTCTGCTTGGGTACACAGAGGGAGAATTTAGAATGTCCAAATTACCTTATAGCACGTCTTTCAGGACTTGTGGGAGGAAACCCAGCACGGTAGCCTTGTGGATAGCACAATTGCTTCATAGCTCCAGGGTCCCAGGTTCGATTCCGGCTTGGATCACTGTCTGTGTGGAGTCTGCACATCCTCCCCGTGTGTGTGGGTTTCCTCCGGGTGCTCCGGTTTCCTCCCACAGTCCAAAGATGTGCAGGTTAGGTGGATTGGCCATGATAAATTGCCCTTCGTGTCCAAAATTGCCCTTAGTGTTGGGTGGGGTTACTGGGTTATGGGGATAAGGTGGAGGTGTTGACCTTGGGTAGGGTGCTCTTTCCAAGAGCCGGTGCAGACTTGATGGGTCGAATGGCCTCCTTCGGCATTGCAAATTCTATGATATCTATGAAACTGGAGCACCCGGAGGACTCCGCACAGACAGTGACCCAGCAGGGAATCAAACCTGGGACCTTGGAGCTGTGAAGCAGCAGTGCTAACCACTGTGCTACAGTTCTACCACAGCAGGAATAATGAGGTAACAATATACAGGAAATAAAGTCTACGAATCAATGGGTCTTTTTCAAATTGGCAGGCAGTGACTCGTGGGATACTACGCTAGGATGCCAGGGAACAAAATGTAATATCTCCAAATTTGCATATGACTCAAAGTTGAGTGGGATGGTGAGCTTTGAGGAGGATGAAGCAATCCTGCAGTGTGATTTGGACAAGTTGAGTGAGTGGGCAAATTAATGGCAGAGGCAGTATAATTTGGAGAAATGTGAGGTTATCCACTTTGGTAGCAAAAATGAGAAGGCAGACTACTATCTGAATGGCCATAAATTCGGAGAGGGGATAGTGCAATGAGACCTGGGTGACCTTGTACACCAATCACTGAAGGTAAGCATGTAGGTACAGCAGGCGGTATAGAAGGCAAATGGTATGTTGGCCTTCATAGTAAGAGGATTCGAGTACAGGAGAAGGGATGTCTTGCTGCAATTATACAGGGCCTTGATGAGGCTACACCTGGATCATCGTGTGCAATTTTGGTCTCCTTATCTTGGTCTCCTTATCTGAGGAAGGATGTTCTTGTTCTAGAGGGAGCGCAGCGAACTTTCATCAGACTGGCGGGACTGACGTATGAGGAGAAATTAAATTGGTGAGGATTGTATTTGCTGGAGTTCAGAAGACTGAGAGGCCGGGGTACACCAGAAGGGCCTGCCCCATCACCAGCAGCTCCTGCAAGGCACAAGGCAAGACGCATGATTGCATCGCCTGCTGGGGCGGGTGGGGAGGGAGGGTGCTGTAGTGGAGGAGAGTAAAGGGGTGATGGTGGTGATGGAGTGAGGGTGGTGTGGGTGGTGTGAGGGTTAGGGTGGTGTGGGGGTGGTGGTGAAGGAGGGTGACACATGTGCCATGGGAACCGTAACTCAGCGGGGTCTCACTTCCTTGCCTGATGCCGAACTCCACCCCGGCGACTACCCTTTCTTCAGACCCACCTACCATGTCCAGTGCCCTCTGTTCTGCTGGGGCAAGCAGCCACAGTTCTGGCGGTCAACCTCCAGGCTTCTCCCACTCCTGGCGGTGATGACTGGCCTTCTCATGGGGGCGGGGGGGACAGACAACGCATAGTGTTAAACAGTCCGAGACATGCAGCCCAGAGGGCGGGTAGCTGGTGGCTTCAGTGGCCAGGGCACCTGGCCATGGGGGCCGGTATGGGTGCCGGCATGTGATGCAGGGAGGGAGTTCAGCCGCCCTCCGAGTGGGGGGGTGGTGGGGTTACAGATGTGTGGGATGGGGGTTGGTGCTAGGTGCAGAGTGTGGCCTACTCACCCTGGCCGCCCTGAGAAGATCGTGCAGTTTTTTCCGGCACTGCTGGCTGGTCCGGATGGTGTTGCCCATGCCGCTGAGCACCTCTGCCACCTGCGTCCAGGCCCGGCGAACAGCGGCGGCTGGCAGCCTCCTTCCAGTCCTGGGGTACAGGGTCACCCGCCTCTTCTCCATGGGCACTAGCAGGGTCTCCAGTTCCGCATCAGTGAACCGTGGGATGCGCGTCTTGCTGCCATCTTGTTAGCTGGGATGAGTGTGTGTGGGAGTGGGAAGTGTGTATAAATGGCTGCACCTTGTCCTGAGTGCTAATCCTGGATCCAGCGGATCTCACATCATTTCTCATTGGAATCAATTGTGTTACACTTGGCGCCGGTGCTAGCCCCTCAACAGTTGCTGAATTGGTCCAGGTGCGGTGCCAGTTTTGCTTTCGTAGAACTGTGCGAATCCTGCCCTGGCATCAACACTCGGTCTCAGGAACGGAGAACCTGTCCCTGTATGTTTTCAAGAAGCAGTTAGACATAGCACTTAGGGCGAAGGGGATCAAAGGTTACGGTGGAAATTCGGATTAGGCCATTGAGTTGGATGATCAGCCATGATCATAATGAATGGTGGAGCAGGCTCGAAGGGCTGAATGGCCTCCTCCACCTCAAATTTTCTATGTTTCTAAAATGGCAGACCAGACCATTATTGTAGAATCATAGAATCCTTCCAGTGAAGATGGAGACCATTTGGCCCATCGAGTCTGCACCAACCCTCTGAAAGAGTACCCGACTTCGGTTCACTCCCCTGTCCAATCCCACCCAACATTTGGACACTAAGGGTCAGCTATGCATGGCCAATCCGCCTAAGCTGCACATCTTTGGGCTGTGGGAGGAAACAGGAGCACCCGGAGGAAACCAACGCAGACACGGGGAGAATGTACAGATCCACACAGCCAGTCGCCCAAGGCTGGAATTGAACCCCGGTCTCTGGCGCTGTGAGGCAGCAGTGCTAGCCACTGCGCCACCAATGCCCTTGCACTGAATATATATTATAAACCGCTATTAGTAACCAACATTTAAGAATGCTTGAAAATCAGTTCCCACAATTTAAGCACTATTTAGTGAACATGTACTGATTACTATGTGCTGTCACTATATATTTCTCGTTATCTTTTCTGGAAAGAGTGCAACTGAAATGTGTGGATTTAATGTTACATGAAAATAGAAATCAGTGTTCCCACTGATGCTCTGTTTGTTGCATTATGTAGTCAGGCTTGTCCAACTTCGGCAGCACAGTAGGACAAGTGATTAGCACTGTGGCTTCACAGCGCCAGGGTCCCAGATTCGATTCCCCGCTGGGTCACTGACTGTGCGGAGTCTGCACGTTCTCCCCATGTCTGCATGGGTTTCCTCCGGGTGCTCCGCTTTCCACCCACAGTCCAAAGACGTGCAGGTTAGGTGGATTGGCCATGCTAAATTGCCCTCAGTGACCAAAAAGTTTAGGAGGGGTTATTGGGTTATGGGGATAGGGTGGAAGTGAGGGCTTAAGTGGGTTGGTGCAGACTCGATGGGCTAAATGGCCTCCTTCTGCACTGTATGTTCTATGTACTTCTGTGGGAGGGGCAGTTTGGAGGATGGACATGGGAGGGGGCACATTTTAAAATTTATTTCAGTCAAGGAGCATTTTGGAAAATAAAGGGCGCCATCTAATGGAAATGTTTGTGTCATCTGTGGCGGGATTTGCTGCGAGTTTCCTGCGACTCTGTCACTGAGTTCCCCACCGCTATCTAACCACACTTAGTCACTTTTTGGGCACTGGGGAGTTTATCATTGGTCAAGCCCACACTTAGGGAGATATTCTCCGGCCATATCCATCCGGCAAGCAAAGAATCCCGCCCGAGGTTAATGGACATCTCCATTGTCCGTGTCTCGCCTGTGGCATTCTCGCAGCGGGTGGGGTGGAAGAATTCAGCCCTTAGAATTATTTTCATCACTGGGGAGCTGAACGTGCTGGCCAGACTGGCTGCTCAGAGAGCGGGCCACCATTTTGAAATGGTGTCTCGATCTTTAAGTGCGCTTGTGGGACCCCCGTACCGCCACCCATGGGGAAAGTCACCCCCACACACGTGGGCATTGCCCCACACACCCCCAAGTGATGACACCCTGCTATGGGGTTGATGAGGCCCACTGCCCCCCCCCCCCCACCCACTTTGTGGCCTTCCCATGCTCCCTTCTGGACCCCCCTCCTTCCAGGACACCAGCCTACACCCCCGTCCTTTGAGAGGCCCCTTCATTCCCACCCTGCACCCCCCCCCCCCACCCCTTCATACCCTCCTACCCTCCTTTCAGAGGCACAATGCCCCCTCAGGCCCTAACACTCGGCAATGCCAGCCTGGCACCCTGGCACTACCACCCTGGCATACTGGTAGAGCTCCTACCGGCTGGGTGGCATCCCAAGGTGCCAGCCTGACAGTGCCAAATTCTCACATTCCAAGGGGAGGACAAGGGGGCCACCCTATCCTATCCCTAGCCACCCAGGGGCTCCGGATGGCCCTGGAGCCCCCCCCCCCCCCAGTGTTGTGATGTCCCCGTTTGTGTGGACCTGTACTAATTGGCACTTGCATGACCGCTCACTGAGGAGCCGGGTCGGTGATGGGAAGCCATTAGATAGGAGGTCCTTCCTGTTAGTGGGTTGGATATTGGCCATAACTGTTGATTATAGGGCAGCACGGTGGCCTAGTGGTTAACACAGCTGCCTCACTGCGCTGAGGTCCCAGGTTCGATCCCGGTTCTGGGTCACTGTTCGTGTGGAGTTTGCACATTCTCCCCGTGTCTGCGTGGGTTTCGCCCCCACAACCCAAAAATGTGCAGAGTAGGTGGATTGGCCATGCTAAATTGGATTGGATTGGATTGGATTTGTTTATTGTCACGTGTACCGAGGTACAGTGAAAAGTATTTTTCTGCAAGCAGCTCAACAGATCATTCAGTACATTGGAAGAAAGGGAATTGAACAGAATTCAAGAAAGTACATGAGAATACATAATAGGGCTACACAATATATACAATGTAACTACATAAGCATTGGCATCGGATGAAGCAGACAGGGTGTAGTATTAATGAGGACAGTCCATAAAAGGGTCGTTTAGGAGTCTGGTGACAGTGGGGAAGAAGCTGTTTTTGAGTCTGTTCGTCCGTGTTCTCAGACTTCTGAATCTCCTGCCCGATGGAAGAAGTTGGAAAAGTGAGTAAGCCGGGTGGGAGGGATCCTTGATTATGCTGCCTGCTTTCCCCCGGCAGCGGGAGGTGTAGATGGAATCGATGGATGGGAGGCAGGTTTGTGTGATGGACTGGGCGGTATTCACGACTCTCTGAAGTTCCTTGCGGTCCTGGGCCGAGCAGTTGCCATACCAGGCTGTGATGCAGCCCGAGAGGATGCTCTCTATAGTGCATCTGTAAAAGTTGGTAAGGGTTAATGTGGACATGCCAAATTTCCTTAGTTTCCTGAGGAAGTAAAGGCGCTGTTGTGCTTTCTTGGTGATAGCGTCGACATGAGTGGACCAGGATAGATTTTTGGTGATGTGCACCCCTAGGAATTTGAAGCTGCTCACCATCTCTACCTCAGCTCCGTTGATGCTGACAGGGGTGTGTACAGTACTATGCTTCCTGAAGTCGTTGACCAGCTCTTTAGTTTTGCTGGCATTAAGGGAGAGATTGTTGGCATTGCACCACTCCACTAGGTTCTCTATCTCCCTCCTGTATTCGGACTCGTCGTTGTTCGAGATCCGGCCCACTATGGTCGTATCGTCAGCAAACTTGTAGATGGAGTTGGAACCAAGTTTTGCCATGCAGTCGTGTGTGTACAGGGAGTAGAGTAGGGGGCTAAGTACGCAGCCTTGCGGGGCACCGGTGTTGAGGACTATTGTGGAGGAGGTGTTGGTGTTCATTCTTACTGACTGTGGTCTGTTGGTCAGAAAGTCAAGGATCCAGTTGCAGAGTGGAGAGCCAAGTCTTAAGTTTTGGAGCTTTGATATGAGCTTGGCTGGAATTATGGTGTTGAAGACGGAGCTGTAGTCAATAAATAGCAGTCTGATGTAGGAGTCCTTGTTTTCGAGATGCTCTAGGGATGAGTGTAAGGCCAGGGAAATGGCATCTGATGTGGACCGGTTGCGACGGTATGCGAATTGAAGTGGGTCAAGGCATTCCGGGAGTATGGAGGTGATGCGCTTCATGATCAGCCTCTCAAAGCACTTCATTACAACTGACGTCAGGGCCACCGGGCGGTAGTCATTGAGGCACGTTGCCTGGTTCTTCTTTGGTACCGGTATGATGGTGGTCTTCTTGAAGCAGGTGGGGACCTCGGAGTGGAGTAGGGATAGGTAATTTGGGATAGATAAATTGCCCCTTAATTAGAAAAAATAATTGGGTAATCTAAATTTATATTAAAAAAACTGTTGATTATTGGTTTCTCGCCACGCTGCGGCAGGATCCGGATCTTGCCAATAGGAGCGGGTTGGTTAGATCGCAAACTGATTGGTGTCTGGCAAGGTTCCTGATTTCGATCTCTTCCACGATCTACCTGGCTCGCTCGGATTCACGCCCGACGTGACGTGGCCAGTATATCGCAGCCAACGTTTGTCGCAACATTAAATATGACATTTTTGAAAAAACGGATATTTGAAAACAAACTACTTGCTGCACAAAGAAACAATGAGAAATAAATAAAGATGAGTATTAGAGTGTAATCGGGTGAGAGGGTGTGTTCCTGGCTCACTCCCTGGCTCACGGTGTGCACTTCACTCACTTTCAGACACTGTGAGAGTGGATGATAATCTGTGTGGGTGAGAGTGAGTGAGAACTCCGATGCTGGGAGTGAGCCAGATTTATAGACATATTCTGCCCCTGTGCAACACCCCCCCCCCCCCCTCACACTCTCTCACACCCCTCAAACTCACTATCCTGCTCTTTCTCTCTCTAGCCCCCATCAGACTCTCTCCCTCATACTGTCTCTTATTCCCCCTCACACTCTCACCCACACTGCCTCTCTCATTCCCCCTCATACTCTCTCAACCCCTCACACACTCTTTCTCACCACCCTCTCCCCCCCCCCCCCCCCCACGCTCTCTCTCACACATTCTCCAACCCCTCAAACTCTCTACCCTGCTCTTGCTCTCTCTAACCCTGTCACACTCTCTCCCCCTCATACTGTCTCTCTCATTCCCCCTCACACTCTTGCTCGTTCTCTCCCCTCCCCCCTCATGCTCTCTCTCACACATTCTCTCTCAGTCTCCAGTCACTCACACACGTCGCCAGTAGGCCCCACTCCTGCTGCTTCGTTCTCTGTTCCGGATGCCTGCACCACGTTCCAGTTGCCCAGGCACCGCTCCATGGCTCTTGTGCTCCCAGTACCTCTCTTCCCTGGGTTTTACTCCCAGCCCCCAGCTCCCCAGCCTCACTCCTCATCTCGCCGGCTCTCAGCTCTCTGGACCTTGTTTCTTGGTTCCCCAGGCCCCAAACTCACCCCTGCTGATGGTCACTTCTCCTGCAATCACAGATTATTGTTCTCCCACGTTTCCTGTTGATCGGCTCACTCGTGTGTGGATGAGGGTGATGGAGAACTCTGATGCTGGGTGTGAGTCAGGCTTAGTGTATGGGTGAGGGTGAAGCAGAACCCTGATGCTGGAGTGAGTCAGACTTAGTGTGTGGATGAGGGTGAAGCAGAACCCTGATGCTGGAGTGAGTCAGTCTTAATGTATGGGTGAGGGTAAAGCAGAACCCTGATGCTGGAGTGAGTCAGACTTAGTGTGTGGGTGAGGGAGAACCCTGATGCTGGGAGTGAGGCAGACATATGGACACTAGTGAACCTATGAGCAGAAAACATGGGAAGAAATAGGCTGTGATTGGAGGAACAGCTACCTGCTGATTCTTCCATTCAAACTCCCATGTTTGACTGGCATTCTGAAAATTGGCTCCGGGGGACTGCATCGAGGCCGCATGTCAGACAAGCCTGCTTTAAAGCATGGCCATGCATGTGCGTATCTTAAAGGCAACATTGCAGTTCCATAGCCAGTTTGTTCGGTCTATGACATTATCAGTGACCACAATGCCTGTGCAGCTTAGAGGGAATATTGGTAGACATTATCAGTGAGCCCGTTGGATTCACTATCCACCACATATACATGATGGACCCTGTACCTTCTATTAACCCAGGTTTAATTTGCTGGGTCTCTCATATGAATTCTATCATAATCTTCGCAGGAATGTGAACGCAGGCGCTCTCTGGGGCAGCTGCTTCTGTGAAATAGAACACAGAAGATGCTATAACCCGCAACATAAAATTGATGTTCAAGTGAATGGCTGACTCTTATTCGCTGATTTAAGCGACTGCACATTTTAATCATGGACTCGTAAAAAAATGTTTTCATTCTTTCAAGGTGTCGCTGGCTAGGGCAGCGTTTATTGCCTTTGAACTGAGTGGCTTTCTAGGCCATTTCAGAGGAATACAGATTTTACCATCTGCCATGTGGGAAACCCCTATATCACTCCTCCCCCTCAGTGATAGAAGTTGGCCCAGAATCGAAGCATGCCCCATCAATGGAAAGTAGAATGTGCTGTTGCTGCGTGGAACCACTTGATCTTTAAGGTGCTTTTACCTTCAAACACCACACCAATGCAATTATAGCCAAACCATTTGAGATTTTATTCAAATATATTTATTTAAATATATTAAATGTATAAAATTCAGCTGTCATATATTATTAGGATAAAGAAACGTAATAATAGTAACAAAGTAGCAGTTTTCATCACAAAAATAAAGATAATCTTATAAGTAAAGTGCTGTGCATAAAACAAACTGTACATTAGAGGTCATCAAATGGAGTGTCTTGCAGAGGTCACTGACCAGCAAGGTCCTTCTCAAAACACTTCAAAAGTCAGTAATAAATAAATGATAGTCTTATTGTCCATTCCTCACCGACGTGGATGCAAACAGATCACCGGGACTTGCTGTGCAGTGTACTGTAGGTGCCCAGGAGCTTGTCCCAGTGGGTAAAGTAAGGAGCATAGTTGGTTTTAAACTTCATGTGATGCAGGTCGTGGTGAGGTGCCCCCCCGTAGAGGCCGAAGGGTACCAGCCTGTGTGTGGACCAGGGTAAGTCGTAGCCCGAGTGGTCCTCCACCGACAGCCAGATGTTGCAGACGAAGAAGAGGAGCTTGGTGAGGGGGTGGCAGCCCAGGATGGCCGGGTTGACGGCGGCGAAGAAGCCCAGCGAGAGGGTTTCCCAGGCTCCCGAGTGCTCGGTGGTCAGGGCGAAGGTGGCCGTGTACTTGTGGTGGACCTTGTGGAAGGTGCGGTAGAGCCAGGGCACCTTGTGGTGGAGCAGGTGCCACACGAAGTACTGGAAGTCGAAGAGCAGCAGGCAGGCGGTGATGTCCAGCAGCGCCCGGCCCAGCCCGGGGGCAGAGTCCGGCAGGAGGACGGGTCGCCAGTACCAGTGAGCCACCGACAAGGGGAAGATGTAGACCAGGTGGTTGAAGAGGGTCCGCCCCACGCAGCAAGCCATCATCCCCAGGCTGGGGTGGTTCTGATCTTGGATCTTGTACCTCCTCAGGAAGGCGAGCCGGGCTGCCAGCAAGTCCAGGGCGATGTAAGGCAGGCAAAAAGACAGGTAGACCCCCAAGGAGAAAATGACTGGGAAGAAAGGGGACCTCAGGCAGTCCTGCCGGCTCCGCACCAGCTCCCAGAGCGGCTGCAAGAGCGGAGTCTCCAGCGGGGCGCTGTGCACAGCGCTCACTCCAACACTACAGTTCATCCTGACCAATGTGTGTGTTTTCTACAGCATGGTGAAAGCAGCCTCCTTTTGTACTCACACCAAGCCCGCCCATCAGGAGGCGTGCACAGTTAACCCCCCCATGCTCGGTTAGGTCACATTTCCGCAGAGGGAACACGCGTGTAGGAAAACTGCTGGACGCAAATGTATCAGATCCTCAAAATGCGACACAAACGTTAAAAAAATACTTTTTTATTTCCCCTTGCAAACGCTAGTCTGTGGCTATCCAGCCCGGATTATTTCCACGCTCCAAACGTCACCGCTTTTCTTTCAAGCAACATCTCTGCCCTGTATTCGGTTTCCCTTTCGTTACGTTTTCCCTTTGCCACCTGGATTGACCAAGTCGGGAATGTTTCAGCTTCCAAACATTTCCTGTTTCAGAACTAAACGGCTCGTGTGTGTGTTTCATCTGGTACATCAGAGCATGAATCGCCACTCTGGGCACCAAGCCAGACAGAGTGAAGACCCCCCTTCATCACCCAATCACAACAGAGGCGCTATTACTATTACTAATAATAGTAATCTTTATTGTCACAAGTAGGTTTACATTAACATTGCAATGAAGTTACTGTGAAAAGCCCCTAGTCGCCACATTCCAGCGTCTGTTCGGGTACACAGAGGGAGAATTCAGAATGTCCAAATTACTTAACAGCACGTCTTTCGGGACTTGTGGGAGGAAACCGGAGCACCCGGAGGCAATACTAAATCGACATCTGAAGCATAGTTGGCGCTGTTATCATCATGAGAGGGGGCAGTGAGGAATGATGTAATGCTGTGTCTCTAACACATTCCTGTACAGTGTGTGGAACCCAGCCAGCTGGTGGAGTCTAAACTCAATGCACAAAGTTTGAACTTAGGGGTTTTCCACACGACAGCAAGATTAAACTTGAGACTTAAGGCAGGAATGTCCAAGAACGTGACTTTTTAAAAAAATGTAATCGCTTGAGCACCAATCTCCATGTGTTTCTACTTGAAGGAAAGCTGCATTTGCCGTCATAGCTTTTCAATGTTATCATTACGGACTGCACTGTCAGAGGTGCTGTAGTACTTTTAAAGAAACGTTTAAGGGATTTGTAAACATTGCGCCGCCTTGAAATCTCAAATTCCCCTGGCCAACATTTAGCGCTCAGTAGCACAAAAAAGAGGCCCTTTGGCCCATCCTGTCTGTGCTGGCCATCAAGCACCTATCTATTCGAACCCTATTTTCCAGCACTTGGTCCGTAGCCTTCTATGTAAAGGCATCTAAAAGCACATCTAAAATGGTCGGCATTTACCTCACTGCCCATTGCTGTGTCCTGCTGTGCATGAATTAGCTGGCAATTTTGCCTGCATTATGGGAGGGGACAACAGTTCAAAAGTACTAATTGCTTGTGAAGTGTAATGGAATGTCCTGAAAAGATCTTTATAACTGAAAACTCTCGCCTTGAAAGGAAAGTCAATTATTTGTACCAGAACACCTGGTGGCAGCCCAGAATGTTGCTATTTAAAATTAAGCACCCCAGAAGGGGGCGAGGCAGTAAAATGAATGAACATTTGATTTACCGCCAAATGGATGCCTTTTTTCATTGACCCCCAGGAGCACCTACAGTTCATAGAAATCATAGAAAAGTTACAACACGGAAGCAGGTCACTCGGCTCATCTTATCCAGTCCGAGGATACCCAAGTGCCCTTTCTAATCCCACTTCCTGCACCCGGTCCATAGCCCTGTAGCTTAGAGCACTACAGGTGCAGATCCAGGTACGTTTTAAAAGAGTTTTGGGTCTCTGCCTCCACCACCAACTCGGGCAGCCAACTCCAGACTCCCACTACCCTCTGCATAAAAAATGTTCCTCATCATGTACCTCTACACCTTCTGCCTCATATCTAGAATTTTCCACCAAGGGAAACTATTTTATCCTGTCCACTCTTTATCTCATTGTTCCGACATCATCACTGGGTCAAAATTCTGAAGCTCCATACCTGAGAGCACAATGGGAACACCTTCACGACATGCAGGTTACAAAGAAGGTCAGCAACATCACCTACTCAGGAACAGGGCGAATTAATCAACTTATCTAATGCTCAAAGTTCTATGTAATCCTATGTAACTAGGGATCAGCATTTTTTTGAGCAAAAATATACTTTATTCAAAATATGTAAAAGAAACATTACAAAACATTTCAAATAGTCCAAACAAGAAACGGTAATGATGTTTGCAGTTTCTCCATAGATCATGTTGCACTCTGAGTTGCTTCAATATAATAAGGAGAACATTACAAACATTTTAAAATTATCTTTACAGACAGGTGCAATGATGTCCACAGTTTCTACAGAGATCATCTTGCAAATTGGAGGTGCTTCAACACAATTGCATTCACTATATACAGTTGAGATCAAGCTTTCAGTCTGAGGGGTTCTACACAGTTACCAGCCACTTTGTGTTCTAAGATTTTACACACTGGTCTTTTCCCATTGGAACTAAAAGCGAGCAATGCCCATATCCCAATTTGATATTTTAAAAAGTCTTGGTGATCTTGAACTATATTTGGAATTTGTTTTCACTATCACTTATGATCTCTTGTCACACAAGGCTCTACGTAATCATCTTTGATAAACATTGGCTGCTTGACACTTTTGTTAACAGTGAGGATTTCCTGCTATGCACTTGGTAACTCTATGCAGTTTAATCCTTCAGATAGTGAAGCCTATTTTTATTTTCATGCAACAAATAACCATTTAAGTTTGGATGGATATGGTTAAAGGTCCAGTTTGATTGGATCATAGATTATTAAACTGTGGGATATCCCCAGGCTGTGGAAAAATTCCCTGTCAACAATAAGGGCGTTGATTGGTTTCCTCCGCATTCTGTTAACTATGATTGATTGCCTGAAGGATTTAGGTGGAATGCACAGTGGCGGAATTCATTGACTGTGTACTGAGCAGAAACAATAAAACATCCTATTCAATGACAGTAATCTGCCTGAACAAAACATTTCAATTGCCAGAAGCCTGCAGTGAAAAGAGAAAATGCTGGGAATACCCAGGAGGTCTGGCAACAGCTGTTGAGACAGGATCAGAACAAATATGTCAGGTGGATGCCTCTGTGCCTGAACCGAGAGTACATTGAGATATGACAAGTTTCGAGTAGGAAATGGGGGAAGGGAGGTTGGAACAAAGTGAAGGTCTGTGATCACGTGCAAGGCAGGAGTAATGAAATGGCAAAAAGTACAATCGTGCAAAGCAAAGGACAAGTAAAGCGACAAAAGATTATCTTTTTTTCTTTATCCTTTTGTGCGATGTGATTAACACTGGCAAGGCCTGTATTTGTTGCCCGCCCCTAATTACCCTTGAACTAAATGGTTTACTGGCATATTTTGCTGGCATTGGGGCTAGTTTAGCTAGGGGCTGGTTTAGCTCACTGGGCTAAATCGCTGGCTTTTAAAGCAGACCAAGCAGGCCAGCAGCACGGTTCGATTCCCGTGCCAGCCTCCCTGGACAGGCACTGGAATGTGGCGACTAGGGGCTTTTCACAGTAACTTCATTGAAGCCTACTCGTGACAATAAGCGATTTTCATTTTGGAGTCAACCATTTTGCAGGTAGGTCTGTCAGATTTCCTTCCTTAAAGGGTATCAGTGAACTAGGTAGTGCAACAATCGGTGGCAGTGGTCTCCGTTGCTGGACTAATTTTATGAATGAATTGAATTTAAAATCCACCAGCTGCTGTAGTGGGATATGAACCCTTGTTCCCAGGTTAGCCTGGTCCTCTGGATTAGCAGTTCAGTGACATTACCATTGTGACACCATCTCAAACATCTGGAGGAAGTCGAAATGCAAAAGGCAGAATAATCATCAATAGCTGCCAGCCAGCCAAAAAGAAAATTATTGGAGGAGAAGTTACAATCTTTAAATTTTTTAACTCAATGATGAGCCTGAAATCTTAAAAATTCTTTCATGGGATGTAGACACCACTGTCTGGACCAGCATTTATTGCCCATCCCTAATTGACCTCCAACTGAGTGGCTTGCTCAGCCATTTAAGAATCAACCACATTTTTATGGATCTGGAGTCACCTATAGGCCAGACCGCGTAACAACGGCAGATTTCCTTCCCTAAAGAACATTATTAATAATAATAATGATCTTTATTAATGTCACAAGTATTAATGTCACACGTTAACACTGCAATGAAGTTACTGTGAAAATCCCCGAGTCGCCACATTCCGGCGCCTGTTCGGTTACACTGAGGGAGAATTCAGAATGGCTAATCCACCGAACAAGTGCGTCTTTCGGGACTCGGTGGGGTGTCATGCCAATCAACAATGGTTTCATGCCATCATTAGACTTTAAATACCAAATTTTTATTGAATTCAAATTTCACTATTTGCCGTAATGACTATTTGTCATTACCCCGGGTCTCTGGATTACTAGTACAATGTCAAAGCCACTCTACCACCATCTTCAATTTGGAACAGGGCAACAGGATAAGGACAGAGGAGTGAGAGTGCAAGTTAAACACCCTCAGCATCCAGACTCCTCACTGAAATTCAGAACATATGCTCTGCCCCCTGCAGTTCTGACAAAGAACCATCAACCTAACATGAACACCTGTATGCTGCACCCGATGCCCTTGTCTATGTATTGACATTATGGACCATGTGTTGCCCTTTTAAGTATTTTCTTTTTCTTTTCATGTACTAAATAATCTGTTCAGAATTTCTGCCCCTGCTCCCTTCAATTCAATGAATTACACTTGACGAATTATATGAAACCGCCACGTGTAAAATGATTTTTGAACCACCTCCTTCACAAACTACAAGAAACTCAGCCATAGGAGTGGAGGGGTGTTGGTGAGAGTTGAGGGTGTGTGCAAGAGGGTTGATGAGAGTTGGGGGGTACTCAGGGGGGAAGGGGGGGTTTGATGGAAGTTGGAGATTGCGCAGTGCATGGGGGGGGCGGGGTTTGATGGAAGTTGGAGTTTGCGCAGTGCATGGGGAGGGGGGGGGGGGGGGGGGGGTGGTCCTGCCCAGGTAATTTTTCTATACACAAATGATCAATTTTCATTACTTTTGTCCCATATATTTTGAGAAAGTAAGTGCAGAATTAAATGAAAACACTTTCTACTCTTCCAAGAAAAGGAAGAAAATCCGATGGTCATCGCTGCTGAAGTAATCGTTATGTTGCGATAAGTGAAGAGAAAATTACCATCCAATGTGGTTGGAAGTCCCACTTGACAAGACTTTTCATTTTAAATAGATGTTGTCTTTGTGCAAAGACATTTACTGTTGTGAGAAGTATCATGATTACATCTAAGGTCAAGGTGGCACGGTGGTACAGTGGTTAACACTGCTGTCTCACGGCATCGAGGACCCGGGTTCAATCCTGGCCCTGGGTCACTGTCCGTGTGGTGTTTTCACATTCTTCCCGTGTCTGCGTGGGCCTCATCCCCACAACCTAAAGATGTGCAGGGTAGGTGAATTGGCCATGCTAAGTTGCCTGTTAATTGGAAAATATAATTGGGTACTCTAAATTTATCTTTAAAATATCATTACATCTAAGGTCAACATTGTAACAAAATCAATGTGCTTTTCTCTCTTAAAATGAAGAGTACTAATTAAATACTATTAAAAGCACTAATGCCTATTTAATATGATTTTGGGGGATTTTCCTGTATAGTAGTTTAGTTTCACTTTCATGAATCATCAAATCGATTCAGCCCAAAATAAATGCAAACAGAAAATTGAAAGTGACAAATACAAGACTTCCTGCATTGACTTTGAGGGGTTCTTGACTGAGTGGATTGGAAAACTGTCCCCATGAGCGGAAGGCTGCAGGACTAAAAGGCATTGAATGCAGCTGAATAGAAAACAGGCAACTGCAGGAAGAACATTTATGCAGCAAGTGGTCTGGACATGCAGTGCACTACCTTGTACAATACTGAAGACTAATTCAATCGTGACTTTCAAAAGAGAAAATAATTGCAGGGTCATGGAGAAAAGGCAGGGAAGTGGGACCAGCTGACTTGCTCTTGCAGGGAGCCAGCATGGGCATGGTGGGCTGGATGGCCTCTTTCTGCCCCATTGTTATTCTCTGATGCTATGATTCTATGTGTAACTACAGACTAGTCAATTTAACTGTGCTGACATTAAAGCTTTTAGGAATGATAATCCAGGGCAAAATGAACAGTCACTTGGTCAAATATGGATTAATTAAGGAAAGGCAGCAAGGATTTGTTAAAGGAATATCATGTTTAATTTATTTGATGGATTAAGACAGAAGGTTTATGAGGGTAATGTGATCGATATGATGGACAAGGGCTTGTAAAAGGTCTTTGATAAAGTGCCACATATCAGGCTTGTCAGTAAGGTTGGAACTCATGGAATAAAGGGTCAGTAGCGGCATGAATACAAAGCTGACTGCGTGACAGGACACAGAAAGCACTGTGACATTTTTGTTTTCAGACTTGAGAAAGTGGGGTTCCTCGTGGACCATTGCTTTTCTTGATCTCTTAATAATCTAGCCTTGCAATTTAAAAATTTGCAGATGACACAAAACTTCCACGTATTCTGAACTGCGATAGGATAGTGGTAGGGTTGAAGAGGACACAGATAGGCTGGCATAATTGACAGGTCTGTGGGTAATGAAATTTAAGGCAGAGAAGTGGGGTCAGAGTACTTGTGTATATTTAAGGCCGAGGTAGATTGATTCTTGATCAGTGAGAGAATCAAGGGTTATGGGGAAAGGCCGGAAAAGTGCACATGAGGAATGTTGGATCAGCCATGATCCTGTTGAATAGCAGAGCAGGCTCGAGGGGCCGAATGGTCTACTCCTGTTCCTATTTCTCATAGTCTTATGTGTAAAAAGTTATGTTTTGAAAGGCAGGCCGATGCATGACAAATAAAAATAAAGTGTGCAAATGTAAAGGACTGAGCAAATGTAAAGGAGAGAGGCCTTGGAGAAAGTGACACAAATTGTTGAAGGTGTAGGGCTGGTTGAGTCTGGTCTTTAAAAATAGAGGCAGAAGAGTGCAAAATCAAGGATGCCCCAAAAATCTATTTTGGCTTCAAATAAAGTATTGTGTTAAGTTCTGGGCAGTGCATTTTCAGAAGGATGAAATAGCATTGGAGGGAGTGAAGAAAAAATTTAAGAGGATGGTGAGGGATTTATTTTGAACCATAGAATTCCTACAGTACACGAGGCAATTCAGCCCATTGAGTCTGCACCGGCCCCTGAAAGAGCACCCCACTTCGGCCCACTCTCCTGTCCTATCCGGTAACCCCACATAACCATTTGGACACTAAGGGCAATTTAGCATGGCGAATCTACCTAAACTTCACATCTTTAGACTGTGGGAGGAAATGGGAGCTCCCGGAGGAAACCCACGCAGACACGGGGAGAAAGTGCAGACTCCGCACAGTCACCCGAGGCCGGAACTGAACCCATGTCCCTGATGCTGTGAGGCAGCAGTGCTAAGTTATGCGGTTAGATTGAAAACTTGGATTGTTTTCCTTGGAGAAGAACAGTTTGAGCAAACACTTGATGAAGTTGTTTACAATCACGGTGGGGGGGGGTTGGGGGGGGGGGGTGGGGGTTGCTGGACAACATAGATAGAGAATAACAGTCAGGTCAGCCATGGTCTTATTCAATGGTGGGGCAGGCTCGAGGAGCTGACTGGGCTACTGCTGCTTCTAATTCATTAAGGGGCTGGTTTAGCACAGTGGGTTAAACAGCTGGCTTGTAATGCAAAACAAGGCCAGCAGCGCGGGTTCAATTCCCGTACCAACCTCCCCGAACAGGCGCCTAGTGGCTTTTCACAGTAACTTCATTGAAGCCTACTTGTGACAATAAGCGATTATTATGATTATTATTATATACTCGGATGTTCCCATCATATGAAAGGTCAAGTACCAAAGGATACCGATTTCAGGTGAATAGCACAAGGACCAATGGTGGCTTTATTTTCCAGTGAGTTGTTAGATTCTGGAGTGCACTGCCTGAGAAGGTTCTGGAAGGAGACAAAATCAGGGCTTTGAAAAGAGAATTGAATAAAGCACCTGAAGAGAAATCATTTATAGGGCGACCGGGAAAGGGTGGGCGAAAGTGACCAGCTGATTGATCTATCAAGAACATCATAAGCACAACTGTGCTACACCCATTCTGTGATTCTAGGATGTGATTCTATGGGAGATTTTGTGACAGTTAAAATTTCGGTTTTGTTTTCTAAATTGAAAGTGGGCGTTTTCCACTTTTTAAAGCTAGGTACATTTTCCCTTTCAGTTTTCCCTTTCAGCTAATGTGGTTCCATTTTTCAATGTAAGAAGTCTTACAACACCAGGTTAAAGTCCAACAGGTTTGTTTCAAACACTAGCTTTCGGAGCACTGCTCCTGCCTCAGGTGAGGAAACCTGAGGAAGGAGCTGCGCTCCGAAAGCTCGTGTTTGAAACAAACCTATTGGATTTTTTTTTAATATAAATTTAGAGTACCCAATTCATTTTTTTCTAATAAGGGGCAATTTAACGTGGCCAATCCACCTAGCCTGCACATCTTTTGGATTGTGGGGGCGAAACCCACGCAAACACGGGGAGAATGTGCAAACTCCACACGGACAGTGACCCAGAGCCGGGATCGAACCTGGGACCTCGGCGCCGTGAGGCAGCAATGCTAACCACTGCGCCACCGTGCTGCCCTACCTGTTGGACTTTAACTTGGTGTTGTAAGACTTCTTACTGTGCTCACCCCAGTCCAACGCCGGCATCTCCACACCATTTTTCAATAAGGGTGATAGAGATAAACCAGGAAATTACAGAACAGCTAGCCTCACATCAGTAGTCAGGAAACTAATGAAGAAATTTCTGAAGTAGACAATTCATCTCCGCTTGGAGAGGCAAGGTTTGATCAGGGATAGTCACCATCATGTCAGAAGGAGGGCATGACTAATTAACTTGATTGAATTTTTCAAGGGGGTGACTGGGTGTGTAAATGAGCGTAGTACAGTTGATATAGCTTATATGAATTTCAGCAAAGCCTTTGACAAGGTCCCACATGGGAGACTGTGGGATCCAGGGTAACTCGGCAAGTTGGATCAAAAACTGGCTCAGTGATAGGAGACAGAGGGTGGTGGTAGAAGTCAGTTTGTGTGATTGGAGGTTGATATCCAGTGATGTGCCACAGGAATCAGTGCTGGATCCCTTATTGTTTGCGATATATATAAACAATAGGAGCTGGTTTAGCTCACTGGCTAAATCGTTGGCTTTTAAAGCAGACCAAGCAGGCCAGCAGCATGGTTCAATTCCCGTACCAGCCTCCCCGGACAGGCGCCGGAATGTGGCGACTAGGGGCTTTTCACAGTAACTTCATTGAAGCCTACTCGTGACAATAAGTGATTTTCATTTCATTTCAATATAGATGAGAATATGGAGGTGCGGAGGGGATGATAAGTAAGTGCATGGATGACATGAACATTATCGTTAATAGTGAGGAAGGTCTTAGGTTGCAGGAATATATAGATGGGTTGATCAGAGGGGCAAATTAGATGGAATTTAACCTTGAAAAGTGCGAAGTGATGCACTTTGGAAGGATAACAAGACCAGGGAGTTATCAATGAATGGAAGGACACTAGGAAGCACAGAGGGTCAGAGGGATCTTGACGTGCTTATCTACAGATCCCTGGAGACAGCAGGATGGATCAATAGGGTAGTTAAGAAGGCAGAAGGGACACTTGCCTTTATCAGTCGTGGTGTGGATTATAAGAGCAGGAAAGTTATGATGGACCTGTATTAAACACTAGTTTAATACAGTGCTGGAGCACTGTCTGCATTTCTGGTCACCTCACTATAGGAAGGATGTGATTGCATTGAAGAGGGTGTAGGGAAGATTCACCAGGATGTTTCCTGGGATGGAGCATTTGAGCTATGAAGACAGGCTGGATAAGCTTGGGTATATGTTTGAGCAGAGAAAGCTGACGGGGACCTGATTGAGGTGTATAAGATTATGAGGGGTATTGCCAGGGAGGGTAGGGAGCAGCTATTCCTCTTAGCTGAAGGGTGAATAACGAGCAGGCATTGCATTAAAGTCAAGGGAAGGAGGTTTAGAGGAGATTTAAGGAAGCACTTTTTAACCTAGAGGGTGCTGGAAGTCTGAGAGGTGGGAAACCTAACAATATGGATGAGCACTTGAATTGTCATGTTATTCAAAGCCATGGGCCAAGTTCTGGAAAGTGTAATTTAGTGTAGATTTCGTGGAGTTTTGTCGATGTAGACTCGATGTGCTCTACTGTATGGCTCTAGCACAAGGCTGACCAGCAAAAACTTAATCAATGAAGAGTTGTCCACAATTCTGCTCATTTAGTGTTTCTCAGGTAGTTTAACCCTCATTGCTGATGTGTCGGGTAAGCTGGGTCTGCAAGGACTGCGTTTACTGCAGCAGTGAGACAGACAGGATTCCAACACTTGAAGAAATGCAACTCGATTTTATTGAACTCTTAACTATCATACATACTTTAACTGTGGGTTGACACTATGCTGAGTTTACTGGGGACCTGAGGCTAACCTGACCAGACTATCTTACTACCACATGGTGTAAATTCTAGTTGTTTCTCATGGGCTCTGACTGTCTCAGAGGCTGGACCCCAAGAGAGCGGGAAACTAGTGCCCTCTGACTTTATAGTGACCGTGTCCTGTCTGGTGATTGGCTGCTGTGTTCTGTCTGTTCATTGGTCATCCTGTGTGTCAATCACTGCCTGTCTGTGCACCATCATATACCTGTGTGTATATTATGACAACTGCAAACTAGTTGAGTAATATGGAAGCACAGTAAACCAGCTTCATAGTGACGGAATGGCAAAATGGTAAACTGATTAGTGTCATTGGTTTGCACTTATTCAAGGGGGTGGTGTCGCCTTGGACTGAAATTTACTGTAGGTATTGGGACCCCAACGGTGCATCAAAAAGTGGGTCCTGAGCCCACGCTTGCCAGCAGCCCGACATGCTCTAAAATTGTACTCCAGTCGGCTTCCTAATTGGCTGCCTGTTAGCCCACTATGACAGTGGGTGGGCTCGTGAAGCTGCCAGCCCAGTCACAAAGACTGAGACTCTGGAGCCTTGGCAACACCAGGTGAGGTGGCGGGTGCTGCTGAGGCAAGTAGGTGACCGAGGACACATCAAAACGCAAGCAACCTGAGACAATTTAACTCAAATTAAAACTTAGAGGGCCAAGGTCAGTGGGGTGGAGGGGAAACATCACTGAGGGGTGATGGAAGTAGGCTCCCTTTTCTACATGGGGCTCTGATGATTCCCTGGACTGGCGCAGGGTAGATGCTTCCATGTAGCTGGCAGCCTTTCCACACAGCTGAGGAGATGCCCTGGTATTAGCAAAGTGCCATGGCCCTGTAAAATTGCATCCGTGATTATGCACTTCTTTGAAGTGAACAGCAGATCTGCTCTTCACCCCGTCGCCAGAAACCCTGCTGGTATTTTGCAGGCATGTCCACCTCTGCTTCCTGTCACTGGGAGGCTGACAAAATTCAGCCCCTTATGTTACAATGACTGAATTAATGTTGTACTCCTGATTAGGGCATCGTGTAATCACAGGGAATAAAAATGAACTGGTTTGATTTACCAATATCTTTTGTTTGCTTTACATTATTTCCGACTGATCTCTGTCAAGCAAATCTTCCAGAGCTTTCCCTTTTGCCAAGTTTCATGTCTCTGGGCTATGTATGCATTCCTTGCCTGCTTCCAATTGTCCATACCGAGTTTCAATTGGTATTGATCGACTCAATCACATACCCTGATAAACTTGCTTTTCAAAATGCTCGGAACATTCTCTGAGCAGTCGCCAAGTTCACTGCCACGTGTGAATTAAACTGGCTTGCATTGAAACTGAAAATGTATGCTGTTTATGTTTTTCAGTGACAGTAAAATGAAAAGGAAATTCTTGCATTTCGATAGTGGCCTTCGTGATGACTGGATGCTGTAAAGGGCTTTGCAGCCAATGAATTACTTTTAAGGTGTAGTCACTACAGGAAACATGACAACCATTTTGCACAGAGCATAATCCTACAATCCGATAATGGCCCAAATTCCCCGGTTCTCTTGACAGCGCAACCCCACCCATTGGTTTCCCGGTGGCATGGGGTGGCTTCAATGGGAAATCCCATTGACAAGCGGCGGGAAGACAGAATCCCGCCAACAGCGAATGGTGCCCTGCCGAGAAACATGCAACTGGGGGACCAGAGAATCCCACCCAATATGTTTTTGTTATGCCAATTTGAGGGATGAATATTGGCCAGAACATGAGGGACAACCCTGGCATCTACCTGGAAATGGGGAAAATTGCCTAGATATGTCCTGTCCACCAAAAGCAAGATCAATCAAACCCAGCCAATTACTTCCCCATCAGTCTATCCTTGATCAGTAGTAAACTGACAGAAGGGGTCATAAACAATGTATCAAGCAGTACTTTGTTAATAATAACCTGCTCACTGATATTCAGTTTGGGTTGCACCAGGTTTAATCAGCTGTTGACCTTGGTCCAAACTTAGACAAAAAAGCTGAGGTGACGTGAGAGTGACTACTCTTGACTGCTACGTGAAAACTGCTATGTGAAAGTTATTGCTGATTATTAATCCTATTTGTTCCTCTGGTATTATGATGCATCTCTAGTTGCATTTCTTGAACAAGGGAAATACATTTGCAAGCTCCAACCAGATGGAATCTCCCCAGTGTTTATTAACTTCCTCAAAATGATTGTCAGTGCTTCACAGGATCACGCATTGTTGACCACCCTGATGGACCCCTTGGTTTCAAACCCCTCAGGAAGCAGTAGTCTGAAAGTAGGACGAACCATTGCTTTATTCTTCCCTAAGCTACACACTATCCAACATTACTTCACTCTTGTTACTGAGGGGAAAGTCTGAAGCACACAAAAAGTTAAAGCTCACTGGAACATATAATTGTGGCTATTGTGAGTTTGTAAGGATTGAGTGTGACAAATGTGAGGTGTGAGTGTCTGAGGTGTGACTATGGAAGGTGTAAGTGTGCGTGGTAGGAGTGTGTGATGTGTGAGTGTAGAAGATGTGAGTGTGTGAGGTGTGAGTGTGGGCATGTGAGGTGTGAGTGTGTGAGGTGTGAATGTGGAAGGTGTAAGTGTGTGAGGTGTGAGTGAGGAAGATGCATGTGAGATGTGTGTGAGGTGTGAATGTGTGAAGTGTGTGTGGTGTGAGTATGGAAGGTGTGAGTGTGTGAGTCTAGAAGACCAGTGTAGAAGGTGTATGTGTGGACGTTGTGAGTGTGGTAGATGCGAATGTGCAGGGTGTAAGTGTGTGAATGTAGAATGTTAGAGTGTGTGCGTGAAGAAGGTTTGAGTGTGTGAGGTATGAATGTGGAGGGTGTGGGTGTGAGAATGGTTTGATTGTGTGAGGCGTGAGTGTGGAAGGTTTTCATGTGTGAATGTGGTAGGTATGAGTATGGAGGTGTGAGTGTGGAAGTTCTGAGTGTGTGTGAGAAAGGTTTGAGTGTGGAGGTGTGAGTGTGGAAAGTCTGGCATCCTGCCCAGCCCTATGAAGATTCGGTATTTTGTCAATTTAGTTAATGTATTTTTGTGCTATCTGTCTTTCAAATTTAAAATTCTTTCTCATTAGAGTTCATTAAAAGGAAAATAAAAGTGTTGCAAGCACTCCATTGTAACTTTGCCACATCTAATTTCTTTCATTGTGAATGTATGAATTGGACCTTTTTGCAACATGCACCTGGCATAATTTACATCAATATTGCATTCTATTCATAAAAAGACAGACTCAATCTTGTATCAGTCTAGTCCAGTTCAGAGGTAAACTGAGCATTAAAATAGATTCATATTTTGCAAATCCAACATCCTTAAGCAGACAGTTATTTTAAACAGACCTCTTGGTGAGAATTGGTTGGATTGGATTGGATTGGATTTGTTTATTGTCACGTGTACCGAGGTACAGGAAAAGTATTTTTCTGCGAGCAGCTCAACAGATCATTAAGTACATGGGAAGAAAAGGGAAAAGAAGAAAATACATAATAGGACAACACAACATATACAATGTAACTACATAAGCACTGGCATCGGATGAAGCACACAGAGTGTCGTGTTAATGAGGTCAGTCCATAAGAGGGTCATTTAGGAGTCTGGTGACAGTGGGGAAGAAGCTGTTTTTGAGTCTGTTCGTGCATGTTCTCAGACTTCTGCATCTCCTGCCCGATGGAAGAAGTTGGAAGAGTGAGTAAGACGGGTGGGAGGGATCCTTGATTATGCTGCCCACTTTCCCCAGGCAGCGGGAGGTGTAGATTGAGTCAATGGATGGCAGGCAGGTTCGTGTGATGGACTGGGTGGTGTTCACGACTCTCTGAAGTTTCTTGCGGTCCTGGGCCGAGCCGTTGCCATACCAGGCTGTGATGCAGCCCGATAGGATGCTTTCTATGGTGCACCTGTAAAAGTTGCTAAGAGTTAATGTGGACATGCCGAATTTCCTTAGTTTCCTGAGGAAGTATAGGCACTGTTGTGCTTTCTTGGTGGCAGTGTCGACGTGGGTGGACCAGGACAGATTTTTGGAGATGTGCACCCCATGGAATTTGAAACTGCTAACCATCTCCACCTCGGCCCCATTGATGCTGACAGGGGTGTGTACAGTACTTTGCTTCCTGAAGTCAATGACCAGCTCTTTAGTTTTGCAGGCATTGAGGGAGAGATTGTTGTCACTACACCACTCCACTAGGTTCTCTATCTCCCTCCTGTATTCTGACTCGTCGTTATTCGAGATCCGGCCCACTATGGTCGTAGCGTCAGCAAACTTGTAGATGGAGTTGGAACCAAGTTTTGCCATGCAGTCGTGTGTGTACAGGGAGTAGAGTAGGAGGCTAAGTACGCAGCCTTGCGGGGGCCAGGTATTGAGGACTCTTGTGGAGGTGGTGTTGTTGTTCATTTTTACTGATTGTGGTCTGTTGGTCAGAAAATCGAGGATCCATTTTCAGAGTGTGGAGCCAAGTCCTAGATTTTGGTGCTTTGATATGAGCTTGGCTGGGATTATGGTGTTGAAGGTGGAGCTGTAGTCAATAAAAACGAGTCTGATGTAGGAGTCCTTGTTTCTGAGATGCTCTTGGGATGAGTGTAGGGCCAGGGAAATGGCGTCTGATGTGGACCGGTTGCAACGGTATGCGAATTGCAGTGGATCAAGGTGTTCTGGGAGTATGGAGGTGATGCGCCTCATGATCAACCTCTTGAAGCACTTCATTACGACTGAAGTCACTTCATTACGACTGAAATTATTGGAACAACAGTTGACAAATGAGTTGGGATTAAGGTTAACTCATCATTAACATTTCTTTCTCTTCTGAACGTGTTTATCAAACTTTGTGTTTGTTGACTAGTTTCTATTTTTGAAACCTTTACACCCATAAAGCTCGAAGTTAATGGTGCGAGTAGCAAGAAAGGCTTAGCAACTTAATATGACAATCTTTCTCGAAAAGAGGTGTTACCATAACCCTAACCCCAAACCTAATCCTAACTCGAACCATAACCAAACCCGAACACTAAATTAAAATAAGTAGATCAACACCACTGTTAAATGAGCAAACAGTGGAATTTTACATGAATACATTCCCTGCCTTAATTTGCAACTGTAATTTGCCCATTATATTCAGTTGGCCCTGTCCAAAACCTTTATTTTCTGGTTCTGATGGTAAAATTAATTACACGCGGTCATTATTAGAAAAAAAAACTAAGGTACATAAAATATTCTTCGGAGAAGGAAGGGGCAATTGAAATGAAATGAAAATGAAAAGAAAATCGCTTATTGTCACGAGTAGGCTTCAATGAAGTTACTGTGAAAAGCCCCTAGTCGCCACATTCCGGCGCCTGTTCGGGGAGGCTGGTACAGGAATCGAACCGTGCTGCTGGCCTGCCTTGGTCTGCTTTAAAAGCCAGCAATTTAGCCCAGTGTGCTGTGGGGGCGAAACCCACGCAAACACGGAGAGAATGTGCAAACTCCGCATGGACAGTGACCCAGAGCCGGGATTGAACCTGGGATCTCGGTGCCGTGAGGCCACCGTGTTGCCCTTACTTTGTGAATGTTCAAGGGCTGAGCTGAGGAGAGATCTTGCAAAGATTTGATTCCTTGGCGACTCCAATCTGAAACATCCTTGCCAAGAAAGAAAAATTGGCAACTTTTTCCGTGATTGGGGACAATCGAAGCATGACAGCAACGGAACTTTGCGTTGCCTGGCTAACATCATCACCCACTTGAATTCAACTGAAACTGAAGCTTCAGTGAAAAGGGAAAGCTTGATTCGCGATCTGGCACTGTATGTGCAAGAATTTCAGTCAAAACTGAAACTCTTGTGGCACATGTAAGAGTCAGAATTTCATGCACTTTCCAAATCTGCAGCGGAATTGCAGAAGATGCTAATTCTGACCGACAATGCTCTGTGAAGTGACAGCACTTCTCTGATTTTGAATGTTTCGGGCTCACCTTTCACTTCACGCAAGGTCCATTTTGTTTTTTGCACCTACGATTCTGAGCTCTTTTCTTCTTTTAAAATAAATATAGAGTGCCCAATTCATTTTTTTTTCCACTTTAGGAGCAATTTAGTGAGTCCAATCCATCTAGCCAACACATCTTTTGGGCAGTGGGGGCGAAACCCACGCAAACACAGGGAGAATGTGCGAACTCCACACGGACAGTGACCCAGAGCCGGGATCGAACCTAGGACCTCGGTGCCGTGAGGCAGCAGTGCTAACCACTGTGCCACCCTGCTGCTCTTTTGAACGCTTGTCACAGTGCTTTCCCTGACACTTCCAAGTGGATGTGCTTTCACTGCGAAGCCAGATCAATCGTCAGTCAAAATGCTGCTGAGGTTGGAAATCGGAAGTAAACACAGGAGCTGCTGGAACAATTCAGCAGGACTGGCAGCATCCGTGGAGAGTGGAACAGCGGCTGACGTCTTCTGGCCCTTCTCGCCGGGTGATCTTCTGATCCCGCCTATAACACCACCTCCGGAAGCCCCCCTCCTCACCCACGTGGTTTCCCAGTGGCAGAGGGTGCAAGTCACGGAAACACTTGTTGACATCAGTGGGACCAGAGAATCTAACCACTGGCCAATGGCAGGTCAATTCTGTAACTGGAAAACGAGCCATCGGGGTGGGGGAGGGTTGTGCAGAAAATCCTTCCCAGAGTTCATGTTTCAAGTCCCTAGGATTCTTCTTCAGAGAATCATACAGACTCATAGAAACATAGAGACTAGGTGCAGGTGTCGGCCATTCGGCTCTTCGAGCCTGCTCCATCACACAACATGATCATAGCGCATCCTCCATCTTCCGACATACCTCTTGATGCCATTAAAATCTGAAATAAATCAATTTTTTTCTTGAATGTATTCAGTGACTTTGCCTTTTTGTGACAGAGAATTCCATCGGTTCATGACCTTTGAGTGAAGAAATTCTTCCAGTCACATTCCTCAATATCTACCCGTGTGGTGAACGTATTCATCAGATAGGTGATATGCCTTTAAGGTTTGGTGTGATATGCCTTTAAGGCTTGGGTTGGCACCCCGGTGGGCTCCGCCTCTGGCTCCACCTCCCCGGGGCTGTATATAATGTTGTGTCCAGTGGGTGGCGGTAAGTTTGCACTGAAGTCTCTGGCTAGCTAAGTTCTTTGCGTATTAAAGCCTTCATTCACTTGACCTCACTCTTGTGTCGTAATTGATGGTATATCAACCCGGTATCCTGAGACTGTGTCCCCTGTTTCTAGATTCCCAACCCGGACAAATATCCCCCCTGCATCTAGTCTGTCCAGCCCAGTTAGAATTTTATACGCTTCAACTTCCAGTGGCGGATAGGAGGTGAGCAGTCACACAGGCAGTGGCTCCCACTTGGAGACTTGGATTTTTTTTCCTTTCCGCCCAGTTAACGAGGTGATTTTTGGGAAGAAAGTGGTGCAGTATGATAGAATAGTATCTCCTCTTGCGGATGATGTCTGGTGGATACAGGGCAGAAGTCGGGCAAGCGCTCTTCCCTGGATTCAGAAGGTCCTCAGGTCTCAACATGGGCAAAGATGGCGGCGGTCTCTGCAGCGTTGTTGCCCCCTCAGTGGTCGAACGTGAAGTTTGTGGATTTCCTAATGAGTGAATTTAGAAAGCTGCGACAAGGGGTTGCAGAGGATCTAGAGACGGCGATTAAAATGGCTGCGGCACCTATTCGGGCATCCTTGGACAAGATGGATCAGTGAATAAAGGTACAGAGAATGAGAATCCAGGAGGCGGACCATAGCAATTGGATTGTATCTCAGGAGGCACAGATGGCGTTGCTGGTGGAGAAGTGGAGGGTGTTAAAGGCCAGGGTTGATGATCTGGAGAACCGCTCCAGACGGCAGAACTTAAGACTAGCTGGGCTACCGGCGGGCTTGCCACGGAATACATCTCTGCAATATTTGAAAAGGTGGTGGTGGACGATGGGGATCCTACCGTCTCTTCCTGAGCTGGCCGTGGCCCATCGGTCGCTGAGGCAGAAGTCCAGATCGGCGTGGGCGATCATCGTCCGGTTCCAGAGATACCTGAACAAAGAGCTGTCCTGAGATGGGAGAAGGACAGTCGAGATTGTAGTGGGAGGGCCATACCATCAGAATATACCAGGACTTTGGGGCAGAGCTGGTGAGTAGACATGAGGCACTTAATAAGGCCAAGGCAGTGCTGCAGAAGAGCAACGTGTGATTTGGGATGGTGTAGCCAGCTTGCTTTTGGGTTACCTTCATGGTCAGAGGTTATTATATTGATGCGCCAGAGGAACCAAATGATTTTGTTAAGAAACATGGATTGGGGGGAAACTGAAGTGCTTGAGGTCTATGGTCTTTGTTGTTTGCTTGTTGTTAAGTTCTTCTGTATCTGCATGTTTTACGTGAGATTGTTGTAAAGTGGGGGAGGGCACGGTGCTGTTTTGGGGCTTGTGGGTGGGGGCTGTATGTGGTTGAAATTGGGCGTTGTATATTGTATTGTTTTGGGGGAGAGGATTTGGGAGTGGGTCTCTTTTTTCTTCTTTGGTACTAAACTTGGATAGGGGTAGAGGGGCTGTTTGTTGACTCAATATTTGAAATACTTTTACTATTACCGGGGGGGGTCACCTGCTAACAGTATAGCAAATTAACGGGAGTGGAGAGGAGAGATTGATGCAGTCGTTACCGATGGGGGGCATCTTTCTGTTCTTCAAGGTAGCAAGTGTCATAATATATACACAAGTATATGATGGTGCACAGACAGACATTGATTGACACACAGGATGACCAATGAACACACAGAACACAGCAGCCAATCACCAGACAGGACACGGTCACTATAAAGCCAGAGGGCACTAGTTTTCCCGCTCTCTTGGGATCCAGCCTCTGAGACAGTCAGAGCCCGTGAGCAACAACTAGAACATCCACCATGTGGTAGTAAGATAGTCTGGTCAGGTTAGCCTCAGGTCTCCAGTCAACTCAGCATAGTGTCAACCCACAGTTAAAGTATGTATGATAGTTAAGAGTTCAATAAAATAGAGTTGCATTTCTTCAAGTATTGGAAGCCTGTCTCTCTCACTGCAATGGTAAACGAAGTCCTCGCAGACCAAGCATACCCAACACATCAGCAAGCTTATGTTTTTTTTGTTTCTGTTATGTTTGGGGTGGGGGAGGGTTTTTCTGGATCCGCGTTGGGTTATTTTGTCTGCTGTCCGGGGGAGGGGGGAGGCTGAGAAGGGGGGAGGGGGTGGAGGTAGGAGTGAGGGACAGTTTGCTGATGGTGATGGTTGCTTTGTTTGTGAACAAACTTGATGGGGTCAATGGCGACCATCTTGGGTCGACCTGAAGCTGATGGAGGTTGGGACCCTGCCGGATTGCCTGACAGGAGGATATGGCTGATCCTGGTGAAGGGGGAGGTGGTGGTGGACAGAGGCCCTCTGTCTGGTTGGTCACATGAAATGGAAGAGGATTAAATGGTCCAGTCAAAGGGCCCCGGGTGAGTTCCCACCTAAAAAGTCTGAAAGCCGATGTGGTTTATCTACAGGAGTCAGGGATCAAAGAAGGCTGCGAAAAGAGTAAGTGGGGCAATTGTATCATTCGAGTTTTGATGTTAGGGCATTGCCATGCTGATCAACAACAGGGTGGCTTTTTCTGCGGTTAACATTTTTGCAGACTCAAGGAGGAGATAATTTATTGTAATTGGGATATTGGTGGGCATGCCAGAGTGTTGGTCAATGTGTTTGCACCAAATTGAGATGACACAGAATCCATTAAGGAGGTGCTGGCCTCTATTCCTAATCTCAACTCACATCAGTTAATTATGGGGTGGGGTGGGGATTTCAATTGTGTTTTGGATTCTAAGCTGGATAGGTTGAGTCCCAAGTCCTTGAGTACATCAGGGCTGGCAAAGGAGTTGTTGGTGTTTATGGAACAGGTGAGGGTGGAAAACTCATGGAGATTTAGGTCTCTGAGCAATAGGAGGCTGGATTCTCCGCCGGCGGGATGCTCCATTTTGCCGGCAACCCGGGGGTTCCCAGATGGCGTGGGGCCGCTCCACAATGGGAAACCCCATTGACCAGCCAGCATAACGGAGCAGCCTGCCAGCGTGCTGAAACAGAAATGTGGCGCGGTGGGGTGGAGAATCCAGCCCAGGGAGTTTTCTTTCTTTTCCCACATCCATTGGGTTTACTCCCGGATTGATTTCTTCATGGTGGGTAGGTCCATTCCCTGGAGTTAGGGGAGCGGGGTAGTGGGAGATTGTCAGATCGGATCATGCTCCACAGTTTGTGAGACTGATGTTGGAGCCAGGCTGCCCTCAGTGACCCTCGTGAAGATTGGACACGATGTTGCTCGCTGTTATGAGATTTTGTGAGCGTGTATCCTTTGCTAATGTGGAAGACGTGGAGTTTAACAAGAAGGATGCGGTTTTGCTTTCCATGCTCTGGGAATCACTGAAGGCGGTTATCAGGAGAGAGATACTCTCTTATAAGGCGTAAAGGGATGAATCTGGGAAGGTGGAGAGGCAGAGACTGGTGGATTCCATCCTTGAGGTGGACCGCCAATCCTCGATTACCCCAATACTTGAGCTTTTGGCAGAGAGAAAGAAATTGCAGATGGGTTTTGACTTGTCAATAGGGAGGAAGGTGAGCCAGTTGTGCTCAGACAGGGCGTTCTATGAATACGGGGAGAAGGCCAGAGTCTATTAGCTCACCAGCTGAGGTGGCAGGCTGCCTCCCGGGAGATTGTACAGGTCAAGGACGAGGGTAGCGGGTTGGTTTCTGCCCAGAGAAGGTTAATGAGTTGTTTGAGGCTTTATATTGTGAACTATACAAATCTGAGCCTCTGGAGGAGGATTCGACAATGTTGCAATTTTTGGGTCGGTTAACCTTCCTGGAGGTGGAGCAGGAGTGAAGGCAGGAACTGGAGGCACCAATTGGACAGGGGGAAATTATGAACTATGTTTGATTAATGCAGACGGGCAAAGCACCGGAACTGGATGGATTTCCTGTAGAATTTTATAAACAGTTTGTTGGTATGTTAGTTCTACTGCTGCTCGATATGTTCAATAATTCTCCGTCGTTCATTGCCTTTTTTAATGAGCTTGTTACTGTCAGCTATTGGGGTGGGGGGGGGGAATGGGGGGTGGGGGGTGGGAGGAGGGGATGATCAGTCTATTAGGGTCTTCTTTGTTGGGGGGGGGGTCTAGCTGGGGACTTGGCAGGGTTGGTATGAGTTGTCTTAGTATGAAACTGGGTTGAGATTGGCTTGCTGTATCGGGGTTATTTTTGTAATAATGAAAATTTTGCTTCAATAAAAATATTTAAAATATTTACACGTCAATTTAGGGCAGCACGGTAGCATAGTGGTCAGCACAATTGCTTCACAGCTCCAGGGTCCCAGGTTCGATTCCCGGCTTGGGTCACTGACTGTGCGGAGTCTGCACGTTCTCCCCGTGTGTTCGTGGGTTTCCTCCGGGTGCTCCGGTTTCCTCCCACAGTCCAAAGATGTGCAGGTTAGGTGGATTGGCCATGCTAAATTGCCCTTAGTGTCCAAACTTGCCCTTAGTGCTGGGTTATGCGGATAGGGTGGAGGTGTGGGCTTGGGTAGGGTGCTCTTTCAAAGAACCGTTGCAGACTCGATGGGCCGAATGGCCTCCTTCTGCACTGTAAATTCTATGAAAAAAAAATCTCCTCTCATCCTTCTGAACTCCAGTGAATACAGGTCCAGTTGAACCAACCTCTCCTTTTAGGACAATCCCGTCAACTGCAGTATCAGTCTAGTAAACCTCCACTGCACTCCCTCATTGGTAAGTATATTCTTTTTTGCATTGGGAGAGCAAAACTACACACAATCCTCCAGCTGTGGCCTCACCAGTGCCCTGTATAACTGCAGTAAGACATCCCTTCTTCTGAACTCAAAACCCTTGCAATGAACATACCATTTGCCTTCCTAATTGCTTTCTGCACCTGCCTCTTCACTTCCATTGACTGATGCACAAGGACTCCCAAATCCCTTTGTACATCTATACTTCCCAATATATCACCATTTCAATAATACTCTTCCTTTGTGCTTTTTACACCAAAATACATAACTTCACATTTAGCCACATTATACTACATCTACCATGTGTTTTCCCACTCACTCACCGTGCCTAAGTCATTTTGGAGCCCACGTGCATCGTCCTTGCAACTCACAATTCCACCCAGTTTTGTGTCATCAGCAAACTTGGAAATTTTACATTTGGTTCCCTCATCCAGGCCATATAAATCATAAACAATTGGGATCGAAGCACTGATCCCTGTGGTACCCCACTAGTCACTGCGTACCATTTATACATTCCTAATCTCGGTTTCCTGTCTGTTAACCAATTCTTGCTTCATGCTAATATATTAATCCCTATCACATGTGCTTTAATTTTATCCACTAACCTCTTATGAGGGACCTTATATAAAGCCTTCTGAAAGTCCAAATATACTAAATCTACTGGTTCTCCCTTATCTATTTTACGAATTACATCCTCAAAAAACTCAGTAGGTTTTTAAGCATGATCTTCCTTTCATAAACCCTTGCTGGCTTTGTCCAATCCCATTAATTCTTTCAAAGTGTTCTGATATCATGTATTTTCTAATAGACTCCAGCATCATCCCACTGCTGATGTCAGGCTAACTGGTCTGTAATTCTCCCTTTTTTCTCTCCCTCCCTTTTTTAAATAGTGGGGTCATATTTTCCACCTTCCAATCTGTAGGAACTGTTCCAGAGTCCATAGGGTCTTGGATGATGTCCACCAATGCCACCACTAGTTCCAGGGCCATTCCTTTAATATGCTCAGATACAGCTTATCAGGCCCTGGTGATTTGTCAGCCTTTAACCCAATTAATTTCTGCAACACCATTTTCTCACTAACACTGATTTCTTTCAGTTCCGCCCCCTCTCGAGACCCTTAGTTCCCTAACATTTCTGGGAGATTATTTCCGTCCTCTTTTGTGAAGACAGAACCAAAGCATGCGTTCAATTCTCCTGCCATTTCTTTGTTTCCCATTATCATTTCCCCTGCTTCAGACTATAAGGGAACTATATTTGTCATGATTAATCTATTTCCCTGCAGATATTTATGGAAGCTTTCACAGTCAGTTTCTATGTTCCCTGCAATTTTACTCTCATACTCTATTTTCCCACTTTTGATCAATTTTTTTTGTCCTCTTTTGCTGAATTCCAAAATGTTTCCAATCCTCAAACTTGTTGCTTTTTCTGACAATTGTAGATACCTCCTCTTTGGATTTAATATTATCCCTAATTTGTTTTGTCAACCATGGTTTTATTTATATGCTTGATAGGAATGAATAGTTATTGTCATTCATTCACACATTCCTTAAATATGAACCATAGAGTATCCATCTAGCCTTGCCAGTTCATGCCTCATACACTCATGATTTCCTTTATTTAGATTCAGGATCCTAGTTTCGGCTCAGCTACTTCACTCTATACTCCATTTGTAAGATTGGCTCAATGACCTTGATCATCACAAAACAAAGAGGTGCGTGGCATTCCAGTATAAACAAGAGACCCAGGAATGTATGATTCTTCCATTTTGTCACATGAAGTAGAAGATTTGGGTTTGAAGGCCATGTGGAGGCTGGATCATACGATCTAGGCTGACATCCCAGCGGAGCCATTTCGGCAGCAGCTGTGGGAGACTACACATCTCTGTGTAATAAAGCCCCGATTACTCTCTACTCTTGTCTCGTCATAATTGATAGTGCATCAATTTATTACGCAGAGATTGTACAACAATGGAACTCTGCATAAAGCCTGATCACCTGCAGCTGCATCCTCAAGCAGACAACGCCAAGTTGGCATTCGCACATTGGCTACCTTGCTTTGAAGCATACATCGGACCTGCAACAGAACAACCCATGAGGCACAAAAGCTCCAGGTACTGTACACGTGGCTGAGCTCCAGTATCTTTCCCCTCATCCGGGTCGCACCAACCTACGCTGAGGCCATGCTGTACTGAAGGAGAACTACACTCAACAGACCAACAAAATCTACGCCAGGCATCTCTTGTCCATGCGGCATCAACTCCCCAGTAAGTCTGTGGAAGATTTCTGGTGTGCCCTGCAGCTCCTGGTGAGAGACTGCGATTGCCAGGCCATTTTGGCCGTTGAACATTCTGACCTGCTCATTAGAGACGCGTTCGTTACGGTCTTAGGGTCAGCCTACATCTGCCAGCACCTCTTAGAAGGGGCTACCCTCGACCTCGCGGCGACCAAGAAACTAGTGATCTCGCTCACAGTTGCCTCATGCAATTTACAGGCATATGCCCCCGACCGCACGGCCCACCCCTCCTGGGCATCGTGGACCCCGCCAGCGAACACCCCATCGTGGACCCCATCAGCGGCCGCCCCCAGCCAACCCCAGGCCTGCATCGTGCGGCAGCCAACCAACCCTGGGGGACCCAAGTGCTACTTCTGTGGACAGACAAAACACCCCCAGCAGCGCTGCCCAGCAAGGAGCGCGCTCTGCAAGACCTGCGGGAAGAAAGGACATTTCACTGCTGTGTTCCAGGCCCACTTGATCGCCGCTATTGTCCCTGCACCCCCCACTTGCGACCCGAGCACCGCCATCTTCTTCGACCCAGATCACGTGCAGCCCATGGGCACCACCATATTGCTCGCCACCTTGCTTGCCTCACAACACGTGCGGCCCGTGGGCGACGCCATCTTGCCTGCCTCAGGGCCCCTGCTCGTCGGGCACCTGATCGGGCCGCTCATCGCCTGTAACCGCCGCCAACCAGCTGCGTCTTGCATCCATCACGATCGACCAGTCCTGACCGCACAACCTCGTGACCATGTCGACGACAGTGAAGGTCGACGGGCACGAGACATCTGCCTTTTGGACTCCAGGAGCACTGAGAGCTTCATCCACCCTGATACGGTAAGGCGCTGCTCCTTCACGGTACACCCCATTCACCAGAAAATCTCCCTGGCCTCCGGATCCCACTACGTGGTGATCCAGGGGTACTGCACCGCCACCCTCACCATCCAGGGCGTATAGTTCAGCGGCTTCCGGCTCTACGTCCTCCCCAACCTATGCGCTGCCTTACTACTTGGCCTGGACTTCCAGTACAACCTCCAGAGCCTAACCCTGTAATTTGGCGGGCCCCTACCACCTCTTACTGTCTGTGGTCTCACGATCCTTATAGTCGACCCGCCTTCTCTGTTTGCAAACCTCACCCCGGATTGCAAACCTGTCGCCACCAGGAGCAGATGGTACAGCCCCCAGGACAGGACCTTGATCAGGTCTGAGGTCCAGCGGATGCTATGGAATGGTATCGAGGCCAGCAACAGCCCCTGAAGAGCCTAAGTGGTAGTTGTGAAAACTGGGGAGAAAAACAGGATGGTCGTTGACTACAGTCAGACCAACAATCGGTACATGCAGCTCGTTGCGTACCCCCTCCCACGCATATATATGGTCAATCAGATTGCACAGTACAGGGTCTTCTCGACAGTGGACATGAAATCTGCCTACTACCAGCTCCCCATCCGCAAGGCGGACCGCCCGTACAACGCGTTTGAAGCGGACGGCCGCCTTTACCACTTCCTTAGTGTTCCCTTTGGTGTCACTAACGGGGTCTCGGTCTTCCAACAGGAGATGGACCGAATGGTTGACCGGTACTGACTGTGGGCCACCTTCCCGTACCTGGATAACGTCACCATCTGCGGCCACGACCAGCAGGACCACGACGCTAACCTTTCCAAATTCCTCCACACTGCCAAACTCCTCAACCTAACCTACAACAAGGAGAAGTGTATGTTCAGTCCGACCTGCTTAGCCATCCTCGGCTATGTAGTTCAAAACGGAGTCCTAGGACCCGACCCTGATCGCATGCGCCCCCTCATGGAACTCCCCCTTCCCCACTGCCCCAAGGCCCTCAAACAATGCTTGGGGTTCTTCTCGTACTATGCCCAGTCGGTCCCTAACTATGCGGACAAGGCCCGCTCACTCATCCACTCCACTGTTTTCCCACTGATGGCCGAGGCTCACCAGGCAGGAGACTCACTCTCCTCACTGACCAACGGTCGGTTGCCTTCATGTTCAGCAACACACAGCGTGGTAAGATCAAAAATGATAAGATCTTGAGGTGGAGGATCGAGCTCTCCACCTATAATTATGAGAATAATAGTGCATCACATATCTTGCTCAATTACCTTATGACCATAGCTGGCAAACTCTATATGATAAGCTCCAGGTCATGAGAGGATACATCCTTTATGTAAAACAGCTAAAGCTACAGTTGCTAAAAATTCTATAGATAAATGATTTAATTTTGTCTTGTGTAACGTACGATATGAAATGTCAAAACTCCAATAAAAATATATTTTTAAAATGTTATCTTATAATAAATCCAGTAACTGTCATGTGTGAAAGAAAAGGGAAACTTTAATGTGACAGGATCTGAGTAGGTCAAAGTACATTAAAAAAATCAATTCTAAATCTGGGGACAACCCAAATGATAACATAGACAGGTGTTATTGAAAAAGTTCCTGCTGGCATAAAATGCAAGAGCAGTTACTGATTAACTTTCATACACGGGGAGTTTTGAAACCTTTACATGGAATAGCTGATGACTCAATCAATTTGCATGTTTTCTTTCTGAAATCTGTTACCTTTATCTTCTCAGTATCACCGGATCTTTACAGTGAAAAAGGAAGTTAGCAGCCCATCGAGCTGCACTGACTCTCAGATAGAGCATTCTGCCAAGCCTCACTCCCCTGCCTTATCTGTAACCTTGTCCATTGTTTCTTTTCAGATAGCAATCCAATTTCCTTTTGAATACCTTGATCAAATGAGCCTCCACCACCATATCGGGAGATTTTTTCTAGATTCCAACACCCTCTTGGTCAAACAAATTTTCACCTCACCACTTGTACTCCTTTTGCCCATTTATTTTGAAACTGCGGCCTCTGATTCTTGATTCTCTCTTGAGTGAGAACAATTTCTCACTGTTTCCCCCTGTCCATTCCCGTCAGGATCTTGAATACTTATGTTAAGTCTCCTCTTAGCCTTCTTCTCTCCAAGGAAAACAGACCCAACCTGTCCAATCTATCCTCATAGCTATAGTTGTTTATCCCTGGAATCATTCTTGTGAATCTCCTCTGTCCTCTCTCCAATATCTTCATATCCTTGCTCAAGTATGGCACCTGGAACTGGAAGCTGTACATGACCCCCTTACTCAATGTTATTAATAAAACCAAGGATACCATATGCTTTATTAACTGCTCTCTCGACGTGCTCTGTCACCATCATTTACTTGTATAAATATGCGCCAAGATAAGTCTGCTCCTGCAGCTCCTTTAGAGTTTCTCTCTTCATTTTATAATGTCTTGCCAAATTCTTTTTGCCAAAATGATTCACTTCACATTCCCCACATTGAACTTCATCTGCCACGTGTCTGGACAATCCACTAATCTGTCTGTGTCTTTTGGTAATTCAAGATTTTCCTCATCACAATGCTTCCTATCTTCGGATCATCTGCGCATTTTGAAATCATGTCCTGCACTCCATGTCAAGGTCATTAATACACCAGGAAGAACAAGGGCCTCAACCTTGTCACCCCGGGTTCTCCTCCACAAATCTTCCTGCAATCTGAAAAACAATTATTTATCCCAACACTCTGTTTCCTGTCCTTAGCCAATTTCTAATCCAAGTGCCAACTTTTCCGTTTATTCCATGAGCTAGTTTTGCTCACAAGCTAGTTGTGTGACCCTGCATCAAATGCGTCTTGAAAATCTATATACACCACATCAATGCGAAGACATTGCGTAGAGAGGACAGAGGGGATTCACAAGAGGAGATTCACCATATCAACCTCCTCTGTTATGTCCTCAAAAAATGCCAGCAAGTTAGTTAATCGCGATTTTCCTGAAATGAATGTTGTAATTATCTACAATCTTTATTATTGTCACAAGTAGGCTTACATTAACACTGCAGTGAAGTTACTGTGAAAATCCCCTGGTTGCCACTCTCCAGCGCTTGTTCGGTACGCTGGGGGAGAATTCAGAATGCCCAATTCACCGAACAAGCATGTCTTTTGGGACTTGTGGAGGAAACCGGAGCACCCGGTGGAAACCCACGCAGACACGGGGAGAACATGCAGACCCCGCACAGACAGTGACCCATGCAGGAATCGAACCTGGGACCCTGGAGCTTTGAAGCAACACTGCTAACCACTGTGCTACCGTGCCACCATCATGCTGGCTTTCCTTACATATCTTGTACTTGGGTCTAAGTGTCTTTGATTTTGTCCTAAAATATAGTTTCCAGAAGTTTATTTACCACTGAAGTAGAACTGACTGGTCTGTAGTTGCAACCCATTTTGAACAAGGGTGCAACATTTGCAATTCTCTAATCCTCCGGCTCCACCCCAGTGTCTAAAGAAGAGTGGAAGATTATCGGCAGTGCCTCTGAAATTTCCACTCCTAGCTCCCTCAGTATCCTGAATGCATCTCATCCGGTCATGGTGCCTATGCTGATTGCCCCTTTAAGGACAGCAGACCAGAGTAAGGGTCACCTGGTCTGGGTGACCAATCGGGACTCAAAGTGTGGAATCACCTCATGGTGAGAAAAGCTCCTGGGTAGAGACATTTTGGTAGCTATTTACAGCCGTGAGACTGCTGTACAATACTTATTAATAAGCACCTCTTGTGTTCTGCAATGAGCTATGTGAAAGTGCATCTTTATAGTGTCTCTTCAATTTTAAGTCAAGATAGTCTTTCTAATACCTCCTTCTTCTGAACTGTGAATTCCTTAAATGTAGGCTTTGAGTGTGTGAGAGTATGACCCCTCTCTCACTTCTGCCTGGGTAGCATACTCTTCCTTTGTAAAGGCAGATGCAAAGTACTTGTTTAATATCTCCACTACTTGAAAATGAAAATGAAAATCGCTTATTGTCACGAGTAGGCTTCAATGAAGTTACTGTGAAAAGCCCCTAGTCGCCACATTCCGGCGCCTGTTCGGAGAGGCTGGCATGGGAATCGAACTGTGCTGCTGGCCTGCTGGTCTGCTTTAAAAGCCAGCGATTTAGCCCAGTGAGCTAAACCAGCCAACTTCTCCACATGCCTCCATGCAAGTTTCCATTTTTATCTCTAATTGGCCCTACTTTTTCTTTTCCCATCCTTTTATTATTTACAGAAGACATTATTTCTAGAAGACATTAGAATTCCCTTTCATATCAGCTGCTTTATCCATTTCATGCTCCCTCCTTGCTTTTCTGATTAGTTTTTGTTTGTTTCCCCTCCAGGTCCTTCTACATTCAGCTTGATTCTCCTAAGTATTTACTCTGTGACATCTGTCATTCGTGTATTTCTTCATTTTTATTTTCACCTCTATCTCTCTCATCGTCCAGGGTGCTCTCGATTAATCTGTCCTATATTTCCTCTTCAATACAATTATGTTGACATTCTCTGCAGTACTGTCTCTTTGAAAGTGGCCCATTGTTCAGCCTTTCCTGCCAACATTTAATTCCAACTCACTGACTCAGATGCATTCTCATCCCATCAAAGTTGTTTTACCCCCCCCCCCCCCCCCCAATGAATCATCCCTGCTCTGGATTGGTCCTTGTCCTTTTCCATGGCTAACTTTAACTTTATAATACAATGCTCACTGTCCTTTCAAGGTTCACCCACTGATATTTCATTCACTTGGGCCAACTCATTCCCCAGAATCAGTGCCTGTCCTCGTGTTAGAACAGAAACATACGGTTGCGTAATTAAAGAATGGCTGACTGTCAGATATGTTTAAAGTGATTGAATTTGACAATGCTTTTCAGCGGTTCTTGTGTGTGTTTACTGGGCATTCTTCGATGCTTGTCCATTATGCGTTTTCAACATCCCTGTGTGGTGGTTATCAATGTTTGCTATTGCTGCAAGCTTCTTCCACTGATACTTGGGAGTGGGTACATTTCCAGTCAATGAGCTTTCAGAAGTCACACTATCTGAATCTGTGACAAACAGAATGATAGGTTAATAAGAGAGCAGCGCCCTCAGTTGTCAAAAAGCTATCAAAGCAATGTATTTGTACCACCTGCATGAAAACGGTCATTCTTATTTTCAAATCCCTCCACGACCTTGGCCAACCTAGTTTCTGTAATCCTCTGACGTATCCGCACTTGTCCAAAATTGGTTTATTGTTCAATTGCCCCACCACAGGGTCTAAGCTCTGCAAATCTCCCCCTAAATCTCCCCTCCTCTTTAGCCACCTCTCCCCCTTAAAGCTTCCTCCACATCGTTTTGGCCACCTTATCTCCTCAGTGCCAATTATTTTTTGTTCATTCACCTGTTAAGCACCTTGGGACATTTACTACATTCATGGTGTTAGATAGAAGCTGGATATTTTATTTGCTGGTGGATACAACTATCACAGCTAGTCACGGTTCATTCTGAGTGAGAAAATAGGAGCAATAGGGTGGTGCTCAGTATCTTACCCAGTGGTCATTATTGGTCTGTGAGTCATATATAGACAATCATTGGACTGTTTGACAATGTGGGGGCATTGCTGAAAAGCATGATTCGAGCCTCGTGTGTGCTTGGTGTGGGGATCAAACCAGGTTAACTCCCACTCCTAAATTTCCTGTATTGCATCGGTGACTATGCTTCAGACATATTTCATTGGCTGGAAAGTACCCTTAAATGCCTGTTGGCTATGTGAAGTGTCATATAAATGCAACCTTGTCTTTCTTTCTCCATTCTGTAGATATCTTTTTTTAGCATATCTTCATGCGGACTTTTCTCTCATTGGGGGAATAGTGGAAGGATTCCCGAGCTGGTTACCAGCCTGCTGAACCATGTTAGGAAAGCCCCTTCTGCGGCCAACAAGTCCTGATGTTGGACTTGAACCCAGAGCTGCTGGCTCCGAGGTAGGAAAGCCACCACTACACGACAACATCTCCTCTGTTGATGTGAAACCTGTGAACAGTGTGTATATTCTTCAAATGCTGCTTCACTGAAAGCAGCTAATTCGACAGTTCCCAGGGACTGAGCCTTGGGATTGTCCGCCTTGCGTTTCTCTATCCATTTATCTACTGACCTGAAAGATTGTACATTGATATTTCAAAGAGAAACGGGGAAGGCCTGGTCAATATATAATCCTCAATCCAAATCACTAAAGAAACATGATGTGGAGATGCCGGCGTTGGACTGGGGTGAGCACAGTAAGAAGTCTGACAACACCAGGTTAAAGTCCAACAGGTTTGTTTTGAATCACTGGCTTTCGGAGCACTGCTCCTTCCTCAGGTGAATCTGAGGATTCTTCACCTGAGGAAGGAGCATTGCGCCTGTAGCCATCTCAGATGGCCACCTGCAAAGGACCATGGGAATTATGGCCAATCCAGGACTCAGACAGACTCAGAGCTTGTGTGTGTATTTGCAACCCAGGTAGCTAGACGCGATCGAAACCTCTGCTCGTTTGCATTCCTATGGCCCATTTCCCCAGAATAATAGGACTGCACTCAAGAAACCGATGCAGCCACAGACTGATCGACGCCACTCCCTTTACTCGGGGAGCCCAAACAGCCAAGGTCAATGACCGCTAAGGACATGCCTAGCCATCAAGGCACCCACCCCTTTATTGGCCAAAATCGAAGGCAGTGATCGAAGCCTGTCGAATTATTGGGTCCAAGTTAAGGACCGCCCCAAGGAGCGCGAAATTCCAGAGGGATAAGAAGAGACACAGCCATGTGCTCGGTCTCTCTTGGATCCGGCCTATGCCAACCCAAGTGCAGCATAATGACCAGACAGACAAGTTCAAGACAAACAATCGCTATCAGACAGATGAGCCCAGCTCAAGCAGAGCCACTTCTTCCACCGAGCCACGCAAGATCCGGACAAAGGCTTTGTCCGTCTGCATAGAACCGGTTGCCCTGAAGTTAAGTATAGGTTATTGTAGTTGTTAGGTGTAGGTTAACTTGTAGTGTTTTGTGTTGCATGTCGAAGTAATCCTTGTGTGTAAATAAACCATCTTTGAACTTGAACTGACTAACTGGTTGTGTGGTTGTTTGATCGACATCCGATAAAGCCTTGTGGTGGTATAATTTGATACCTGGCGACTCTAAAGAGCATCATTATTAATTGGCAACATTATTGGTGACTCTGATGGCAATTGGCAACACTCCAAAAGCTAGTGATTCGAAACAAACCTGTTGGACTTTAACCTGGTGTTGTAAGACTTCGTACTAAAAATACGGACCAACAAATTATTATTACGTAGCTGTTTGCTGAACCTTGTGCAAAAATTGGCTGTTGCATTTCCTCATGAACACTTTGGCTGCATTTCAAAATCACTTCATTGGCTGTGAGGTGGTTTGCGACAAACTGAGTCATGGAAGACTGTACAAACATGCGGTCTCACTTTTGTGGGAGAGGAGAGCAAAGGTTATCAGTGACTGGACAGAAGTCAGCAGCAACAAGTTGCATCTGTAGAGCGACTTTGATGTAAAGTGAATCACAGTATTCACAGTTTAAGGAGTAAGGAAAGGAGACAATGAAGCAAGAAGCAGGAGGTGATGTGGGGTGACGAGGGCATGATCAAGGGGATGGTCTTTGAGGGGCGGGGTGATGTCAAAACAGTCAAGGAATAAGCAGATTTGACTTGTGCTTCAAGGACAATATTTAGTGCGGTGGGAAATACTTAGAATTCCAGTGAACTTGACCTTTCAAAAGTGGAACTAATCTGCTGAGGTAGAAGTTGTGGTGAAGGCTCACAGTTTAGACATCATCCAAAAGGGGAAGGAATGGTCATTGGTAAAAGAGCTTGGATAGAAAGGGGCCAAACAGGGAAAATACCAACGCACATTGCATGGTGATGGCTTAAGTCTCGTAGTTAAGTTTTAGATGGTTTTCCAAGGCTGGAACAAAACTGGTCCCCACAGAGCCTGGGTGAAGTGAGGAGTTGCTGGGTTGAGTTGTCGGGAGGCCGGGTTTGGTTGAGGAACAGCTTTGACAAAGAGTCATCCAGACTCGCAATGTTAGCTCCTTTCTCTCTCCACAGATGCTGTCAGACCTGCTGAGATTGCCCAGCATTTTCCGATTTTTTTCCAGATGTCAGCATCCGCTGTAATTTGCTTTTATATTGGAATATATTATGATGTGGTGAAGGAAAATAAATGTCTGACGCTCTGATAAGTTGGTTCTTATTTGGAAAGGAGAAAGAAGTCTGACGTGATGTGTTTTGGCATTAATCCGCAGAGAAATTTGGGGAACGATTGTTCTGAGTGACTTGTTACACAGAATGCTAGTGCCCTCTGCTGGTTAGAATAATTATGAGTTTATTACTTCGAAAAACAAAAGAATATCAATGGCAATGAACAAAACTACCTTAGGCTAAATTGATTTTATTCTCTTGGAAAAGACCTGCTCCCTGACTTGATTGAATAAAATTCCATCACATTTCCTGTGTGTTTTGTCCCGAGTCTATCTAACAGATATATAGGATAAATGGACTGACTGGCTGGTGTGATTTTCACTGCCTTTGTCTGGTTTTAACAGGGTAGTCATGGCCTCAAAATGGGGTCAAGGTCCTTACTACCCTCTTGGCCCAGGCAATGGAGGATGGTGCCATTTTGAAAGTGGCCCAATGTCAGCTGCCCAAGTGATTCAGGCTATAGGCCCATTTAGAGGTTATGTCTGGTGGAAACTGACCAATTCTACTGGATACCAATGACTAGAATCCCAGCAAAGATAAGCCTTGAATTTTTGGTTTGTAGGATTTGAAGGGGCAGAACTGCACAACCGTGACCAATGCAAATAAGTTGGTCTCTGACGAGCAGGATCACACATCTTCAATGTCTGTGCCACCTTCGGCCTATCTTCCATTATCAAATCTGGCTAGCTGTGTCTGGCAAATGTAACCAATGACCCAGACTCGTCCATCATCATACCTGGGTATTTCCTCACCCACCGGCAGGACAGACCCAGCAGAGGTGGCAGCACAGCTGCGTAGAGAGGGTGGGGGGGGGGGGGGGGGGGGGGGGGGGGCTGGGGGGAGGGTGGAGTTGCCCTGGGTGTTCTCAACACTGACTCTGTACCTCATGAAGTCTCAGAGATCAGATCAAAGATGTGCAAGAAATCCACCTGCTGATCACCATCCTCAGCTGATGAATCAGTACTTCTCCATGTTAAACTTGGAAGAAGCACTGACGTTAACAAGGGTACAGAATGTATTCTTGGTGGAGACTTCATCATTAAAAATGGCTAAGTACCACCATTGCTGACTGACCTGCTCAAGACCTGAAGGACAAATCTGCCAGACATGGTCTGCAGAAAATGGTGAGAGAACCACAAGAGGCAAAAACCTATTGATCTCGTCCTCACCAATTCATCTGTCACATATGCATCTTTCTATGACAAAATTGGTGATGTGTACACATCACACTCCTTGTGGAAACAAAGTACCGTCTTCACATTGGAGATTCCTTCTATCATGTGTGGCACAACCACCATGTTAAACGGGGTAGATTTTGAACAGATCTAGCAACATAAAACAATATGCATGGAGACTTACGGTGGCGTCCATGGAGTGAGCGGTCACATATTTGGCACCTCTGACTCAAGTTGGTATTTTATGATCCTTTCCCCGTCTGAGAGGTGAAGGTTTGGATGGAAAGAGGTGTAGGAGTGCCAGGAAAAAGTTGAACTCCTCTGTTGAAGTTGGTGGATGGATCCACAAACTAGGAGTGGGTTGAGAAGAACGCAGCTGTTTTAGCAGGAGAGTCTTCATGGTGCATCACAGGCTAAGATGGCGGAGGGCAAAGGGCCTGTTCTGCCCACCCAGCGGTCAACGGAGCAGCTGGTGGAATTTCTGAATGCTAAGTTCAGCCAGCAGAGGAAGGAGGCCCTGGAGGACCTGGCCAAAGTGGTGGAGCCGGTTAAAGCAGGTATTGAGCGAGTGGAGCAGAGGCTGCCAACGGGCAAGCCCGCCAAGGGCGATGGTGGTGCGGTTGCACCGCTTTCTGGATAAAGAGAAGATTTTCGGTGGGTGAGGCAGATGAGGGAGTGCACCTGGGAAGGGATCGAGCTGCGGGTGTACCAGAACTGGCGAAGAGGAGGACCGGGTATAATCGGGTCAAGGCTGCTCTCTTCAAGAAGGGGGTGAAGTTCCGGATGCTGTGCCAGGCCGCCTATGGGTGATTTTCCAGAAGCGTGAATGTTATATTGGCACGGTGGAGTTTCTGAGAGACAATGGACTGGCAGGAGAAGGAAGACATGGAACTTTGGAGGAGTTCGTGAGGAAGTTTCTTTGTTCTTGGGAAACTTTTCCCCTGTTCATTTGGTTTTGGCCCCTTCTCAGGAGCCTCCACGAGTTTGATTTTCAACTACTGACCAATCACAGATGAATAATTCTTTAGCTGTAAGGTGGAACATAGGGGGTTGCCAATTCAAGGTCTGATCACACTGACTCGTGCCTACTGAATGGGTCCCATATGTTTTATGATTCTTAAAGCATATACTTCCTTTTGGGACTCCAGTATAATTGGGAAGGATCAACCAGGGTGGTTGACGTGTTATATTAAACCTAGGCCCCCACCATTCCTCAAACCTATTCATATCGTATCCAGCTAATTTCCAATCTAACATATTCTGTGTATCTTCACCACATCCTGTACTATTTTGTCTTAGAGCCCATTCTGCTATCTATTTACTGGTGAATGGGATAGATTGCACAGGGAAGCCCTCCCCTCAGCATCTGGGAATTTGTGTACAAACCCAACAACTGAATTTATTTACCCTCTCTGTGTATGAGTGAGACATGTATATCAAGGTGTTACTGTTCAGTTTACCCTCGACATGATGTTGGATTAATATGATCATATAAAAACATCAACGCCATCATTCTCTTCAGGTTAGCGTTTCGCTAGTACTCTCAAAGTTCCGTATGATGTAGTTTACATGAGTTGCGTGGATCGCATCTGGCTTTTCTTTTACTTTAACGGCTGTTCGGGTTGTTAGCAGCACTTGGTAGGGTCCATTCCGCCTAGGAGAAAAATAATCTTTGTTTAGTGCTTTCACATGTACTTGACCTCCAGGTTTAAAGTTTGTGTATTTCCCTCTTTTAGATGGATCTGAGCCTGTCGCACCTTTCATTTTTTTTTAGCGGTTTCACACATGGCCTGGGCATATTTTAGTGATGCCTCATCTGCCTATATTAAGGCTACTGCCACTGAAGTCATTGGGGTTTAGTTCCAGTTATCATGGGACGTTCCATTAATATCTCATACGGGGTTAAACCCATATTACGATTTCTCTGATTTCTCAGGGCATACATTACTATGGGTATGGCATCTGGCCATAGCAGCCCATTTTGTTGACACACTTTTGTAACTGCAGTTTTAATTATTCCATCCGCCCTTTCCACCATTCCTGAGGATTGTGGCTGATATGGGATATGCAATTTCCAATCGAATCCCATGGCTTCTGTTAGGGCTTTGGTCAATTTGCTCATGAAATGAGTTCCCCTGTCACTGTTAATATCCATTGGTATCCCAATCCTAGTTATTATTTCCTTCAACAAAATATTTACCACTGTTCCAGCATCATCTTTTTTGGTTGAAAAAGCCTCTACCCACCGTGAAAACATGTCCACTATCACCGATTATTCCTTTGACAAATCATACATGTGCGGGCTACTTTTTCAATTGTTGCCGTAATACCTCGAGCATACCATTGTTGACATATGGCATGTGTCATTCCTCCTTTGCCCACATGAGCCTGCCTTCATATGTAAAGGTCTCCATTTTCTCATCAAGACATTATTTTTACGGGAATAACACTCTGGTATACACTCAGATTCCTCTTCCGTGTATGCTTTCTGATATATCTGTTTTATTTCTACATCTTTCTGTTGTAACTCTGCCAATTTTCCTGAACTAAAAGTATCCGCCTCATCCTCCACCTGTTCTTGTTCTTTTTCAACCATCTGACCAAAATTTGTTTCTAATAGTTGCACTTCAACTTCATCTTCACTCTTTGATTTATCCTCTTGTCTTAACCTGTGACTTTGCGACCTTGTTACTACGCAATCCAGAAAAATCCCAGGATATTCATCCTTCAACACTTCAGTTGTATGATTTTCCACTGGCGTATCAACCACAGAAGGCATCACTCCCACCTGCAATCCAGCTATATCATTACCCAAGATAAACTGTATTCCTGGACAAGATAGTTTCTCTATTACTCCTACTACCACTTCACCACTCTTCACTGGACTTTCCAACCTTACCTTATATAATGGAACACTACTCCTCTCATCCTGAATTCCACATATTACCACCTTTTCTGGCAACATTCTTCCCAGACTACATAACTCCTCATCTCTTATCAATCACCTCTTGATCAGGCTGAACAATCTTTTGCACCTCCTTCTCTTCACTTGGGCTTTCTTTTACCACTTTAACAAACGCCACTGTCTTATCCTGTTTTAGCACATCAATCTTCCCAGTGCTTTTCTTCAACCACCAACACTGTGACTTTACATGGCTTAGTTTATTACAGTGAAAACATTTGAAACTTTTCATTTATTTTCCACCCTCCTGGATTTATTTTTTAATCTGAGGTACACTCTCCTTATTATCTCCCATCAGATCACCTTTACCTTTACCACTTGAGTATTTCTCATGTCCCCAGTTTCTATCCCTCACAGTCTGAAACTGATGTTGGAAACCAAACTTTGATTTATAAACAAATTCATAATCATCTGCCATTTCTGCTGCTAATCTCACAGTTTTAACCCTCTGCTCTTCCACATGAGTTCTCACTACATCAGGAATTGAATTTTTAAACTCCTCAAAAGTATAATTTCTCTCAGAGCTTCATACATTTGGCCTATTTTCAAAACCCTTATCCACCTATCAAAATTGTCTTGATAGCAAACTGATTTTAGCCAACAATGATACTACTGTAGAGAGGCTTGCTCCTGTGCCTGTTTTAACTTTCATTCTGTTATGGTGGATGGAAGTTCAACTGCAGCAGCTTGCAGTTGTGGCTGCTGTTTGAGAGCCAATTCCTTTGCTATTTTGTCAGCAAATCTATTGCCGCATGAGACTTCATCGTCGGCGGTAGTATGCGCTTCACACTTTAAAATGGCTATCTTGCTGGGCAGCTGAACAGCATCTAGTAAATTAAAAACCAATTTAGCATGTTTAATAGGTTGGCCGGCAGAAGTTATGAATCCCCTTCTTTTCCATAATTGGCCAAAATCATGTACTACCCCAAAAGCGGATCGGGAATCATATATTGACTGTTTTATTTTTAGCTAGAATACATGCTTTAATAGAACATAGAACAGTACAGCACAGAACAGGCCCTTCAGCCCTCGATGTTGTGCCGAGCAATGATCACCCTACTTTAAACCCACGTAACCCGTATACCCGTAACCCAACAATCCCCCCATTAACCTTACACTACGGGCAATTTAGCATGGCCAATCCACCTAACCCGCACATCTTTGGACTGTGGGAGGAAACCGGAGCACCCGGAGGAAACCCACGCACACACGGGGAGGACGTGCAGACTCCACACAGACAGTAACCCAGCCGGGAATCGAACCTGGGACCCTGGAGCTGTGAAGCATTGATGCTAACCACCATGCTACCGTGAGGCCCCTTTAGTAAGGGCAAACTATTCGACCGCTTGAGCAGACATTCCCGAAGGCAGAGCAAAAGCTTCCACTATCTCGAATGGAGTTACTATTGCATTGCCGGCCAGGAGGGTCATATCATTTGGTCGGTTTGCTGACCCATTGGTGAAAAAGATGGTGTCTGGATTTTCTAGTGGGTGACTCAATAAATTAGGTCGAGGGGTTGTGGTGGCTTCAACCAATTGTAAACAGTCATGATCATACACATGCTCTGTTTCCGAGGGCGCAGGCAAGAGTGTTGCAGGGTTGACAGCTGGTGCTCGCTTGTAGGTAAAGTTGGTTTAATAGAGGATTACTTCGTACCCAGTGTGTCGAGCAGCAGTAAAATGCTATGTTGCGGATGAATTAAGCAGCAGCTGTGGCTGCTACAGTAGTCCCCCGTTATAACGCGGGTGTTCGGGTCCAAGACAGCCACCCTCGTTGTAACCGAGCCGCGGATATCCAAGATGGCGGATATCCAAATGAATGAACGAGAGGAAACATCGCTGACTGTGCTGAACATTGCTGAATGGAAGGGCGTTTTAAATAAGAAACAGCAAAGTTCGTTCAAGTCTTAAATCAAGTTTTAAATGTATTAAAATATATACAATAATATACAGTATACATACAATAATATACTTAAAATTGTACTTACACGCATATTTTAAAAATCATTTAAAAAAGTCTGTGAGTTTCCCTCTGGCACATCCCCCTTCCTCATCTTGACTTGTGCTTGTCTCTGGAGGTTCTTCAGGTGCAGGATGTATATTGGGTCGAAGTCTTGCTGCTCTGTGTATGCTATGAGCCACTTCAGGTGCGTGATGGCATCCGAGTGGCTCTTTGCCACTGTGGGCTGGGGTTCTTCTTCTTCTTCTGCCTCCTCTTGGGTGACCTGGTCGATGATCTCCTCCTCTGTGAATGTTTCTGCGGGTGCCATGTCATCCTCTGCTGCTGCCCACCTGTCCACCCAATCCTGGAGTGTTAGGTTCTCATCCAGTTGGTCCTCTAGCCTCTCCTCAGCTGCCCTGATCTCTGCTTCAGTAAAGCCTACGAAATCCTCTTCATCCGGGTAATGTTGGGGTCGTGGGAGTGCTGCTCCTAGGGCCTTGTACCAGCAGTTGGCGATGGTCTTCTCTGTCACAGCTCCCCAGGCCTTCCCTGCCAGATAACAGGCATCCTTGATGGTGATGGCTTTCCAGGTAATCTGGGACAGTGAGAGGAGAGTCTATCATTTCCAGGATCAGTTCCTTTTTGTACACAGACTTGAAGGTCTGAATGATTGCCAGCATCACATGGCTGGATCTTGCTGGTGGTGTTCTTTGGGAGATAGAGCACTTGGATCTGCCCATCCCTGGTCTTGAGAACATCTCCCTGAGGGTGGGCTGAGCAGTTGTCAGTAGGAGTGTGGCCTTCTGCGGTAAGTTGCGGGCTCTAAGGTGGTCCCTGACACTGGGTACGAAGAACTTGAAGAACCACTCCTCAAATAAGAAAGCTGTCATCCAGGCTTTGCCAGAGTTCCGGTAAGTAATGGGTAGGTTCTCCATGTTGATGTGGTGAAAGCATCTAGGAGACTTGAATTTGCCCACAATCAATGGCTTCAGCTTGTGTGTTCCCGTGGCATTGCTGGCAAACAGGATGGTGAGCCTGTTCTTGGCTTGCTTGTACCCCAGAGTCTTGTGGGCATCATCCTTGACAGCTAGGGTCTTGTCAGGCAGCATCTTCCAGTAAAGCCCTGACTCATCTGCATTGTAGAGTTGCTCTGGGGTCAGCTCCTCTTGCACCATGTAGTTCTTGAGGATGTCGGGAAAGGCTGCTGCAGCTCCTGAGTCGGCGGATCTCTGCTCACCACTGATGGTAACTGCACCTATCCCATGTCTTTTCTGGAACCGATGGAGCCAACCCTTGCTGGCTACGAAATGCTGTCCTCTGGGTGGAGCTGGTGATGGAACTTCTCAGCCTGAGTCCTGATGATAGGTCCAGATAGGGGGTGCCACCAGACTGTTTCCTGGACAAACCAGGTGAACACAGCCTCTCTAAGTTACTGTCACTAGCGTTCCTTGCCTTTTTCCTGCTAAGCCTTCACTCTGAGAAACTGTCCCAACATATGCTCTTAAATTGGGCTCATCTTTCACCCACCCACGGAGGGTTGACTCTGGTACACCAGTCTCTCTGGATAATTTTGCCTTCGTTTCCCCGTTTCGAAGCCGGTCTATCAAATGTATCTTTTGACTCACTGAGTAAGACTTGCGCTTAAACATTTTGAACGACACGACAGCAACTGAACTCGAACTCGAAGATACCTGCACTGGAAAAGGTATCCCTTTTATGGCTGTGTAACTGGGCTAATCGGTCGCGGCTACTCATCGCGGCTAATCGTTCTACAGTACAAGACAGTGATCATCGCTGCTAATCGGTCTAATCATCGCGGGTAATCATCGCTGCTAATCGGTCTAATCATCGCGGCTCAAAAAGGTGCTGTTTCAAAAAGAGTTTAAAATGAGTCAAGTAAGTTGGGGTCCATAACCCCCCCGCCGTATATCGCGAACCGTGGTATTGCGGGGCGCGTTATAACGGGGGACTACTGTACTGCTCTTAATCAATTTGGCATACCCTTTACCGCAGCACATAGGGCCACCGAGCAATAGGCAAGGGGTCTTCTCCCTCCTCAATGCTCTTGCACCAGGACCCCTGTTGCAAATCCCCCTGCTTCATACACATAAAGAGTAAAGGGCTTGCTGAAATTAGGAAGTCCCAAGGCAGGGGCGCTAATCATGGCTTGTTTCAAATTACAAAATGCGTGCTCACTCTCTGGTATCCAGGTAACAACTGAAGGGGTGTTCTGTAGGGTAGCCTTGCGCAGTACTGCGACCATATCTCTATAGTCCGGTATCCACTGCCTGCAATAGCCCACCATTCCGAGGAAGGTAAAGGTTTCTTTTTCATGCGTGGAGTTGGAAGCCTTGCTACAGCCTGTATTCTTTCAGACCCAAGCCTCCGCTGTCCTTGCTGTAGCTGAAATCCCAAATACTGAACTGTCTCCTCACAGAATTGCAGCTTGTCCATTGAGACCCTATGCCCTCTTTCTGCCAGCTGTGATAATAACAAAAGGGAATTCTGGTGACAAACTACCCCTCCCTCTGAGGCTATCAATAAATTGTCATATTGAGGGAATGTTGAGCCTGCAGACAACTGGCACTCATCCAAGTCTCTTTTAATACTGTTAATTCCGAAGGCATTCGATAGGGTGGAGTGGGAGTACCTGTGGGAGACGTTGGAACGGTTTGGGTTTGGGGAAGGGTTTATTAAGTGGGTGAAGTTGCTCTACTCGGCCCCGACGGCGAGTGTAGTGACAAACGGGAGGAGGTCGGAGTATTTCGGGCTCCACCGAGGGACCAGGCAGGGATGTCCCCTATCCCCCCTACTTTTCGCACTGGCGATTGAACCGTTGGCGATGGCACTGAGGGGTTCAGGGGGGTGGAGAGGACTGACTAGGGGAGGGGAGGAACATCGAGTATCGCTGTATGCGGATGATCTACTGCTGTACGTGGCAGAGCTAGAAGGGGGAATGCCGGAGATAATGGAACTATTAGCAGAGTTTGGGGACTTTTCGGGGTACAAACTAAATTTGGGCAAAAGCGAGGTTTTTGTGATACACCCGGGGGCCAGGGAGAGGGTATTGGGAGACTCCCCTTCAAGCGAGCAGAAAAGAGCTTTAGGTACTTAGGGGTGCAGGTGGCAAGGAACTGGGGGACCCTCCACAAGTTGAACTTTTCCAGGCTGGTGGAACAGATGGAGGAGGAATTTAAGAGGTGGGACATGGTACCGCTGTCGCTGGCGGGGAGGGTGCAGTCAATCAAAATGACGGTCCTCCCAAGGTTCCTGTTTTTATTTCAGTGCTTGCCCATCTTCCTCCCTAGGGCCTTCTTCAAAAAGGTGACGAGTAGCATTATGAGCTACGTGTGGGCGCACGGCACCCCAAGGGTGAGGAGGGTCTTTTTGGAGTGGAGTAGGGACAGTGGAGGGCTGGCACTACCCAATCTCTCGGGGTATTACTGGGCGGCAAATGTGTCAATGGTGCGCAAGTGGATGATGGAAGGGGAGGGGGCAGCTTGGAAACGAATGGAGAGGGCGTCCTGTGGCAACACAAGCCTGGGGGCCCTAGTAACGGCACCATGGCCGCTCCCCCCCACGAGGTACACCACGAGCCCGGTGGTGGCGGCCACCTTCAAGATATGGGGGCAGTGGAGGCGACACAGGGGGGAAAGGGGAGGTCTGTTGGCGGCGCCAATAAGAGGGAACCATAGATTCATCCCGGGGAACATCGACGGGGGATTTCAGAGCTGGTACAGGGTGGGCATACGGCAGCTGAAGGACCTGTTTATAGAGGGGAGGTTTGCGAGCCTGGGAGGGCTGGAGGAGAAGTTTGAGCTCCCCCCGGGAAACATGTTCAGATATTTACAAGTGGAAGGCATTTGCTAGGCGGCAGGTGGAGGGGTTCCCCCTGCTCCCCAGTAAGGGGGCGAGTGATAGGGTGCTCTCGGGGGTCTGGGTCGGAGGGGGGAAAGATATCAGACATCTACAAGATAATGCAGGAGGCGGAAGAAGCATCAGGGGAGGAGCTGAAAGCCAAGTGGGAAGGGGAGCTGGGAGAGCAGATAGAAGACGGGACGTGGGCGGATGCACTGGAGAAGGTCAATTCTTCCTCCTCGTGTGCGAGGCTGAGCCTCATTCAATTTAAGGTGCTGCATAGAGCTCACATGATGGGGACAAGGATGAGCCGGTTCTTTGGGGGGTGAGGACAGGTGTGTCAGATGTCTGGGAAGCCCAGCGAACCATGTGCATATGTTCTGGGCATGCCCGGTGCTGGAAGGGTTCTGGAAGGGGGTGGCAAGGACGGTGTCGAAGGTGGTGGGGTCCAGGGTCAAACCAGGATGGGGGGCTTGCGATCTTTGGGTCGGGGTAGAACCGGGGGTACAGGAGGCTAGGGAGGCCGGAATACTGGCCTTTGCGTCCCTAGTGGCTCGACGAAGGATATTAATTCAATGGAAGGACGCGAGGCCTCCAAGCGTTGAAACTTGGATTAACGATATGGCTAGCTATATTCAGCTAGAAAGGATCAAATTTGCCCTGAGAGGGTCGGTACAGGGATTCTCCAGGCGGTGGCAACCTTTCCTTGACTTTTTGGATCAGAGATAGACGTTCGGGGTCGTGGCAGCAGCAACCTGGGGGGGGGGAGGGGAGGGAGGGGGGGGGAGGGGAGGGGGGAGGGGGGGGGGGAGGGGGGGAGGGGGGGGGCAAGCAAGGGTCTTGGGGGGACATGCACGACTGTAACGCGGGCAAGTCTGCTCGCTGCTCATGTCTGAAACTGTAGGCTGCCTTGTTTGTTAAGTTGTTGCTTGGGGGGGGGGGAGGACTGGTGCGCGCGAGAGGGCGGGCGAGGGAGGGATATTTGCCTAGAGGGATTGTGTTGTAAATAATTAAAAAAATTAGTAGGGGTAAATGTTTGTATGGAAAAACTCTTTCAATAAAAATTATTTAAAAAAAAAAAAATACTGTTAATTCCGAAATGTAAAGCAAATAGATATTGACTTTCTAGGTGCAATGGTTTGGAGAAAAAGGCGAGAAAGTATCCGTTGTTGGTGGTATTGAAGACAAAATGGCATTTGTGTTCGGTACCAATGGAGCAATAGTGATAACAGTTTTATTGATGGCTCTAAGATCTTGTCCAAACCACCATTCGTGGAATGGGGAGTATAGGGGTGTTACAGAGGCTTTGTGTTCTCTTCAGCACCCCTTGCTGTAATAGTGCATTGATCACTCCCTCTATCCCAATTTCTGCTTCTGGTGCAAACCTGTATAGTTTTAAGCAGGGCAGGGCAACATTCTTCTGTAACTGCACCATATGCCCTGGGGCAGAATGTACCTTTCAACATGATTTTTATGTTGGGCCCATAGATGTGCCGGTACCTGGGCCAGGATTGAAGGGAGGAAATGATGGCTCTCTCGGGGAGGTTGGTGTCTTTCAAATGTAGCAGGCCAATGCTCCTCTTTCCAGGTCACTTTGCCCTCCTGTTTGCCATAAAATTCTCTCGGGCAATTTCATCCGTCCATTTCAATATAAATCCCATGTATTAGTTTTTTCCTTTGGCCTCTTTGATCACTTCTCCTATTTGCTTTGCCTTAGTGGGATGTCTTACGGCCAATGTTAAATATGGTTCTGAAGTTAAATCCATCCTAGAAAGGTCCCTCTGACTATGGGTCAACTGTACTAACATTCCTAATCCCACAACACCGAAAAATAAAAAGGAGTGATATGCAATGAGGTCTGGTTTCCTAAGTGACTTTGGGCGAGATTCTCCGCACTCCCGACGGTGCGGAGAATAGCGTGGCTCGTAAAATTTTACGGCCACGCTGTTTCCGACGCCCTCCCGCTATTCTCCCCCCCCCCCCCCCCCACGCCCAACTCCCGACACGAATCGCTGCCGCCGTTTTTTTTACGGCCGGCAGCGATTCACAGCTGATAGATAGGCCGAGTTCCCAGCCCTTTACAGCTGTTTTTACGAACGGCAAACACACCTGGTCTGGCCGTTCGTAAAAAACGGCCGTAAACACTCGCATTTTTATAACCATGGCACCGATGGCAACGGCAGTACCACGGCCGTGCCAAGGGTGCCATGGGCCCGCGATCGGTGGCACCGATCGCGGGCAGCGGACCCGATGCCTGCACACTATTTCTCCTTCCGCCGCCCCGCAGTATCCATTCGCGGGCGGCCTGAGGGGCAACCCGCCCGCGCATGCGCGGGTTTCGCGCAAATGCGCGATGACGTCATCCGCGCATGCACGGGTTGGAGTCTTCCAATCCGCGCATGCGCGGCTGACGTCATATGACGCGTCAGCCGGCGCTAACTCCGGCAAGCGGGCTTAACGAAATTCGTTAAGCCCGTGATGCCGGAGCTTACGGCGTCGGGCTGCTAGCCCCGACCGGGGACCAGAATCGGTTCCCGGTCGGGAAGGGGGGGGCTGGCGTCAAACCCGCCCGGGTTTGACACCAGCCTTACGATTTCTCCCCATATGGGAGAATCTCGCCCTTTGTGTTTGTTAATTGTATGCGTGCTCATCCTCACGAGCATACCATGCTGTGCAATGGGTCACTATATTCTCTCATCTGGACTCTATCAGGTGTTTTAATACCTGTGCCCAAGGGTCATTAATCTTTTGTAAGACTTCCTGCAGTTTAAATTTTGTTTTAACAGTGGTACTGTAAGGGTTAACATGCAGCTGCCAGCATACAATACAGACACAGAGCGATCGGGCGCAGGCTCAGAAGTTATTACATTTTGCAGCTGGTGAGCTCATATTTGAGACAGTTCTATAAACATTCCATTATCAATGCAATGTATTACCGCTCCTAATTTGCAGAGTGTCTGTCTGCCTAATAGGGTCAGGTGTCGCTAGTTGCGGTACATCCTTCCTGGGGGTTAAATGCTTCTTGGCCCCTTGCATGATAGCCTCTTTCCCTCTATTTGCTAACCAGTGTTCGAGGGACTCATTTCCTTCATTCAAATGATTATCATTATTGGGAACCCAGCCCCCATTTATGCCGGATGGGTCTGCAATCCCAAAGCTTCAACGCTGGCCAAGATGCACCATAAGAATATTTTCGAAGCAGCAAAACATCCCCTGGGAGGGGGCTATAAATAGCACACATTCAATTTCCAATGATTGATTTTATAGGCATTAGCTATTCTTAGAGACCCATATTTGTCTTTGTCAATTCAGAAAAGATCAACAGTCTGCTGAAATGGTTAATATTTCCTGTAGAATCTAAGGGGCGGAGAACTTGGCATGATGCCATTTACATTTTTTCACGAAATCTAAAAACGTATTCATATTCAATGACTTTTGTTCATAAAGACACTTACTTTTACACTGTAACACCCCTATACTCCCCATTCCAAAGGTAGGAAGACCCAACGAGTGGTGGTTTGGACAAGATCTTAGAGCCATCAATAAAACTGTTATCACTATTGCTCCATTAGTGCCGAACACTGTAATTTCCAATGTTTTCGTTCATTAGAGAAATCTCAACAAAAATCACTTAAGTTATAATCTCTGACTCTGACTCACAATGACAGATGATAAAAAATACAACCCACTTAGCACTTCATGCTTTGACTAAAATTAATTGGTTGAACAAAACACACAGATTCTCACAGCTCACAAATATCACAGTTATCTCACAGCTACAGATTTCCCTTTCTCGACAGGAACTCATCTGTTATGCTTTTACTTTTACTCCCCTGTTTTTTGTTTCGAGAGGGGGGTCAGCTTCATTAGATTCCCATGCGGGACATGTAGGTTTTCCTACCTCATTTTATTGCTTTACGATTGTTTCTTTTCATTTTCGTACTCATTTTGACTCCCTTATCTGTCGTCTTTAAGGACTTCACCTTCTTTCTCGCTCCGGATATCTTTACCGAGGCTTCGGGACGACCTGTGAGGGGGCACTGAGTTTATTGCTCATCGTTCCTTCTGCAAAATACTTTAGAACATATATATAGCAATAACAACGGCCGCGGAAATCATTTACAAATACTACAGGGAGCACACACCGGTGTTTATCCTTTCACGAACCTCAAAGTCTTTTTTTTTTATTTTAGTCTCTAAGGCACCTTTTTCTTCCCCTGCAGGTATCATTAATTTATTAATTAAGATAACTCTCCTGGCATGAGTCACTGGCCAGTAATTATCGCTACCGAGCCGCAGACACCCCTTTCAGCTGGGGTCGCGCTATGGCTCTCTCCCTTTCAGCTGAGAGAGTCCTGTTTAGAGAATCGTTTCGGGGTTCACGTCCCATTAAATGAGAGAAACTGCAAAGACTACACCAATTTGTCGTGGAAATCATAATAAAGATAAATTCCTCAAGGTTCGATTTAAGGAAATTTATTTGCACAAATATATTTGTGGAGAGAGAGTGTTCCAGCTGCTAAAGCTAGTTCACTGCACTCTGAGATTCGATTGAAGACAACATATTTTTATAATCTGAAGTAAACAGGCATGCTTATATTAAATAGACCTTGGAAAGTAAGTACGATGCAATACGTAGTACGTTTGTTCTTGCCCTCGGCTTTCAGAGGACAATGTATTTTCATAATAAAGCTGAAACCAGAATATTTCAGCAGTATTTTATTTATGTTAATTTCCCTTCCACAGCCTGATAGAATTTTGTGGTAACCAGGAGGGCAAAGTGACCTGGAAAGAGGAGCATTGGCCTGTTACATTTGAAAGACACCAACCTCCCCGAGAGAGCCATCATTTCCTCCCTTCAATCCTGGCCCAGATACTGGCACACCTATGGGCCCAACATAAAAATCATGTTGAAAAGTACATTCTTCCCCAGCGCATAGGGCGCAGTTACAGAAGAACATTGCCCTGCCCTGCTTAAAACTATACAGGCTGGCACCAGAAGCAGAAAAAGGGACAGGGGGAGTGATCAATGCACTATTACAGCAAGGGGTGCTGAAGAGAACACAAAGCCCCTGTAACACCCGTATACTCCCCTTTCCAAAGGTAGGAAGACCCAATGAGTGGTGGTTTGTGCAAGATCTCAGAGCCATCAATAAAACTGTTATCACTATTGCTACAATGTCATTTTCATTTCTATACCACCAACAACGGATACTTTCTCAGCCTTTTTCTCCATACCATTGCACCCAGAATGTCAATATTTGCTTTACATATCGGAATCAACAGCATTAAAAGAGCCTTGGATGAGTGTCAGTTGTCTGCAGGCTCAACATTCCCTCAATACGATGACAATTTATTGATAACCTCAGAGGGAGGGCTAATTTGTCAACAGAATACCCTTTTGTTATTATCACAGCTGGCAGAAAGAGGGCACAGGGTCTCAATGGACAAGCTGCAATTCTGTCAGGAGACAGTTCAGTATTTGGGATTTCAACTGTAGCAAGGACAGCGGAGGTTTCTGTCTGAAACCGTACAGGCTGTAGCAAGGGTTCCAACTCTGCGCATGAAAAAGGAAAACCTTACCTTCCTCGGCGTGGTGGGCTATTGCAGGCAGTGGATACCAGACTATAGAGATATGGTCGCAGTACTGCGCAAGGTTACCCTACAGAACACCCCTTCAGTTGTTACCTGGATTCCAGAGAGGGAGTAACATTTCGTAACTTGAAACAAGCGATGATTAGCGCCCCTGCCTTGGGGCGCATGTGCTGGCGTCATCCCAGCACATGCGCGGGGGGTTCTTCGCTGCACCGGCCACAGCGGCGGTTGACAGCAACCGGCGCGGAGGGAAAGAGTGCCCCCACCACACAGGCACACTCGGGGATCGGTGGGCCCCGATCGCGGGCGAGGCCACCGTGGGGGCACCCCCCTGGGGCCAGATCCCCGTGCGCCCCCCTGCAGGCCGCCCGCAGAGCCAGGTTCTGCCAGTATGCACCTGGTTTGATTTATGCCGCAGAACCGGCCGAAAACGGGTGGCCGCTCGGTCCATTGTGGGCTGGAGAATCGCCGGGGGGGGGGGGGGGGGGGGGGCGCTGTAAGCGGCTACCTACTGGCGTGGCGCGTTTCCCTCCCCTGCCAAAACCCTGGCGCTGGAGAATATAGCAGCCGGCGGGGGTGCGGCATTCACGCCGCCCCCTGCCGATTCTCCGACGCGGCGTGGGTCGGAGAATCCCACCCCATAGTCTTCACTGTACCTCGGTACACGTGACAATAAAACAAATCCAAATCCAACTGGAATGGTTGCCTGGAAGAGTTGCTGATAAGTTGAGGCAATGTTGAAACACTGAAGACGTTTATTGAATAAAAAAAATTATATACTGTACCCTATGTCATAGACCTACATGGCCATGAGGCTAGGAAACATATTGATCATGTGAGGAGCGTGTCCGGCATCCCTGAAAAGGGGCAGGTGGACCAACCCCAATTACCAGCGTATCACTTGCCAAGATGGTGGTGTTAGAACCGAGATCATCGCAAGGGGATTCATCAAGGACCACCGAGGGAGCTGTTGTAGGAGTCAGCACAACCCCCTGTTTCTAACTCTACAGATCTGCCTGCCTTTCCTGGAGGCTTAGTTGTGATGTTCGTTCTGGTGAGTGCGCTGTACACTCAATTGGCTCTGTTTTATTGCTTAGCTCTAGAGTCGCCAGGTATCCTTATGATACCACCACGAGGTTCAAGTTCAAGTTCAGATCAATGACTCAATACACCAATTAGTAAGGTCCAAATCAAAACACTTTTATTAATACACAGTTAATCGCTACTCATGCATACAATACTAAATGACTAGGCTATTCCTACCACCAACAGGCCAGTACTTATCTGGATAAGGGAACCCGCTGGGTCAGGGAACAATGGCCTCTTGCTCGATCCTGAGTCTGCAGGCTTCCAGCTGGTATGGACTAAAGGGTCCAGAGCATCTATCTCGTAGCGTGCGTTGACTGGACATTTATTGTCAGTGTAGCAATTGGCCAGGCCTCTCCTTCTCACGTTCAAGTTCTTAGAGAGCTGCTGCAAAGGTGTTCTGCTGGGAGGGCCAGCTAAGAGAGAGAGTTCATCTTGGCACCTTACTTTTATAGGTCCCAGGGGCTTCCCGCCCTTTTGGGCGGACCCCTAACTCTCTGGCAATTGATTGGGTCGTATCCCAATCGATTGATACGAATCCCCCCAATACTGAGGCTGTCCCTCGATCGCGGGGCGGTTCTTTCTAACTTGTTTGTGTCCTTTTGTTTCAGACTCCATTGGCGCCGGGAAGTCTGACCTGCCATAGAATGTTTCAATTGCAGCTAATTGTTGTGGCCATTGTGCCTGGGAATCACCGGGAATCGCTCAATTAATATGCAAACTTGTTAGTTTCAATGCTGTCTGGTTTCTTCGCAGGCAGAATACACAGAGAGATTGTGCAGCCTGCTTGTCTTTCTGACATTGTCCAATTTTCCCTGCATGCATTTCAATTCTCCATTTTATGTCGGGAAGTGGCGAGCTTCGGTGGCTACACTTGCTCCAAGTCTGGAAGCGCCCATGGTGGAGTTGAGACATTCGGCAAAGAGTCAAGAAGTTGCATCACTTTATGAACTTTGTATTGAACTTCTTGACTGTAGCCCTTCTGTATGTACATAACTGTAAATCAGAGTTCTTCTGTTTCTGTTTTACAGGAATCTGTAAGGGAACTCAAGAGGGGAGGAATGTGATAGTTTGACCCCTTTAAGGGCCACGCGACGGGCCTGGAACCTATGGGACACAGCTCATGAACGTAAGCTAATAAGGAGTTTATGCGTGGCTTTGGCCGCTGGAAGCTTGGCCATCATTAGCCCAGGAATCATGGGAACAAAAGCTGTGTGTTCATTATGCTGTCCATTGTATGTAGTTGCTTTAATTCAATAAATCTCTTCAGTGTTTCAACACTGCCCCGTCGATGGTCTCACCGTACAGCAGATACTATCTTGTGCAGCAGAGTGAGACTCCCTTCTTTCTGTTCCTCCATATGTGTGGGCTCTGAGGTTCCAAGGGACTTTCTCCCACCTGGCCATGCAATGCCAGCAGGAAATTAGGGGAAACTCCCAGCAGAATCCCAGTGCTATGGAAAGGGGAAGCAGCTCCCGATCATCTTTCTCGATGTAGAGGAGGATGACCAAGCGGGCAGAATGTCAGGGATATGATCAGATGCTGAAAAAGGAGAGTTCCACTACATTGTTACCACATTGAAGTAAATGGTTCTGAAATTTGGAAACGTGGGTGGCACGGTGGCGCAGTGGTTAGCACTGCTGCCTACGGCGCTGAGGACCTAGGTTCGATCTCTGTCAGTGAGGAGTTTGCCCATTCTCCACGTGTCTGCATTGGTTTCACTCCCAGAACTCAAATTAAGTTGTGGCACTAGTGGAGATCCATTACTTTGTCTTCAGGTTTATCTGCTATACTGCAGTGAATTTATTTTATGTCTTCAACGATTGGGATGCGAATATCTTTTGCGAAGTCACCATTTATTACTCATGACTAATTGAGAATGTGGTGGTGAAGCACCTTCGTGAACACTGCACTATATGTGGTACGGGCACACCTCAGAACTTGAAGATTGCCTCATTTAAATTTAAACCTAACCTGCATCACTTCCTTCTCCCTCTCAAGTCAAATATCGAATGTAATCATATTCTGGGCACTATTTGCAACACAATATTTTTCAGGTCAGGTTGTTTACCAATTCTGGTTCAATAAAACTCCTGCGACCTGTTTCTTTATTGGTGCTACAACTGATTGGGAGCAAACATAACTTTAGGAGATAACATAAAATGGGAGATATCAGATTAGCCTCCTCCTCATAATCAATATGTCATTGACGTCAGTGGGTAACGCAATTCAATTTGATTCTCAGTCAATTTTCCAGATCTGAAATTAAACTTTACCTTGTTTGTCCCAGAAATTACATCCCAAATAGATCCTAGAAATGTATTGCCTTTACTAGTGCAGTTGCTCTGCTTTTCCTGTCAATGTGAAAATTAAAGCTTTCTATTATAACCCACTATTTCTGCCAAATGCTGCTCAACATATCAATGCATTACCCATTGCAACTCGATGATCAGGAGGTTTGTAAATGACTTCCTCTGAAGTCTTGAATTGAAGATTATGGGTTGCAGCCCCACTGCAGGGTACAAGCACAAACATCGAGGCTGTTGTTCCAGTGCAGTACTAAGGGTGGGCTGCATTGTTGGAGGTGCGATACTTCCAATGAAATGTTAAATCCAAGCTCTGTTTACCATCTGGTGGATGTAAATGAGTCCATGACACTATATCAAAGAACAGGGGCAGAGGGGAGTTGCCCCTGGCTGATATTAATCCTTCAATCATTATTACACAATCAATCTATCTGTTCATGATTACATTGCTGTTTGTGGAAATGCTCTGTGTGCAAATTGGCTGCTGACTTTCTGACATTACGACACTTCAAAAAGTACTTCACTGGCTGAAGGCCATTTTGTGACAAAATGTGGTCATGAAGGGTGCTATATAAATGTGTTTCCTCCTTTCTTTTCAATTGCTGCTCCTTATTTATAACCCTGGTATTTCTACTGTCTGATCACTCACTGGAATTATTTCTTCATGTTGCTGTAATAGACTCTTTCATTTTTATAGCTTCTCCTCGTCTGCTCCTCATTTCCCTAATCTTTCTAAAGATCCTACGTGGGTTTCTCCGTCCGGCGCGCCAGATTTCTGGTTCATCACGCCGTCGGGATGCTCTGTTTCACAGGCTGGTCAATGGGGTTTCCCATTGAGGAACAGCCCCTCAACGTCGGGAAACCACCGGGCTGCTGGCAAAACGGAGCATTCCGATAGCGGAGAATCCAGCCCATAGTTCCCAGTCATGCCCAACCCCAGTGAGGACTCTAGAATGACGACTACATCACACCTTTCAAATTGAATTCGTACCCCGGTTCATTTGTTTGATTTTTATTCTTGTGTCTTGTACCAAAAACATTTCCCCATCAGGAATTATGGAGAGAGATATTCTGTTCCATTCGATTAAATAAAAGTGAGACATGCATAAATCGGGAAGAATTATTTTATGATCAGATTTACTTTTTCACAAAAGTCATCAAATGCAGGAAAATGTACCTTATCCCTGGCAAAACGGATTATTTTTAACCATCAGCCCACTCCCAATCAGTCAATTAGCTCTTTCAAAGAGCACAGAAATTCAAAATCAACTATTTGTATTACTAATTAATTAAATTAAGTTATTTGCTCAATAAATTGTTTTTATATCTGAATAATATTTATAAATTACATTTTCAATTGTTCATTGACTTCGATCAAGATTGGTGAAATGTCTTGTAACCTAATCACCAAGTTCAATGTTGATAAACAGCGCCATCTTGTGACAAAATGGTGTCAGGTTACAAACATTCCAAGATAGATGCAAAAAGTGAACTGACCCCACAGAGGCCGACCGTTTAAAAAATAATGTGCAAATGAAAAACATCCTTGAGTAAAGGCCTTTGACTAAAACCACTGCATTAGAGCTGACTGCTCCCACCCCTGCCCCCCGATCGTGCATTCCATATCTGAATGGAGAGCAGGATTTTCTAACTTGTTTCATAATTTAGTGTTCTGGTGTAAAATTAAAGTTGCCAACTCTGCGACTTTAGGTTCAAGACAATAAATCACACCTTTAACATGGTCCTTCCAACATAAATCACCAGTTCTAAATGACCGCGACAAGATTAATTTTCTTACAGCATTATTCCGACATTTCATGAATCTGCACAATGCTAAATGTTGGTTTTGTCAAGGCTATATACATAGATACATAGAAGATAGGAGCAGGAGGAGGCCTTTTGGCCCTTCGAGCCTGCTCCACCATTCATCACGATCTTGGCTGATCATCCAACTCAATAGCCTAATCCTGCTTTCTCCCCATAGCCTTTGATCCTATTCTCCCCAAGTGCTATATCTAGCTGCCTCGTGAATACATTCAAAGTTTTAGCATCGACTACTTCCTGTGGTAATGAATTCCACAGGCTCACCACTCTTTGGGTGAAGGAATGTCTCCTTCTATCTGTCTGAAATGGTTTACCCTGAATCCTCAGACTGTGAACCCTGGTTCTGGACACACCCATCATTGGTAACATCTTCCCTGCATCTACCTGATCTAGTCCCGTTAAAATTTTATAAATCTCTATGAGAACCCCCTCATTCTTCTGAACTCCAGCGAGAACAATCCCAACCTAGTCAATCTCTCCTCCTATGACAGTCCCACCATCCCTGGAATCAGTCTGGTAAACCTTCGCTGCACTCCCTCGAGAACAAGAACATCCTTCCTCAGAGAAGGAAACCAAAACTACACACAATATTCCAAGTGTGGCCTCACCAAGGCCCGGTACATTTGCAGCAACACATCCCTGCTTCTATGCTTTAAACCTCTCGCAATGAACGCCAACATCCCATTAGCCTTCTTTACCGCCTGCTGTACCTGCATGCTTACCTTCAGTGGCTGGTGCACAAGGACACTCAGGTCACACTGCACACTCCCCTCTTCCAATTTACAACTATTTGGGTAGTATTCTGCCTTTCTGTTTTTGCTTCCAAAGTGAATAACCTCACACTTATCCAAATTATACTGCACGTGCCATTGATTTGCCCACTCGCCCAACCTGTCCAGATCATGCTGTAGGATCCCTGCATCGTCGTCAAAATTCACCCTCACACCTAAATTGAGATCATCTGCAAATTTTGAGATGTTAAATTTTGTTCCCTCATCAAAATCATTAATATATATTGTGAATAGCTGGGGTGCCAGCACCGATCCCTGTGGTACCCCACTAGTTACTGCCTGCCAACTTAAAAAGGACCATTAATTCCTACTCTTTGTTTCCTCTCTGCCAAGCAGTTTTCTATCCACCTCAATACATTTCCCCCAATACCATGCACTTTAATTTTGCACAATAATCTCTATGTGGGACTTTGTCAAATGCCTTCTGAAAATCCAAATATACCACATCGACTGACTCCCCCTTGTCAACTTTACTAGTTACCTCTTCCAAGAATTCCAACAGATTTGTCAAGCATGATTTTCCCTTCACAAATCCAGGGACTCTGATTGATCTTGCCACTGCTTTCTAGATGTTCTGCTATAAAGTCCTTGATAATGGATTCAAGCATTTTCCCCACTATCGATGTTAGGCTTACTAGTCTATAATTCTCTACTTTCTCTCTACCTCCCTTTTTGAATGTCGGAGTGACGTGAGCTACCCTCCAATCTACAGACACTTCCAGAGTCTATAGAATCCTGGAAGGTGACCACCAATGTGTCCACTATTTCCACAGCCACCTCCTTTAGCACTCTGGGATGCACATTCTCAGGCCCTGGGGATTTATCCGCCTTCAATCCCATCAATTTTCCCAGCACCATTTCTCTACTAATGTTGATCTCCCTCCGTTCTTCCCTTCACTAAACCTTTCATTCTCCAGCATTTCCGGTATCTGATTTGTGTCGTCTTTTGTGAGGACAGAACCAAAGTATGTATTCAATTGCTCAGCCATTTCTTTGTCCCTGATTATGCATTCGCCTGTTTCTGTCTGTAGGGGGCTCTTTACCAATCTCTTTCTCATCACATATCTATCAAAACTCTTAGTGTCAATCCTTATGTTCCCTGCAAGCTTCCTTTCGTACTGTGCTTTCCCCTTCTTAATCAATCCTTTTGTCCTTCTTTGCTGAATTCGAAACTGCTCCCAATCCTAAGACCTATTATTTTTCTTGGCCAATCTGTATGCTTCGTCCATGGATTGGATAATATTTCTAATTTCTTTGTAAGCCATGGATTGGTCCTCTTACACCCTTTGCTTTTCTGCCAGACAGGAATGAACAGTTGCTATAGTTTTCCCCATGCATTCTCTTTAAGTAATCCTCCCCAATCTATCAAGGCCAACGCACACCTCATATCTTCATATTTCCCTTTATTAAGATTCAGCACCCTAGTCTCCGAATGAACTACTTCACTCTCCATCTTGATAGAAAGTTCTATCATGTTATGGTTGCTTATCCCCAAGGGGTCTCGTACAGCCAGATTGGCAATGATTCTCTTCTCATTACACAGTACCCAGTCTAACATCAGAGCGATGCAAATCACCCAGAAATGTGGTGAATGAGAACTCAAGACACAGTTCCTCTTCACCTTAAACTGGTGGATTTTGTCCAGTGGAGAACGAGCCCTTTTCTGATAGCCATCGGTACAGGTCGCCGCAGTTTCCCCCTTCCTAGGTTACCCGCGAACTGTAGTTCCTCTCACATCATGCGCCTGAGGGTCCGTGAATACGTTGTTGTCTCCTTGCAGAGGAACTTCTTTACCTGCAGGTGTCATCGTTCCCATTGGGAAGTTGTTGTCTTTCTGTCAGTTCTTCTAAGGCCGCTAGTCTGTCCTCAGTCCCTAACGGTTAGCGTTCCCCCCACCCTGTCTCCACCTCCTGAAGGTGGTGTCTTGCATGGCTGGCGTGAACTTGTGGTTGCCACAGATGGGGGCCATAGTGGATATTTTGGTCATTTGATTCAGAGTGTGGCTACCACCACTGGGCTGTTGACTCTGGTTGGCAGGGATGGGAGTGCTGTGTGGCGAGAGCCCGGATGGTTGACCCTGTGCAGGAGCTTTCTCCGTCCTTTCCCATTCCATTTCTGGTTCTTCCACCCGTCCCCTCACTCTTTCTGCAGTGGCTGCACAATGGTAGTATTGTACGTTTGGGAGGGCCAGGCCCCCCATGTTCCTTCTCCTTTGTAGGCCCATTTGGGGAATCGTTGAGGTCTTTATCCCCCCCCCCAATCATACTTCCTTGGATTCATAACACAGTGCATATGTTTGGCCACAGTCGCCTTGCGTACTTATGAAGTGACTTTGTGTTAATGGGTCCATTGTTGCTTCAGATGTGCTTTGAAATCCATTCTAATCTTACCGTAAAGTGTCAGTTCCAGCAAGAAAAACAGACGGTAGGATTTCTCATGAAATCTTGAGCCTGTTAGAAAAACAATGTGATTGGGTGTCGTGAATAACATCACTCTGGTGAAGTAGAGACTCTTAAAGCCAGGAACCGGCTTCAAACAGATTGGTGGCCATCTTTAAAGGTCTCCTCGACCAGGCTGTAACCGAATGGCACCCAGGCCACATCTCGAGGGTCTTGGAGGTTTTGGGGCTCTCCCCACTGTGGCGGTATCCACGCTACTCACCAGAGCTGATTTTATATTAAATCATGTGTTAACTCTATATTAAAATCTGATGAAGCCATGTATTTCTTGTAAACCATAAAATTGACGCTATCTATCGCAATAATGTCTTTCAACAAGTACTGCAAACATTACCGTTGTAGAGGCTCAGCTGCAGTGAGCGTATTAGTCTAGTGGCCTTGTTTAGTGGCCTTGCCAACTACAGGAGGCTTCTGTTTGTCTAGAAATGTCTGTTGGTGTTAATATAGTATCTTCAGAAGCAGAGGTCTGCTAAAACCTCCCTAGAACTCCCGAAGCAGAAACCCTATAAAAGTTTAAGCAAAAAGCTGCAGAGGCAATCGCTTCAAAAGCTGTTCAGAAGATTGCTGAGCGTTTACGTTTACCTTTATCTCGACTCATAGAGCTCTTGATTGAGTATTGAATTCCGAGACTTCTAGCCGTAATAAGTATAAATTGTTCATAGCTTAACTAACTATGTAGTTAGGGAATTCAAGGGCTAACTCATCTATATCCTGTATTTGCTTAACTGTATCATTTACTAAAAACTTGTATTATCCTTATTCTTTAAATAAATTGCATATATATTTTACCATACAGATCCGTATCTATTTTCATAAATAAGTGTGGCATTTAACTAAGGCTCATCATAGTCTCACCTCTGAGGCTACTGGAGGATGGCTTACTCTCAGAATAAGAAAGATTTAGCTGCGTTTAAGGATAAGATAACCCCCTAAGTGATAGTCTCTCTCGTATACAGAAAGTAGTGAAAACAAGGAACATTGTTGATACTTAGACATCCCAAACAGTGAGTCTTACTTTAGATATTGACAAGACCATGTCTGGTAGCTTATAACCGCAACTAATCGGGAATATCTTAGATAGAATACTCCTTGACTGTCACATCTGGCGCCCAGCGTGGGGCCCGAGATTTAATCTTGGGCCTCAAAAAATAGACACAATAACTCTGTCGCTAGAATGTAGTTAATTTATAAACCAAGCTAAAAAAGTGCAAAAATAGACCCTTAAGTAAGGTCAGAACAATATAAAATGAAGCGCTAATACCAGCAAAACTAAATTGAATTTGACTACTATAGTTAAACTGTGTTTACTAGTAGAAAAGACCAAGTATATTTTCTTAAAATACTTTGGCTATGGCAGCTCAAGCCCACCTATGGTGCGACCCTCCAGTAATCGCTGATGCCCTCGCGAGCCAAACATTTAATGTCCCAAAAGGAACATTACTGGTCGATCATTTACTCGCACTGCAACCTCCTTTCGTAGACGGACAGAGGTTTACGCTAGAAGTAACAGAATGTTTCCCAGGGAAAAACCACAGACAGGATGGCCAGCTAGAATTAGCAACCCGCCTAATCAGGCTGTAGTGTACAACCTAATGACGAAGTACCTTTTGTGGTATGTCACTCAGAAGATATAGACCCGCTCAATGCTGGCAGGGTCTTGGGGTTAACAGTACATGCTTATCCCGTTCCGGTCCCGCAAACCCCTGCCTTCGACCAAGGGAATCCCTGGGGAGACGCTATAGTTATTCGTAGTGACCTTAATATCCCCACACTCCTGACACCGGCTCAGACAGATATAGCGAGAAGAGCCATTGCAGGGATGAATCATACCCTCCTGACAGCACCTAAACCGACAGGCAGACCAGTGGTCCCTGTCAGGATGAGATCAGTAATTGGGGAACACACCGTGTCCGTATTTAAAGATACCTTTGGACCAATTCCCCCAGATGATAAACAAGCCCTTAAATGGTCTTTTGAAAAAATGTCCATGCGAGAAATATTTTTCAGACATCAAGAGATAAACGACAGCTACTGCGCATAACAGCGCCACCAGGCTTCCACCTCCCAGAAGTAACAACAACAATACCAGGATCAGCCTAGAACTATTGGCAGTACTGACAAAACAGAGGCCAAGGTCGACATTCGAGAGGCGGCCGCGTTCCGGCCACCATCCGAATGCACACCGCCTCTCAGAATCGCTATTGACTAACAGGCCGGTCCTCTCACAAAGGGTGGTGGGTGGGGTGTGGGTAGTGGGGTGGTGCCATCCTGTGCTGTCCGTGCCCATGCTGAGCGAATCCAACCCCCCCAGTCTGTGAATTCTGTGGCTATCAACTCCTCCCATGCCCGCTGGCACAGCCTGTATCGGTGGGCAGCCGCCTGTCCCTGTCCAGCCCGTCTGTCCCTACATTGTCTGCCCCCCCCCCCCCCCCCCCCCAACATCCTCCTCATCTCGGCGGGCCTGCCCTTCGTCATCCTCCTCCTCCCCTCCTCTGCCTCCAGCACCTCGCCCCTCTGCTGGGCTATGTTGTGCAGGACGCAGCAGACCACAACGATGCAGCCAACCCTCTCTGATGTGTACTGGAGGGCCCCTCCGAGCGGTCCAGGCACCTGAAGTGCATCTTCAGCAGCCCAGAGCACCTCTCGAACATACCCTTGGTCGCTGCGTGGTCATCGTTGTCGAGGTTCTCTGCATTGGTCTGAGGCCTCTGTATAGGCGCCATCAGCCACGACCGAAATGGGTAACCCTTGTTGCCCAGCCACCAGCCCCTCAGCGGGGGGAGATGTCCCTCGAACATGGCAGGGATGAACGATTGTACCAATATGAACGGGTCATGCACACTACCCGGGTATCGGGCGCAGATGTGCAGGATCTTCATGAGGTGGCCACAGACCACCTGCACGTTCATGGAGCAGGTCCCCTTCCTGTTCATGAACACCGCTCTGTTATCCTCTGGTGGCCGCACGACGACTTGCACCCCATCGATTACCCCCTGGACCATGGGTATTCTGGTCACGTCAGTGAAGCCCGCTGCCCGGGCATGCTGGTGGGCGCGGACCACAGGGAACTGAATGTGATGTCATACAGGGCATCTGTCACTGCACGGATGCACCGGTGCACCCATGTCTGGGAGATGTCGGACAGGTCCCCACTTGGCGACTTGAACGACGTTGGGCATAAACGTTCAGGACCACCATCACCTTGACATCCACAGGGATGCCAACTGCCCCTCTGCGGCACGCTCCTCTGTGGCAGCCTCCGACGCCTCCCTGGCACGTCCGTGCTCCAGCTCCCAGAGGACAACATGTAGAAGAACGGCTCCCGCTACGGCGGCCAACATTGCTGGGCGATGTCCAAACATAACGGTCTACAGGGGGTGGGGGTAGACGACATGCCATCACTGTACATACCCCCCTCCACTGCCAGGTACCATGGGCTACTTGGTCACCACCGTTGCCAGCTGCTACCTAGCCAGGAAAGGCCACCCCCCCCCCAACCCCTGCACTCCCCTCCCCAGCACTCCCCAATCCCCTCCCCGCCACCCCCGATCCCCTCCCCGGCACTCCTGGTCCCCCCCCACCCACGCCACCCGGCACCGAACCCCTGGCCCTGGGGGCAACCACCACTAGCACCTGCAACCCCTCCTCCTCCCCAGCCATGGCCATGCCGTCTCTTCTGTGCGCCCACCCCCCCACGCCGACACCTACCTTCTCGTTCATCATCGTCAGCCAGCACAACTGGTTGACGCTGTTTAAAACCAACTTTGATTACGCCAACGTGACCCGGGCTTCGGCCCATCCGGCCCGGAGATTTGCAGCAGGTCTGGGGCCATCATGTTGCGCCAATTCTCTCCATTTGGCGAGGTGCAATTCCCGTCGGCGGGCTTTTTCGCGGCCCGGAGAATATGGCAGCCGGCGTCAGCGGGACGGGATTCACGCTGCCCCCTTGGGATTCTCCGGCCCGGCGGGGGGGGGGGGGGGGGGGGGGGGGGGGGGGTTGGAGAATCCCGCACCTTATCTTCATCCAAATAATTTTCCAACAAGACATCGAACCTTCAATGGATAATGTAGGAATGATACCCAGAGTAACAAGGCCAGTGACCAAACCACACAAGTGGTAAATAATGGCCTTCAACACCCTGAATCAATGCCATTTGATTCAATTAACATTTTAGGAAGAGCCTGGTGCAGTCTCTTTCTCAAATTTTAAAATTTCAGACTGGCCTGTGGCATCAACTTGTAAACATTGAGCACAGTTAAATTTACTTCCTTGGAATCACTTGAATGCATTGCTGAAAGAGATGAATACACCTCCAAATTCCATCCTAACGAAACACTGTTGGAGCGTAGTCCACTGACCTTTCCACCAATTCAGATTTGTGGCAATTTTATTTAAGGATACATTTCACTGTCTGATCCCTCTCACTGAAATCCTCTCTTTCTTCAGCTGTAACTGACACTTTCATGAATACAGCTTTCACACCCCTTCACATTTCTGCACCCCCCATCATTCCATTCAGAGAGGGCGAGGCCCAGAGCCAGATCCCCACTGATCACAGGACTGGCACTGGACAGAGATAACATAGAAAAATGCTGTTTATTCGCCCACCAGCCTAATTTAACATAGAACATACAGTGCAGAAGGAGGCCATTCGGCCCATTGAGTCCACACCGACCCACTTCCACCCTATCCCCGTAACACAATAATCCCTCCTAACCTTTTTGGTCACTAAGGGCAATTTATCATGGCCAATCCACCTAACCTGCACGTCTTTGAACTGTGGGAGGAAACCGGAGCACCCGGAGGAAACCCACGCAGACACGGGGAGAACGTGCAGACTCCGCACAGACAGTGACCCAGCGGGGAATCGAACCTGGGACTCTGGCGCTGTGAAGCCACGGTGCTATCCACATGTGCTACCGTGCTGCCCTAATCACTGTCATCACTGCCAAGCTCAGCATTGGAAATGGCGAGATTGGTAACGTGTTGCTGCAGCCTAACTGAATTAATCTCTCAGACGCAAACCTCTTTCTTCCCTTTTCCGGAGACATCATGTGAAGAACTGGAAAGTTTGGATATTAGCCGCTGGGTTCCTCAGACAAACCTATTTCAGCTGCTGAACACTTGCATTATCGGCACCACTGCAGATACTCACACTTCACTTGCTTGTATTTTGCACAAAAAACATTTTCCCAGTCATGAATGCCAGAGAGAAAGATTCTGCTCCATTTTATTGAATAAAATTGATACACGTGTAAGATGCAAAGACCTGAGTACCTCAGAGTATTTAATAATCCCTGGCTAAACAGATCCCTTTAACCATCGGTCCATTCCCATTCACTTAACTAGCTCTTTTTGAGGGAACAAATAATTATGTATGAACTGCTCTTATCACTAATTAATTAATTAAAAAGTGCAAATCTTCACAATGTTCAGAGGGACTTTGCGGGAGATGTTCACAGACTCAGGGGGGGTCTGCCTCCAACACTAGCATAAGTCTTAATTCCACTGATATCCAAGAAAGACAAAGATCTGACTGAATGCCAACAGGCCCTTTTCACTGCTCAACAAGATGCACAACATTTAACATGCAGATAGAACACCCAATTAGGGAATGTTGTAATATTGGCTTTGATTTAAAAGGAATTGGAGAAAAATGATAAAGAAGTTTTGTACATTGTCGAGGACTTTGGTAAGACCGCACCTGGAGTCCTGTGTGCCACTTTGGTCTCCATGTTTAAAGAAGGATGTACTTGCATTGCAGGCAATAAAACCATTGTGATTACAATGCCTTTCCCTGGTGTTTCTGTCAAAGTACGTTTTTTCACATTTATCCATATTAAATTTCATCTGCCATGTATCCACTCTTTGCACCAGTTGATCTACTTCTTATTTTAAAAGTGTATTTCATTCCAACCATGTATCAAAACAGGTTAAAGCGAATAAACACCCTGGGAAACGCACTTCCCAACAATCAACTATACAGTCTGTACAGATTTTTCCCCTTTTTCACCCCCCTCCCCCGTGTCGCACTGCCCCTCAAACACGGTCACAAACAACCCCCACCTTTCCTCAAACATCCCCTGAAGAGCCCCTGAACTCATACTTTATCTTCTCTAATCACAGGAAGTCGTACTGGTCGCCCAACCAAACCACTACCCCGGTGCCGATACCGGCCGCCACTCCAGCAAATTTCGCCGCCGTGCAATCAGAGAGGCGAAGGCCAAGACATTAGCTTTCCTTCCCTCCATAAGCTCCTGCTTCTCTGAAACCCCAAATATCACCACCAAAGGGTTCGGGTCCACCTCCTCCTCCACTATCCTGGCTAAGGCCGCGAACACTCCCACCCAGAATCTTCCCACTTTTTAAGATCTCTTAAGATCCTCCCTGGCCTCCTCCACCAGCTTTGTTAAGTTCCACTTATGGGGCCCTGTCCATTCCCTCGCTACCTGAATCCCCAAATACTTGAACTATTGCTCGCTACCGTAAATGGCCCCCCTCCTAAATTAGCCCGCTGTGCCAGCTCATTCACCGGGAATACCTTCCAAACCTCCCCAGCAGATCCATAATCCTCCCATACTCTCCAACGGATCCGAAACATACAGCAAGAGGTCATCGGCATAGAGCAACACCCGATGCTCCCTCTGTCCCCTCATAATCCCTCACCACTCTGCCGACCCCCTGAGTGCCATTGTCAATGGCTCTATGGCCAGCGCAAACAGCAATGGCGACAGTGGGCACCCCTGCCTCGTACCCCTGTCTAAATCCAAGTTTCATGAGCTCATATCATTCGTCCTCACCCTCACCCTTGGTGCTACATACAGCAACCGCACCCATGCCACAAATCTCGGCCCAAACCCAAACCTTCCCAAAACCTAGAACAAATACCGGCAGTCCACCCAATCAAATGCTTTCTCCACGTCCATGGACACCACCACCTCCGTTACCACAGCCCTGATGGATTCATCAAGACATTCAACAGCCGTCTTATATTACACGCGAGCTGCCTGCCCTTCACAAAGCCTGTTTGATCTTCTGCCACCACCCCGGGACACACGCTTCCATCCTCCCCACCAACAACTTAGCCAATACTTTCACATCTAAGTTCAATAATGATATAGGCCTATATGACCTACATTCCACCGGGTCTTTCCCCTTTTTTGGGATTAGTGTGATTACTGCCTGCGTCATCGTCTCCGGCAACTCCCCCTTCTCCAGTGCTTCAGTAAACGCCCCCAACAGATGTGATGTCAGGTTCGCTGCAAATTCCTTATAAAATTCTGCTGGGTACCCATCTGGCCCAGGGGCCTTCTCCAACTTCATACCCAAGATACTATCCAACACCTCTCTCAGCCCCAGGGTCTCCTCCAACGCCTGCCACTTTGCTTCCTTACCTGGGGAAATTCCAGCTTGTTCAAAAACCGCCCCATGTCTCCCTCCTCTCCTCCTGGGTCTGCCTCATAAAGTCCCTGGTAGTACTCCCTAAAAGCCTCGTTTATCTTCCCTGGCTCTGACACCATATCCCCAGCCCCAGTCCGAATCTTCAATATTTCCCTGGACGCAGCCTGCCTCCATAGCTGGTGCGCCAGCATTCAGCTCGCCTTCTCCCCATACTCACATTGCACCCACCTTGCCCTACACAGTTGCTTTACCAATCTCCCTGTTGTCAGCCTGTCAAACTGTCCTGCAACGTTTTGCCTCCTTGTCAATCCCTCCACAGTGGGTACCCTTGAATATTCCCTGTCCACCTCCACTATCCTGCTCAGAAGACAGTCATGTTCCTCCCTCCTTTCCCTATCCGCACGAGCCTTAAACAAAATAATTTCCCCCCGGACCACTGCTCCCCAAAAAATGGCCGCGGACAGCTCCCGTTTCTGATTCAACTCCACATACTCCTTAATCGCCGCCCGCATCTGATCACTAAAATCTCCATCTCTCATCAACCCCGAGTCAAATCTCCACTCCGGCCTCTGCTCTCGTCCTGATCTAAACCAAATCTCCAGTCAGTGGAGCGGATAGTCCAAGCTAACTATCCCCGGATATTCTGCTCCGTCCACCCCAACCAAAATCTCCCGACTCACTGCAAAGTAATCAATCCTCGAATATACCTTATAGACATGTGAAAAGGAATACTCCCTTCCCCCTGGGTTCTGAAAGCACTATGGACCCACCATCCCCATCCTCTCCATAATCCCCCCCCCCCGCACCTCTCTCCCCCCGCACCTTTGCCATTCGTACCCTACCCATTGACCTGGGGCTCGACCTGTCCACCCTCGTCTTTAGGACACAGTTAAAATCTCCCATGATCAACTGGTGCGTGTCCAAATCCGGGATTGTTGGCAGCAACCCCCCACAAAACTCACTGTCCCAATTTGGGGCATACACATTTACCAACATCACCGGTGCCCCTTCCAATACCCCACTCAAAATCACATATCTACCACCCAGGTCCCTCACCTCCTTCACACTCACAAATCCCATTTTTTTGCTCATTAAAATCGCCCCACCCCTCGATTTTGAATCAAACCCTGTGTGAAAAACCTGCCCGACCCACCACTTCCTTAACTTAACCTGGTCCTTCTTACGGAGGTGCATCTCCTGCAGAAAGACCACTCACGCTTTCAAGCTCCTGAGGTGCGCGAACACCTGCAACCTTTTAACCGTCTCATTCAGTCCCCGGACATTCCACGTTACCAGCCTGACCGGAGGCTTATGCCTCCAATCCCCTCTACCATCCGTCATCGTCCGCACTTAACCCGACCCCTTAATTCCACCCTGTACCTAGCCCATCCCAGATAGCCCCTTTCTCTGCCCATGACCATGTCATCTCTCATCTCTCACGTCGCACCAACCTCCCCTCCCTTTCCCCCAACCCACCCAGCCCCCCCTGCCCCCTTCCCCTCCCCGGCCATGCCTCACGGTCTTCTCGCCCACCACCTCACTTCCGTTCACCAGCTTAACCTGCTAGCTCAGCAACCCCTGCCCAAAGGCACTTACCAATGACCTCCCCTTCCCCCACCCCCCCACTCCTCAGCTCAAGGAGGAAGGCTCCCTGTTGACCTTACCCTCTCCCACCCAAACAAAGACTTCACCTGAACTCCAGGCAGCTTTCTCCACATGCAAACAAACAAATGTTAAACATAAACAGTCCCAGAAAAGAGGCGAGGGGTGATGGAAACATCCATTCCCACATAAACTTTTCACCCCTTACAATCCCTATGGTAAACAGCACCCCCCCGCCCCCACCACCACCACCCACCAAAAATGATGAACATTCCTCAATCCCTACCTCCACTTCAAACATGCTCCCAACCAGCACCCTGGTTCCCAAGCATTGTCCACTCAGTTCTACCCAGTTTGTGCTCCTTAATGAAGTTTTCGGCCGCTTCTGGGGTCTCAAAATAATTACCTTTCTCGACATGATGCGGGATTATATACATATTTTTGAAGAGTTGAACATACCTAGTTCTGATTTGCAGCTCATCATTAGAAGCAAATGTGAAGAAGCAATTGAACCTCTTTGTTGTTAATGTAAGCCTACTTGTGACAATAAAGATTAGTATTATTATTATTTATTTAAGTCTGGGGCACAGTTCATGGATATTGTTCACCTGTCATTGTAATCCCAAATTTATTAACATAAATGTGTTATTTTATGAAGTCCAGCAATTATCAGTATACAACAGAAGAGAACGTCAGCAGAGGAGCACATATAGCACTTTCTAAACAATGTGACTAGAAACTAATCTTGGGAAAGATATGGGGCGGAATTCTCCGCTCCCGGGGAAAATCGGGAGAGCCGCCGTGGACTCGGCCGAGTTTCATGACGGCGGCGGAGGGGAAATAGTGCGTCCGATTTGGACGCTGGCCCGACGATTGGCGGGCACCGATCATGGGCCTGTCCCCTCCTGAGCACAGACAGAACAGAACAGAACAGTACAGCACAGAACAGGCCCTTCGGCCCTCGATGTTGTGCCGAGCCATGATCACCCTACTCAAACCCACGTATCCACCCTATACCCGTAACCCAACAACCCCCCCCTTAACCTTACTTTTTAGGACACTACGAGTAATTTAGCATGGCCAATCCAACTAACCCGCACATCTTTGGACTGTGGGAGGAAACCGGAGCACCCGGAGGAAACCTACGCATACACGGGGAGGACGTGCAGACTCCACACAGACAGTGACCCAGCCGGGAATCGAACCTGGGATCCTGGAGCTGTGAAGCATTTATGCTAACCACCATGCTACCGTGCTGCCCCTTGGTGTTCTTTCCCCAAACGGCCCCCTAGAAGCACCAAACGGGCATCTGGCGCCCGTTTCACGACGGCAGCGACCAGGTGTGTTTGCCGCCATTGTGAAACGGTCGTGAACGGCCGGCCGCTTGGTCCATCGGGGTTGGAGAATCGCCGTGAAAAATGGTGAGCGCCGATTCTTCCGAGCGGGGCGGGGAGAATCGTGGGGGCCCCTCCCGCGATTCTCCCACACCGCGTGGGGAGCGCAGAATTCCACCCATGCTATTTCCTGTTACCAATAACACATTTTCCCACATTTAACACATTTCCTGCAAATGATAAGAAATCACATGCTTTCAGTTTCAATTCCAATTTTATTAAATTTCTCTACAGGATGCAGGGGCGTATACATATCTTTGAAGAGTTGAACATACTTAGTTGTGATTTGCAGCTGATCCGCAGAAGCAGACGTGAAGAAGCAATTGAACCTCTTTATCCTGATCATCATGAGGTAAAAGAGATTTTTGTATGGGGATAACAGATATAGATATAGATATATGTCAATCAGTGGTCACAATAAGGTAGAAACGGCCAACACTTTATCTTAAAACGCTGGAGCCTCATCGAGTGAATTCCCTTCAGCTATCTGTGTAGCTATTAGACTGAATCGAATGATAAATGATTCCGGTGTCAATGTTAAATACCGAGTTATATATTAAAATAAAAATGAGCACCTCGCACTTTACAAATAATACAGTAATATGACTCTGGTGTCCCAAATGTCATGATGCTGCATGAACTGTTGTGTTGTCAACAGCGCCGGCCCTAGGGTTGCTGGCGCCCCGGGCAAGCTGAACTTCGGCGCCCTTGGGGGAGGGGGGCGGGGCCGAGGGGCGGGGGGGGGGACCGAGGGGCGGGGGGGGCGGGACCGAGGGGCGGACCCGAGGGGGGGGGGCGGGCCCGAGGGGGGGGGGCGGGGGAGGGCGGACCCGAGGGGGGGGCGGGGGAGGACGGACCCGAGGGGGGGGGCGGGGGAGGGCGGACCCGAGGGGGGGGCGGGGGAGGGCGGACCCGAGGGGGGGCGGGGGAGGACGGACCTGAGGGGGGGGGCGGGGGGGCGGACCCGCGGGGGGGGGCGGACCCGAGGGGGGGGGGGGGGGAGCGGACTGAGCGGGGGGGGCGGACCGAGCGGGGCGGACCGGGGGGGGCGCCTTGGGGGAGGGCGGCCACCGCGCATGCGCTGGTTGGAAACCGGCCCAACTGCGCATGCGCGGGACCCGAGTCTCTGGCGCCCCCCAGCACATGGCGCCCCGGGCGACTGCCCGAGTTGCCGGTGCCTTGAGCCGGCCCTGGTTGTTAACCTTTGTGGCTGTTTTCAGGTTGGTTGCGGTTCTGACTGGTGGGAAAGGACAAATGAATGTCATGGTGTTAACGTGCATCGGAGTGCCACACAGGTTCCATTGTGCAGTTGGTCTTCACCCGTCTGATTTTTGCCGTTTATATGTGTGTTTCAGCTTTTAATTATCAGCTGCGTAGTTGACTTATTTTGAGCTGTCAATAGCTTTCTAGGGAGGAAGTGGTCGAGTGAGGGAACCGTGGTTTACTAAAGCAGTTGAAACACTTGTCAAGAGGAAGAAGGAGGCTTATGTAAAGATGAGACGTGAAGGTTCAGTTAGGGCGCTCGAGAGTTACAAGTTAGCTAGGAAGGACCTAACGAGAGAGCTAAGAAGAGCCAGGAGGGGACATGAGAAGTCTTTGGCAGGTAGGATCAAGGATAACCCTAAAGCTTTCTATAGATATGTCAGGAATAAAAGAATGACTAGGCTAAGAGTAGGGCCAGTCAAGGACAGTAGTAGGAAGTTGTGCGTGGAGTCCGAGGAGATAGGAGAGGTGCAAAATTAATATTGTTCGTCAGTATTCAGACAGGAAAAAGACAATGTTGTCGAGGAGAATACTGAGATTCAGGCTACTAGACTAGAAGGGCTTGAGGTTCATAAGGAGGAGGTGTTAGCAATTCTGGAAAGTGTGAAAATAGATAAGTCCCCTCGGCCGGATGAGATTTATCCTAGGATTCTCCGGGAAGCTAGGGAGGAAATTGCGGAGCCTTTGGCTTTGATCTTTAAGTCATCTTTGTCTACAGGAATAGTGCCAGAAGACTGGAGGATAGCAAATGTTGTCCCCTTGTTAAAGAAGGTTGTAGAGACAACCCCGGTAACTATAGACCAGTAACTATAGACTTTGTGGGCAAAGTCTTGGAAAGGTTTATAAGAGATTGGATGTATAATCATCTGGAAAGGAATAATTTGATTAGAGATAGTCAACACAGTTTTGTGAAGGGTAGGTCGTGCCACAAATCTTATTGAGTTCTTTGAGAAGGTGACCAAACAGGTGGATCAGGGTAAAGCAGTTGATGTGGTGTTTTTGGATTTCAGTAAAGCGTTTGATAAGGTTCCCCACGGTAGGCTATTGCAGAAAATACGGAGGCATGGGATTCAGGGTGATTTAGCAGTTTGGATCAGAAATTAGCTAGCTGGAAGAAGACAAAGGGTGGTGGTTTATGGGAAATGTTCAGCCTGGAGTTCAGTTACTAGTGGTGTACCACAAGGACCTGTTTTGTGGCCACTGCTGTTTGTCATTTTTACAAATGACCTGGAGGAGGGCGTAGAAGGATGGGTGAGTAAATTTGCAGATGACACTAAAGTCGGTGGAGTTGTGGACAGTGCGGAAGGATGTTACAAGTTACAGAGGGACATAAATAAGCTGCAGCGCTGGGCTGAGAGGTGGCAAATGGAGTTTAATGCAGAAAAGTGTGAGGTGATTCATTTTGGAAGGAATAGCAGGAAGACAGAGTACTGGGCTAATGGTAAGATTCTTGGTAGTGTGGATGAGCAGAGAGATCTCGGTGTCCATGTACATAGATCCCTGAAAGTTGCCACCCAGGTTGAGAGGGTTGTTAAGAAGGCGTACGGTGTGTTAGCTTTTATTGGTAGAGGGACTGAGTTTCGGAGCCATGAGGTCATGTTGCAGCTGTATAAAACTCTGGTGCGGCCGCATTTGGAGTATTGCGTGCAATTCTGGTCGCCGCATTATAGGAAGGATGTGGAAGCATTGGAAAGAGTGCAGAGGAGATTTACTAGAATGTTGCCTGGTATGGAGGGAAGATCTTAAGAAGGCTGAGGGACTTGAGGCTGTTTTCGTTAGAGAGAAGAAGGTTAAGAGGTGACTTAATTGAGGCATACAAGATGCTCAGAGGATTAGATAGGGTGGACAGTGAGAGCCTTTTTCCTCGGATGGTGATGTCTAGCACGAGGGGACATAGCTTTAAATTGAGGGGAGATAGATATAGGACAGATGTCAGAGGTAGGTTCTTTACTCAGAGAGTAGTAAAGGCGTGGAATGCCCTGCCTGCAGCAGTAGTGGACTCGCCAACACTAAGGGCATTCAAATGGTCATCGGATAGACATATGGATGATAAGGGAATAGTGTAGATGGGCTTTCGAGTGGTTTCACAGGTCGGCGCAACATTGAGGGCCGAAGGGCCTGTACTGCGCTGTAATGTTTTATGTTCTGTGGCTAGTGAGTAATAATTAACCCATCATTGATTGTTTAAACATAAAACTAATAAATATTTAAACATATTTCTTACAGTGACGCTGAAAGGGACTCCCTGAAAGTGAAATTACTTCAGCTGCAATGTCACTTCACATGGAATCTGCAAGTAGAAAATGTTGAGTGGGATGATTTGCTGGAACGAATACATTATACAATAGAGTCCGATATTGTGAAATATAAAGTCATGCCTTACAATCTACTTACTTTTATCAACTATGTGAGAGGAAATTGTGAAGAGTCTTTCAATAATTTATGGGAAACTGAAGAGATCCTGAGGAAGTGTCACCAATTAGACATTGATAAATGGAGCATTGTCACCTATGGAAACGCAGCCTGGGTTTATTATCACGTAGGAGAGCTGGAAGAGGCTCAGTCCTACCTCGACAAACTGGAGAGGATCTGTCAACAATTTCCTGATGCCTCTCGGTACACAGCAATGTTACCTGAAGTATACGGGGAGAAGGGTTGGTCACTGTTGAAATTTGGCTGGAAATATTATGAAGAGGCAAGTAAATGTACTGAGAAGGCAGTGACAGAGGATCCTGATAACGTTGAATGGAATACAGTTCATGCAACTGCGATGTTTCGAATTAAAGAAACCTTTGGTGACCCACGGCTTCCTGAACACTGCAAAGTAGTAAAGCAGTTACACCGTGCATTAGCACTGAACCCAAAGGACTCTTTTCTCAAGATCATGTTGGCTCTTAGACTACAGGAATTTGATCAAAAAGAAGAATTTTACAGATTATTGGAGGAAGTGCTGCAGAATTCACCTGATGATCCGTATATAATTCAGTACGCAGCCAAAGTTTTAAGAAAATCAGGATATGTTGATTATGCCCTGCAGATATTGAAAAAGGCACTGAAGTTAAGACCAAATTCTGCACTCCTTCACCACCAGATCGGCTTATGCTACAAAAATCGACTGAAGAAAATGTCTCATAAATATTACGCTCAGCAAGAAAGAAAAGAATTGATTGCACTTTGCAAGTACCATTTTCAAACAGCGTTTGATCAGAAACCTTCACTCTATTTCGCAATACTCGACCTGGTAAAAATTTATGAAGAAACTCAAGAATATTCCAAAGTCGATGAGATCTACGAAAACCTGATTAGAAATGAAGATTGCAACCGTTTGAATAGACAATTAATACTGTGGAATTACGGATTGTACCATCTTTACAGGAAGAAATCCCTGCGTAATGCCATTCATCATTTCAAGGAATGCTTAAAACTCAAAGTCAAGGGCAAGACGAATGACGAATGCCATGCCAAACTGAAACAAATTGCTGAAGGTCGACTGGACGAATATTCAAGAGACAGTGTAGCCTTTGGCATATTAGGACTAATGTACCAGCTCGATGGCAAGAAATCAGAAGCCATTGGATTCTTTGAGAGAGCCCTGGAGTGCGATCGTCACAATGAAGAATTTCAAAGCGCTCTACGTGAACTGCATCAAGTTGCATAAATAAATGTTCACATTTGTTCCTAATTTGCCTGGCATATAGGTTCCCATTTTCAATGTGTTTGTTTTGTAGTAGCTGGTTCAGAAATAATTCTGAGATTATCTGACAGAGTTACTGGGCAAGTTTTCCTCACCGTACTCAGGCAGGCAACCAATTGAAATAAGAAATGACCCTATTAAGAGCAATTTTCCTAGCCCACCAGCATTATGATGGCAGTGGAGTGGCCCCTGCACCATTTGCAGGGTTGATACCATCATGGAGGCAGCCATCTCACCCATCTGAGGGACCTGTGGAGCTGGAGGCACAGAGAACTCCATGGAGAGGGAAGGTCATCCTTGTGGCTCATGTGGTCCATCAGAAGATATCTGATTACTTGCTTCCACTGGTTTTGATGTAATTTTTTTTAGTTTTTTTTAGATGGCAGCGTTATATTGAGGTACTTAATAGGTCCTTGACCCCACGTGACCTTCCTTGGCCATGTCTTCCTCCCCCAATGGGGCTGCTGAACGTCAGAGCTGCCAACCCCCTGATTGTCAGCAGCATCTATACCGCCCTCACTATCCTTAATCGTTTGGCAAAGTGGGTGATGGCCAATTATGAGGCAACTCTGGGAAAATTGCTGAATATTTCCTGCTGCGGGCACGTGTGGGTTCAGGGCCCTGATTTTGTCTGGTAACTGGCTCATGTAGCCCCCGGTAACATCCTGCCCAACGTTTTTCATAGTGTAACTTTGTTTTTCTGTTACCCTAATATTTTGCATTCATGTTTATCATAGCTACTAGTTGTAATCATTGTAAGCAGTAGTTCAGAACACAGCCAGCCAAATACGATGACAATGATTTGTAATCCAAACAAAGATTGAAGACTAACAGGATTCTGGGACAGCTCTTCATCCACGTGTTAACTGCTGACATATACTGCTCCAACTGCTCTAGCAGATGTTAAATTGCATAATTCCCTGTGACGATATATACAGCACCATTTGTTAATCAATCAGTATGTTAAACTATATACAGTACAGAACAATATCATAACATCCCTGATTTCCTAAATAGAAAGAATTACACAAGTTATAAAATATGTACATAATAGAAATAGAATGATTGTGATCAGTATTTACCCATGTATTCACTCTCACATTAATTGTTCAATTGTGTCTTTGAAATGTACAGGTATTCTGCCTAATCTGGTAAGAGTGATAGTTCATTGAAATGTGGATTTTTCAACAGTTTTCTCTTGACTTGTAAGTACAGGTTGACAAATATGTGGGGAATTCTCCGCCACCCGGGAATCAGCGGGAGCGGGAATCACGTCCCGCCGATCGGTATGCGCCCCGCAGCGATCGACGGGCCCCCTGTGCCAATTCTCCGGCCTGCGATGGACCGAAGCCCCGCCGCTGACAGGCCAATCCCGCCGACGTGGTTTAAACCACCTCTGGTGCCGGCGGGATTGGCGGTGCGAGCGGGCCCCCGAGGTTGTGGCGGGGCGCGGGGCGATTGGACCCCGGGGGGTGCCTCCATGGTGGCCCGCAATCGGCAGGCGGGCCAGTGCCGTGGGGGCACTCTTTTTCTTCCACCGCCGCCACATGGCGGAGGTGCAAGAGACCCCCCCCTACCGCGCATGCGCCGGTGGTGACGTCAGCGGCCGCTGACGCACCGGCGCATGCTCGAACTGGCAAAGGCCTTTCGGCCAGCCCCGACGCCGGGCGGCATAGCGCCAAAGTCCATTGGCGCCGGTTTTGGCGCCAGTCGGCATAGCGGAAACCACTCCTGCGTGGGCCTAGCCCCTAAAGGTGAGAAGAATTCCACACCTTTGGGGAGGCCCGACGCCTGAGTGGTTGGCGCCACTCCGCTATGCCGAGACCCCCCGCCCCGTTAGGTAGGGGAGAATCCCGGCTGTGGTTTCATAAATGAAGGCAATGCAAGAGTTAATGAAATGTATAGACAGCCACTAGAGGGAGCGAGTCCCATAACTATATAAGGGATGGGGCTATGACTTGTGGGTCAGACAGAAGAAGAAAATAAAAGAGACAGAAGATAGTGAGGCAAGAGAGAGAGATCAGCTGTGTACTTGAGAGTTCTGCAGTTAGATATTGTATAGTTTAATATAGAGACCTTCTACTCTAGGAATGTGAACGAATCATAGTGAGTAGTCCAAATAAATTTATAGTTCGTTCGTTAACAAAACTTGTTGTTCTTTGTTTAACATTAGCCATTCAAGCCATCCAGGTAAAGCAAAACAGAGAACACAAAATAGTTTGTACTTTTATGTGTTGTGTGCCTCATCTCCCTTAACTCTCACTCTCAGAATTTAAATGTGCACACATTGTTGATGCTATGGGATTTTTCAGTTTAATGCTGTTGGATCACTCTCTCAACTGACAATCATTCCTCATCAACGTTGCTCCATATGGGATGGTCACCTCACATCACTGCAGCTCATTACGGATCTTTGACAGTGCCACAGGGAACCGTGTCCTCTCTTGTTGGTGGATCACTCTGACCTTCTGCCTTAAGCGGCAACTCCATATCTGTTTGTTTATCATGTGCATCTTACAGAGTCTCTCATTATTTGAACTTTATTTCTTGGACTGATGAGAATCAGACGAGGTATTGACTTGGAAGAGTTGTCCTATCTTGTCTTCCAGACATAATCAATGCTGGGATCGTAATCCAATATTTAATGGTGTTCGTTTGCTGCAACATTGCACCTTGTATATTTTGACGATCTCCTTACATTTCAAAATCAGTGACTTTCCAGGCAGCACGGCAGCACAGTGGTTAGCACTGTCGACTCACAGCTCCAGGATCCCAAGTTTGATTCCCAGCTTGGGTCACTGTCTGCGTGGAGTCTGCACATTCTCCCCGTGTGTGCGTGGGTTTCCTCCAAGTGCTCTGTTTTCCTCCCACAATCCAAAGATGTGCAGGTTAGGTGGATTAGCTATGCTAAATTTCCCTTAGTGTCTAAAAAGGTTCTGTGGGGTTACAGGGATAGGGTGGAGGTGTGGGTTTAAGTGGAATGTTCTTTCTAAGGGCCGGTGCTGACTCAATGGGTCAAGTGGCCTCCTGCTGCACTGTAAATTCTATGATTCTATGAGGTTATAGAGGTCATGAGTTTGTAAGCTGCTACCAAAGGGGTGGTGGTCCATCAAGTTTTGTCTTCAATGGTTTTGAGCTTCTTGGCTATTATTGCAGTTGCACCCATCCAGGCAAGTGGAGAATATTCTGTCATCACCCTTTGAGTGCTGACATTTTTCCAGATCTCAGTCCTAAACAATTGGATCCTTATCCTGAAGCTCTATCCCCAGCTGGGGAAACAACCTCTCAGTCCCTATCCAGTAAAATCCTTTGATACCCTTTAATATATCAGTGTGATTGCCTCTCATTCTTTTAAACACCTGAATGTATTGGCCCAAAATACTCAGCTGCTCATCATCGAACCCTCTCAACAACCCTCTCCTCTGAGAATTTTACTGAACCACCTCCAAGGCAAATGTACCCTTGCTAGTTAAGGATATAACCCATTTGAGTCAGTGAAAGATTTAAAATGTTTACCCCACCAAGACAGTTCAAAGTCCTCTGAGAAAATCATACACATTAATTTCACACACACGCAGACATATCGACTTTGAGGACAGGTTTTTCCAGACAGGGAAACAGCCGATAACGCAACAGCTGCATTTTAGAAAAAAATGTGATTTGATGCTCGAGAAACACTCAAACGAAGATTAATAGTGAACAGACAATAGTTGGTTCATTCTAAAGGCAACGATTTTCTTTAAATTAGAGGTTTAGGTAAACAAGTCAGTCAGATTATCAATGTGTTGAGACGTTTAATAAATTTAGTCATAACTGAGTCAAGACAGCTGTAAACTATGCTGTATCTGTTTGATTGTTAGTTTAAAGTAGTTTGCTAATTGTGTGAAGTCCCTACATCTTTTTTAAAGGGGATTTGAAATTTGTATTTACAAACAATAAAATTCATTTGTACTTTGCATTTATATTTAGATAATTGATTCAACTTACATTCTGTAATATCGAAACCATTACTATAATGTAATCTAAGAATTAAATCTTTAGAATAAAGTAGTAGAAAGTAGCTGTTATGAAAGGTTGCAGTCTCATTGTGAACCCTAACTCTTCTAGGATTCTCGAATGGTGAATTCTAAGTTGTGTGAGAGAGTAGAACTTCAGTGAGTTAATCTTTCGCTATAATAAACCTTTAAAGTATATGTTATTCTGAGGTATATTTCTTTACTCAAATATTCTGGGGCTGAAAATATTTTATAACTGGAGTAGTTTACTGAAGCTCTTACGATAATATTCAAATCTCTTTTAGTTGAGAATTTAAGGTGACAATACATTTAACTGAATAAATTGCCAGGGGTGAGGGCGAGGGGGGGATTTGGGTGGGGGGGGGGTGTATGGGTGGGGGTTAAAGATAGCAGAAACCTAACGTTGTTGGTTGATTTGGGGAAGCATTTTAGACTCCTGTGGGCAGGTTTGCAGATGCATTAACCATACAATTCTGCAGGTGACTCCCCTGCTACTGACCAGTCTGTCCCAACTCGACCTGATTTTACAGGTGACAAGCAAAAGCTAGGTTGGTCCATCCATTCTCCCCCCAGCTGACGCCCTCAAGTCGCCAATTATTGGCCAAGTTAATGTGCAGTGGGAGTCAGGGAGTGTGAAATATTTAAATACAGGCAATGCAACCTCAACACACAGTTCACAGACTCACCACTTTATACATGGTGGTAGATTTTGGAGTGTCCTTGTGAGCTGCAATGGAGGGGTAGAGCGATCTAGTAATGTATTGAACTAAAGATCCCACAGTATATTTGGGAACCTGATTTAACACTCACTATTGATGTGCGAGATTCCCAGGGGTGCAGGCAATCTGACAGGAAAAAGCAGACTGGAGCGATAGGTATCAGATCATTAGTGTCTTTCACAGCAGTCCTTGCGGGCCAGGAGGAGCAGGGATATTCCCATCAGGCAGAGCGGTCCCCTTCGGTGTCACAGATGTTCTTTGTAAGGCCTATCCCACAACCCCACCATTGTGACTGCAGACTGCCTTTTGCTTCACCCCCTCTCTATGTTGTCTCCATCAGCACGGTAGCATTGTGGATAGCACAATGGCTTCACAGCTCCAGGGTCCCAAGTTCGATTCTGGCTTGGGTCGCTGTCTGTGCGGAGTCTGCACATCCTCCCCGTGTGTGCGTGGGTTTCCTCCGGGTGCTCCGGTTTCCTCCCACAGCCCAAAGATGTGCAGGTTAGGTGGATTGGCCATGATAAATTGCCCTTAGTGTCCAAAACTGCCCTAAGTGTTGGGTGGGGTTACTGGGTTATTGAGATAGGGGGAGGTGTTGACCTTGGGTAGTGTGCTCTTTCCAAGAGCCGGTGCAGACTCGATGGGCCGAATGGCCTCTATTCTATCATGACCATTCCCCCTTGCTCCTATTGCATCCTTTTTCCCTTCTTCCCGGTGCAGCATTTCTCCCATCCCTCTATTGTTATCAGACCCTTTCCTCATCCCCTCCCCATTAGGCCTGAGGGATATTTCCCAATGTGATATTCACAGATACCAGCAGGGTCCTGCCTGACCTCAATCCTGCTTGGACATTATATGGCATGAGTGTTGCCTTGTTAGCGAGGGCACTCACACCACAGGTAAACAGAATATTAGGCCTCAAATGAGTCTGACACCTTCAGGGCCAAAGTGACATTCAGAGCCACCAGCCTTGCTTGACCTCAATTGTGCCTAAAGAGCAAATGCAACGTGTATCACAATTCTGGCACTGCCTCCTTGGACAATCAGAATCTTCACACACAGAGAATCCCAGATAAGACCAGGGAGGTCAACATCCAGCTGTGTTTCCACATGGAAGGATAATGGCAGGTTGGTACAAGTCCTTGTGATGTAACCTCATCTGTCTGTCATCCTGTATTTTTCCTTCACTTCGTCAACAAGACATCAAGCTGCTGCTGTCTCGCTATCACCCTATTGACTTTATGGTTCATTGAGGTTTACCCCTTTGTCTTTGAGTTTATCTGGATTGCGGTGGTTAATTTATTTCTCCTTTTTTCTTCATTCACGAGTGAAGTGATCCTCGCCTGAGTGTGTACAGAAGGGGCTGATGGGAAATGGAAGTACCACCAGGGGGCAGTGCGGGAACATATAAGAGTGACGCCAAAGGCCCGCCCTCGCTCACTTTGGCTGGAGAGACGGTGGAGCAGGACAGGGACGGAAGTTGAGCTCAGGGCTGTGAGTGTGGTCAGGCCTAGTTGCAGAGCATAGAAAAGCAGTGGGCGCGATTCTCCGCAAATGCGGAGAGTCGTGAAGGCAGCCGTGAAACCTGCCTTTTTTCACGGCAGCCTCCGCACCCCCTCCCGGGACCAGATTCTGCTCCCCGGTCGGGGCTAGCAGCGGGGCCCCGTGAACTTCGGTATCGCGGGCTTAGCGAATTTTGCTAAGCCCGCGCGCCAAAGTTAACGACGGCTGATGAATATGATGACGTCAGCCGCGCATGCGCGGATTGGACGGCTCCAACCCGCGCATGCATGGATGACGTCATCACGCATACGCGTGAAACCCGCGCATGCATGGGCCGTTATGCCCCTCAGCCGCCCTGCGGACTGATCCAGCGGGGCGGTGGAGGAACAAAGAGTGCACGGGATTCCGACACGCCCATGGCACCCTTGGCACGGCCGTGGTGCGGCCATGCCAATCGGTGCCATGGTTCTCCAGAACGGCACTTTGCGGCCGTTTTCACGAATGGTGAGAGCAGGTGTGTTGGAGTTCGTGAAAACGGCCGTAAAGGCCTGGGAACTCAGCCCATCGGCCAGGGGAGAATCGCTGCTTGCCGTTATTCTGCCCTCCTGCTATTCTCCGACCTATCGTGTGGGACGGAGAATCGCGCCCAGTATCTTTACAAGTGCTATTCTGTAAGTAAAAGCTAACAAAGTCATTTATTGTGGAGCACAATAAACCATCTTTCAACTGCTGAACGACTTCTACCATTCATTTAAGAAACATAACAACGAGATGTAAATATCTCTTCCAAAGTCACCATTTATTACTCATTACTAATTGAGGATGTGTTGTTGAAGCATCTTCATGAATACTGCACCATGTGTGGTACAGACACACCCTCAGCACTTGTACATTGCCTCACTTGAATTTAAAACCTAAATCCGTATCATTTCCTTCTCCTACTCAAGCTAAATATCAAATTATTATTTTTTGAATGTTTCTTTGAAGTTTTCCATTTTATATACTATACAGTAAACAAAGGCATGTAGATCGGATAAAATTGACCAGAGCTCTCCATTAGAATTGCCCCCCCGAACCGCCCCTCCCCCTCTTGTCCCACCCCCGACTGCAACTTTTGGGTTAGGTTCCACTCACACCCACAAAATCTTAGACATTGCTTCACAGAAGGCTATCGAGTACCTAACAAGTCGGGGGCATGTCCAGAACATGTGGGTGTGGTTGGCCACGCCTCCCTGGCACCCTTCACATTTGTCCTCAACTCCTGGAAGAACCTACCCATTTGGCTTCTTGTCAGGTGTGTTCTGTGCAACACTTTCACTTGCATAAGGCTTAGTCTTGCGTAAGTGCAGGTGGAGTTCGCCCTGTTCAGGGTCCCCACCCTATTTCAATCCCTCGTTCTTCCTCCCACCTTTCCCGGATTTCATCCAGTGGGTAACGTGCCCTTTCTAATAGTCATCGGTACAGGTCGCCGCAGTTTCCCCCCAACCAGGTTACCCGCGAACAGTAGTTGCTCTAACATCATGTGTCTGAGGGTCCGTGGGTACGTTGTCATTTCCTTGCGGGGGATCTTCTTTACCTGTAGGTGTCGCAGTTGGTTCCCGTTGGGAACTTGTAGTCTTTCTGTCAGTTCCTCTATGGCCGCTAGCCTGTCCTCTGTATAGAAGTCCCTAACGGTTGGCGTCCCCCGTCCTGTCTCCACCTCCTGAAGGTGGTGTCTTGCATGGCTGGCGTGAACTTGTGGTTGCCACAGATGAGGGCCATAGTGGATATTTTGGTCATTTGATTCAGAGTGTGGCTACCACCACTGGGCTTGTTGACTCTGGTTGGCAGGGATGGGAGTGCTGCCGTGGCGAGAGCCCGGATGGTTGACCCTGTGCAGGAGCTTTCTCCGTCCTTTCCCATTCCATTTCTGGTTCTTCCACCCATCCCCTCACTCTTTCTGCAGTGGCTGCACAATGGTAGTATTGTACGTTTGGGAGGGCCAGGCCCCCCATGTTCCCTCTCCTTTATAGGCCCTTTTTGGGGATGCTTGGGGTCTTCCCCCCCCGCCGCGGAATCAACCATACTTCCTTGGATTCAGAGCAAAGCGCATATGTTCGACCACAGTCACCTTGTGTGCTTATTAAGCGATTTTGTGTTAATGAGTCCACTGTAGCTTCAGATAGATGTGCTTTGAAATCCATGCTAATCTTACCGTAAAGTGTCAGTTCCAGCAAGAAAAACAGATGGTGGGATTTCTCATGGAATCTTGAGCCTCTTGGAAAAACAATGTGATTGGGTGTCGTGAATAACATCACTCTGGTGAAGTAGAGATTCTTAAAGCCAGGAACCGGCTTCAAACAGATTGGTGGCCATCTTTAAAGGTCTCCTCGACCAGGCTGCAACCGAATGGCACCAAGGCCACATCTCGGGGGTCTCCCCCCCCCCCCCTGACAGTCATAACCAGCAGATCCTCTCACCGCCAATATTGTGCAACCCCCCCTCCCCCCCAGAGTCAGCATTGGAATATATGCCCGCGCATCCCTGATAGTCATTACCGGCAGATTTCCCCCGAACCCACCCACCCCCATCCCCTTGGTAGGCATCACTGACAGATCCCCCCCACCCATAACTCATCACCAGCAGATCCCTCCCCTCAACATTCATCACAACAGATTCCACCACCCACATCAATCCCCACCACCTGCACCCCCCAACATTCATCACCAGCACAACTCCCCCTGCACCACCCCCCCCCCCCCCAACCCCAATCGCTTGCAGATCCCCCCCTCAATGTCCGTTCAGGCCCTCCCCTTGTGCCCACCACACATAAACGTACCTCCCCCATGGGCTCCCACTTTTGTCCTACCCTAGCACTGCCCCCAGCAAAGGTTAGCACTGCCAGGTTGGCTCTGCCAGCATGGCACTACCAGCTTGGCACTTTTGTAAGAGCAGATACAAAGTATTCTTTCAGTATCTCAGTCATATCCTCTGCATTTCCAAAATGACTACAGGGGCTAACTTGGAATCCACACAAATAGGGGTGGGGAGAATGATGCATGGTCAATCTGCACCTGTTCCTTCTGATGCAAGCAAACTTTGTGCTGCCTGATAAAATGCATGATGCTGTCAGCATCCACAGCTAAATGCAATGTTATGTTGTTCACTCCAGCAGAGGACAAATTCTGCAAATGACGAGTACAACTGAGAGCCATCGTACATCATTTAATGGGCAGGTTCAGCACTTTCAGTAGAGGGGGCATGGTGGCACAGTGGTTGGCACTGTTGCTTCACAGCGCCAGGGACCTGGGTTCGATTCCGACCTTGGGTGACTGTGATGAGTTTTCACATTCTCCCTGTGTATGCGTGGGTTTCCTTTGGGTGCTCTGGTTTCCTCCCACAGTCCAAAGATAGGCAGTTTAGGTGGATTGACCATGCTAAATTGTCTCTTCATGTCCAAAGGTAAATTGGGTTGCAGCGTTATGGGATAGAATGGGGTATTTGGCCCTAGTACGGTACTCTTTTGAAAATGAAAATGAAAATCGCTTATTGTCACAAGTAGGCTTCAAATGAAGTTCCTGTGAAAAGCCCCTAGTCGCCACATTCCGGTGCCAGTTCGGGGAGGCTGGTACAGGAATTGAACCGTGCTGCTGGCCTGCCTTGGTCTGCTTTCAAAGCCAGCGATTTAACCACGTGCTAAACCAGCCCCAATGGTGAGTGGCCCACCCTACTTCATCATAATACTGTCTGTGCGGAGTCTGCACGTCCTCCCCGTGTGTGCGTGGGTTTCCTCCGGGTGCTCCGGTTTCCTCCCACAGTCCAAAGATGTGCGGGTTAGGTGGATTGGCCAGGCTAAATTGCCTTTAGTGTCCTAAAAAAAAATAAAAAAATAAAAATAATAAAGTTAATGGGGTTGTTGGGTTACTGGTATCGGGTGGATACGCAGCCTTGAGTAGGGTGATCATTGCTCAGCACAACATTGAGGGCCGAAGGGCCTGTTCTGTGCTGTACTGTTCTAATTCTAATAATTCAACTTTTCTGTAGTGGGGCATCAGCAAGCTAAGTGGCTTGCTGGAAATTTCAGAGGTTACCTAGTAGTCTATTACACTGTGGGTCCGGAGTCATCTGTTGGCCAGATCAGGTAAAGGCAGCAGATTTCCCTCCCTAAAGGACTTTAGTGAGTCAGATAGATGTCTCTGGTAATCCAGTAGTTTTATGGTCACTAGCTGCTGTGGTGGGATTTTGAACTCAGACATTAATCTGGATGTCTGGCTTGTTAGTCAAGTACCATTATTACTATGTGACTGTTCCTCTACTTTCTGGTCTCTGGTAATCTCCAGGATGTGATGATGGAGGTTGTTTGAGTGATGCTAAGACTATTGAACATCAAGGGGAGAATGCTGGATTCTCTCTTGTTGGAGATGGCCAATGCCTGGCACTTGTGTCACGTGTCATTTATCAGCCCAAGTTTGAATGTTAGCCAGTCTTGCTGTATCTGGGAATGGACTGCTTCATTATCTGAGGAGCTATAAATGGTCCTGATCATTGTCAATACCCACATTGTGCAATCACCAGCGAATATCTCTACCTCTGACCTTACATTGAAGGGAAGATCATTGATGGAAGCATGGTTGGGCCTAGGGCACTACCCTGAGGAGTTCCTTAAGCAATATTGACCTCTAATGATCAACAACCATCTGCCTTGATGCTAAGGATGATTCTAACCAGTAGTGAGATTTTCCCCCTTCTTCTCATTGATTTGGATTTTACTAAGAGTTACTGATTCCACACTTGGTCAAATGCTGCTTTGATGTCAGGGTCTGCCAGCTCTTATCTCAGCTCTTGAGTTCAGCTTTGTGCATATTTGGATTAAAGCTGTAATAAGGTCAAAGCCAAGTGGCTCTAGCAAAATTCAAAATTAGCATCAGTGAGCAGGGCTTTTGCTCAGTAAGTGCTTCTTAATGCCGATGGCCCCTTGTATCACATTGCTGATGATTTGAGACAACTACTGGAACAATAATTGATTGGATTGGATTTGTCTTGCTTTTCGTGGATAAAACATACCTGGGCGATTTTGCACTTTGTTGGTTAGATACCAATCATGTAGCTGCAGTGGATCAGCTTGGGGAGGTGCGGAGATGGTTCTGGGTCACAAGAGTTCAGTACTACAGCCACAATGCTGTCAGGGATTACAGCATTTTCTATATTCCAAACCTTCAGTTGTTAGCTGACATTACATGAATTAGTTGAGGACTGTATCTGCATTGCTGGGGGACCTTAGGAGATGGCTGAGATGGACCATCCATCCACTTTTCCCTTGTACCTGAAGTTTGTTGTGAATGCTTCATTCTTTTTCTCAAATGCTGACCTCTGCCACCATTGAGGATGGGAATAGTTGTGGAGTCTCCCCCTCAGGTCACTTGTTTCATTATCTCTTCCTCTCGTTATTTTTTAAATTGTCTACTGTTATGGGCCAGGGTTTAGAGAACCCCAAACTGTATCATGGAGTTCACCTGACCCACAACATTTAATAGATTGTGGTATGGGGAGCACAAGGCCCACTCTACAGGTGTGGTACAGCAGAAATGGAAAAGTAAATTTTAAGACAAAACAACGTTTATTCTATGAACTCAAGTTAACTTTTTTGAAACATACAGTGAACATCTTAGCAACGATCAATTAAAATACAACCCCTAAAGAATACAACACTAAGTAATGATTAAGCTGTCCTTTTAACATCCGTGAGACTTAAAAAACCTTCAAAACAGAAAGATATCAGGTGTAACTTCACTACTGAGAACATTTATAATTCTAAATTCACCAAATGATCAAGAGATAGTCTTTTGATGGCAGAGAGAACAGCAGTACACCAGCTTGGTCTGGCTTCAGTTCGAACACTGAAAACAAAACTAAAACACATCCTGCAGAAAACAGCCTAAAACAAAAGTAAAAAGCCGACAGACAGCCCAGCACCACCCACACTCTGACATCACTGCAGCAATATGAGCAGCCAAACATTCCTTAAAGCGACATTCTACCACGAGCCATGATTGGATGTTACAGGACTACAGGCATCCTTCGAGTATGGGGAAGAACACTAGAAAATGTTACCCCAATGAATTCAGTCCCTTTTAGCCCACTCATAATAACTTCCCCAAGAGCTTCTCAAATTATATTTTTCTTCTTACTGCCAAACAGAAAACTGACCTTAATAAATTCTGCATTCCTCTTTTTAGCAATTTGAGGAAGCCAGGGTAAGGAACAGAGATTCAGTTAACTTTAATCAACATACTGCTCGAGGCAGCACCTTGCTCCCACTGCAGTCCATGCTGGGAGAACTAACCACACCAGGCTCTGCTTTGGGCCGGCTTTTATGTCTGTTTGTAATGAGCTCCAGCTAGGTGGCCTCCGCCCTCTATCTGGGAAGCTCATACTCTACAGGACCGTCGGGGAGATCAACAATGGTTTCGACTTGAGAATTATAATAGTCTCTCGGTCTCTTGTTGGCTTTCCCTTGCCTTCACATTAACTTATACCTCCTGCTCTCCTGTCACTTGTACAGCAATAGCTTATCTGCGTATCTTGTGGATACAGTTGCTACTGTGTATCTTGTGGATGGTACACTCTGCTGGCACTGCGCACTGGTGGTGGAGGGAGTGACTGTTAAAGTGGTTGATGGAGTGCCAATAAAGCAGACTTTGTCCTGGATGGTGTTGTACTTCTTGAGTGTTGTTGAACTTCCACTCATTTGGGCAGGTGCAGTGCATTCCACTTGTGCTGCCATGTAAATGGTGCACTGTCTTTGGGGCATCAGGAGTTGAGCTACTCACCGCTAAATTCCCAGCCCCTCATTTGCTCTTGAAGTCACAGTATTCATACGCCAGGTCTAGGTCAATTTCTGGTTGATGGTGACCCACCAGGATGTTGATCATGGAGATGGTGTAATGGGGTGGGGCAGGGGTGGAATTTACAATAGAAATTCCCTAGCATGATAAGGGGAGATGGTTAGACTCTGCCTGGTTTGCAATGGTCATTGCCTGGTAATGGTTGAAGGACAGGAAGGAGATAGAGGGGACAAATGGGCAAAGATGAAGTTAGCATGCTGTCATTTATGGATGTCGCAAGGATCAGTGCTGGGGCCTCAGCAATTTACAATCTATATTAATGACTGAGAGAAAAGGACAGAGTGTGTCTCTGGGTTTGCTGAAAGTACGAATTTAGGTGAGAATGCAAGCTGTGAGGAGGGCAGAGAGGCTGCAAAGAGAGCCAATGGACAACAATGTGGTAGAAGGGGTATAATGTGAAAACTGTGTGGTTATTCACATAAGAACAGAAAAGTGGAATATTTCCTGAAAGGTGTGAAAATTCAGACGGACTTGGATGTTCTCATGCAAGGTACACAAAAAGTTAACATGCAGGTAACAAGCAATTAGGAACACAGATGACATGTTGGCCTTCAGCAAAAGAGAATTGTAGTACAATAATTAAAAAATCTTTCTACAATTGCACAGGACTTGGAGAGAGCACACATGGAGAATTGTGTGCAGTTTTGGTCTCCAAGGGCTGGATTCTCCGATCCCCGACGCCGAAATTGCGTTCGGGGACGGGGCGGAGAATCCCCGATGATGCTGAAATCGGGTGCGGTACCGCTTTCATAATGCTCCTCCCCTCTCCGCACATTGGTTGAGGCCCACGATGCTCCGTGCACGACCGGCCGAGTTCCTGATGGCGTGGGTCTCTCATGGTCTCACCCATCGGGAACTCAGCATGGCAGCTGCAGACTCAGTCCAGCGCCACCACACTCGGGAGAGGGCCGATCCGTGGACAGGGGCGGACATATTCGGGGCTGGGGGCACTGTAGTGGGGGGGTCTGGGACACGCGTGCCAGCCGAAGCGGGGAACTATTTTGCGGGCCAGGTCCACGAGTGGTATCTACCATGAAGCACAGCGCTGACACTGCAGGCCACTGCCGTGCAAATGCACGGCCATGGTCCCGGCAATTCTCCAGGCTGTATCAGCAGCTAGAGCCAGGTGCTTATTAACCAAACCAGAGAGCACAAATTTTACTTTAACAGCATTTTGCAATATTGCAACATTCTTGCAATAAGGTATGATGATTGTCCCTTTCAGGGCATCACAGCAGAGTAAGGGTCACCTGGTATGGGTGACCAATTGAGACTCAGAGTGCTAACCACTGTGCCACAGATCTCCAACCATGATTCCACCTTTTGTTCACAAGATAGTTATGGATGACTGAGGCCATTGAGCCTAGCTGATCTCAGCCATCCCAGAATGGGCGACACGTGGCACAGTGGTTAACTGCTACCTCATGGTGCCAGGGATCCATGTTCAAATCTGGCCTTGGGTGATTCTCTATGTGGAGTTTGCACTTTCTCCCCGTGTCTGCGTGGGTTTCCTCCGCGTGCTCTGGTTTGCTCTCACAGTTCAATGGTGTGCAGATTAGGTGGATTGGCCATGCTAAATTGCCCCTTCGAGCCCAAAGATGTGCAGGTTAGATGGGGCTGCAGGGTTATGGTGATAGGGTAGGGGAGTGGGCCTAGGTAGGATGCTCTTTCAGAGGGTCGGTGCAGACTTGATGGGCCGAAGGGCCTCCTTGTGCACTGTAGGAATTCTGTTGACATATAAACATATGTATGAGGAGCAGGAGAGGCCATTCAACCCCTGATAAACTGCCTATTTTATACCAGTGACTCCAACTCAAAAGTACTTAATTGGCTGTAAAGCAATTTGGGATGAGTTGCATAAATCCAGGTTGTGTCTTTCTTTCATTTCACCTGCATGCAGCAGGCAGAGTGACTCTGGTAACAACCAAAGTGGTGTCCTTATACTGATTTAAATAAATTGTTACATTTCCGAAACAATTGAACTCTGTAGCTAATGAAACATTACCATTCTGACTTCTCTGGCATAAACCCACATTGTACCATAAATGGCATCTTCCCTGTTTACGTAATGAGACAAGCCCAAGTTTTGCCAATCAGGTATCTGGCAGTGCTCAGGAAAATTGGAGATTGAATTGTTGATATGAACTTTTCAGCGAAGAATGATACATGTTATAAAAATGCAGTGCAGCCTTAACTCAAGAATTATATTGTATACCTTTCTCCCAGAAGCTGTTTTGCAAATTATGTTGCACACTGCAAATTTACAGCCTAAAATGGAAAAAAAACTAATGAATGGCCAAGAAGCTCCAACCGTAAGTAAAGAGTGTGACAGCAACACCCTGAGAGAAATCATTTCTAGAAGCAGTATCAAATCGGGTCAGTTTCCATAAAGAGTCTTTTGGTGAAAGTCCTTTTATGTCGTTTCTCTGGGATTTGAATTACATTTTTGACACAATTAGAATGGACCATCGGGAATCCTCCCGCAGAGAAATGTGAGTCCCTCAGTATGACCCCACCCACCTTCTACTACATTTTAAACAGGGTGGTACGGGGGCTGGTGGGTGGGTGGGGAGGTGGGTGGTGAGCGGAGAGAACCTATGATGGAGTAGAGACTTGTAAAATCTTTCCTTATGACTGAAAGGGATTCCAATTACAGACTTCTCAAGAGCAACAAAATAGTGAGTCTTTTGTATCACTCCTATTTTTCAATCTCTTATATTTGTTTTCATGAGGCCCAAGATTCTCAAGCCTCTGGTAGATCAACACAAGTTGTCATCAGAATAGGGGATACTTTACTTCATCAAAGCATTAAATGGGGGGGGGGGGGGAATCACCATTGCGTGGCAGTCTCACTACCGCTATTCCTGCCCACCCAATCAAGTTCATCAGACACAATTTGCCTTTAACAAATCATGCTGGCTGCCTTTATTACTGCAGATCGCTCCAAGTCAGGTCTCAATTCTCCAATTTTGGCGTGACAATGATTTCCAGTAATTTACCCATTACTGATTTTACTTCTTGGTCTATAATTACCAGATTTAGTCTTCTTCACCTTCCTGAACAGGGATTTCTAACATTTACAATCCTCTAGTCCTCTGGAAGCACCCGGGTATGTCCAAGAAGGGTTGAAAGATTATGTTTGGAGTTTCTTTCATTTGCTCCCTAGCTTCCCTCAGCAGGTTGGGATACATTCCATCTGGACCAGGTGATTTGTTATTTTTGACAGATGCCAACCTTCTTAATACCTTCATTTTATTTATTTTTTTCTATCCAAAATCTCTACTCTGCCTTTCTCTGCTGCAAGCTTACATTTACCCTCTTCTTTTATGAGGACAAATGTGAAATATTTGTTCGGTAACTCAGTCATGTCCTCTGCATTCACAAAAAGATGAATCCTCAGTTGAATCCTATGTGATTTTAGTTATTGTACCAGTCAGCCATATGGGATCTTATAAAACGCCTCACTAAAGTCCAAATAAACAACATCCACGCCCCTTCCCTCATCAATTTTCTTTGTCACCTGTTCAAAAAACTCAATCAAGTTGGTGAGACATGAGCTTCCCCATACAAAACCATGCTGCCTGTCACTAACCAGTCTATTTTCCTCCAAATTTGCATATATCCTGTCCCTCAGTATCTTTTCCAAAAACTTCCCCACCACTGATGACAGGCTCACCGGCCTACAATTTGCTGGATTATTCCTGCTTCCTTTCTTAAACAAGGGAACAACATTGGCTATTCTCCAGTCCTCTGGAACCTTTCCTGTGGTCAAAGTGGATGTGAAGATATCTGTTAAGGCCCCAGCTATTTCTATCCTTGTCTCCCTCGGTAATCTGGGTAGATCCCATCCAGCCCCGGGGACTTGTCTACCTTAATGGAATATAGGATATTCAACCTTTCCCCCTTTGATATATTGACGTTCTCAAGAGAGTTCACACACCTATCCCTGACCTCAACATCCGTCATGTCCTTCTCCCTGGTGAACACCGATACAAAGTACTCATTAAGGATTTCACCCACTTCTGTGGTTCCACGCATAACTTCCCTCCATTGTCCTTATGTGGGCCTACTCTTTCACTTGCTACCGTCTTGCTGCTAATATATGCATAAAACGCCTTGGGATTTTCCTTGACCATGTTTGCTGAAGACGTTTTAGCCCTGCTAATTCCATGTTTATGTTCTTTCCTACCATTTCCATCCTTCATTTTTGCAGGGACATGCCTGTCCTGCACTTCAATCAACTGACCTTTTGAAAGCCTCCCACATGCAGATGTGGATTTTCCCTCAAATAACCGCTCCCAATTCAAATTACCCAGTTCCTGTCTAATTCGGATGCAATTGGAGCTCACCCAATTAAGCTCCCTCATCTGCAGGCCACTCGTGTCCTTATCCGTGAAGACCCGAAATCTTATGCAATTATGGTCGCTAAGCCCAAAATGCTCCCCCACTGAAACATCAATCACCTGGCCTGGCTCAGTCCCTGATACCAAATCTAGTATGGTCCCCTCCCTGGTTGGATTGTCAAAAGCCCACCTGGACACATCTAACAAGTTGCTCTCCATCTGAGCACCTGCTTTTTTTTTTAACCTTTTCAGTATCTGGCTACACAACTGCTCCTCTGTTTCCTGCAGGCTGTTGGGAGGTCCATTGTACACTTCCAACATTGTGATTTTGCCCTTCTTATTCCTGAGCTCACCCATAATGCCTCACTACAAGTACACTTCAATGTATCCTTCCGCAACACAGCTGTGATCTACTCCCTAATCAGCAATGCAACTCCCCCACCTCTTATGTTTTTCCATCTGTCCTGTCTAAAACAACAATAACCCAGAATGATATTGCCAATGGTTCAATCGCTAGGGCAAAGAGCAAAGGGGAGAGCGGGCACCCCTGCCTCGTCCCGTGATGCAACCCAAAATACTCCGAATTAACACAATTGGTCCGCACGCTCGCCTTAGAGGCCCGAAATAACAATCTCACTCAATCAAAAAACTCCTACCCAAAGCCAAACCGCGCCAGCAACTCGAGTAAGTATGACCACCACATGGCCAAACGCCTTCTCTGCGTCCACAGACACAGTTATCTCCGCCTCCCAACTCATCGAGGGCATCATTATCACATTCAATAGACTCCGAACATTGATCAATATATACTGGCCCTTCACGAACCCTGTCTGTTCCTCCCCTATTAACCCTGGCACACAATTCTCTATCCCTACCGCCAGCACCTTCGCCAATAGCTTTGCATTCTAATTTAACAACAATATCGGGCAATCTGACCCACAATGCTCTGGGTCATTATCTTTCTTTAAAATGAGCAAGATAGATGCCTGACACAGCGTGGAGGGGAAGCTCACCCCTCCCCACCAACTCATTGTTCATCACCACTAACAGGGGCACCATCTCCGATCCAAACTTCTTATAAAACTCTGCATGGAACCCATCTGGGCCTGGGTCCTTCCCCGGCTGCATCACCCCCACACAATCCATCACCTCTCCCAGATCAATCGGGACCCCCAGCCCTCGCCTCATCCATCCTCAGGAATTCCAGTCCATCCAAAAAACGGCTCATGGAAGTACATGCCTTTTGAAGCCATTTGTGATTCACACCATTCATTAAGTTATCACACAGTCATGGATGGACATTTTGATGGGAGAAGTATAATTCCACCCTAGGGAAGAACTCATAGAACATAAAACATACTGTGCAGAAGGAGGCCATTCAGCCCATCGAGTCTGCACAGACCCACTTAAGCCCTCACTTCCACCCTATCCCCGTAACCCAATCACCCCTCCTAACCTTTTTTTTGGTCACTAAGGGCAATTTATCATGGCCAATCCTCCTAACCTGCACATCTTTGGACTGTGAGAGGAAACCGGAGCACCCGGAGGAAACCCAAGCAGACACGGGGAGAACATGCAGACTCTGCACAGACAGTGACCCAACTGGAATGGAACCTGGGACCGTGGCGCTGTGAAGCCACAGTGCTACCCACTTGTGCTACCGTGCTGCCCACAAATTCATATGCGTCGTAGTTAAGTGCCAGACATCTCCTTTTATCTGGGTAAAAACAGAGGGAAATGTCAGCTAGAATGTTATAGTTCTTTTGATCCATCATTAGAGAGATTGTAAATTCCTTGGAGGGCCTTGACAACCATTCACCCAAGCAAATTGCACCACACTTAATGACAGAATTACCTCTCTCTTGCAAGGCAAGTTTGCACATTACTAGAGACAGCAAGACAAACTGATTTGGAACATATGCAACTACAGATCACGACCCCAATGGAGACGATTGTTCTTGCCATCATTGATAATAATAATCGCTTATTGTCACAAGTAGGCTTCAATGTGGTTACTGTGAAAAGCCCCTATTCGCCACATCCCGGCGCCTGTTCGGGGAGACCGGTACGGGAATTACATCCATCGTTGAGGCTACGGCCAGTGGTGAGGCTCAAACTATCAAACATGTGAGATATTGCAAGTGCCACCTGTTTGGGCTTGGATGGAACCTCATGTATCGGGCAAGATCTTTCCAATTCCCTCACCACATCTTGCAAATGAGCATTCAGAATTTGATCTCCATCTAATTCATTCTGATAGCATCATTCATCCTATTTAATATTTTCCATAATCTAATTCTAACAGTTTCCTTGTCTAAAGTACCTAAGCCTAAACTACTTACAATGGTGTCCTGGTATTAAGTATAGTTGCAGCATCATTAATCTAACTCCATCTTACCTGCTCACAGGAGTGAGATTTTGTTTGATTCCTTGAGCCCTCACACAGATGGCTACATTCAACCTCATCAATTGCGGTGCTGGTTTGTTCCCAGAATTCCCTCCAAACTTGATGCAACATTCGATTCTGTAATGCCCGGGTAATATTCATACTCCAAAGGGCTCGTCCCATTTTCCACTCAATAAATCATCCCTGCCCAGGAGGAAAAAACAGTAACAAAGGGGAATAATACTGGTCTGAATTGATCTTGTCTACCTTAAAGCGGAATCCTAGTAAAAGCTGGGAAATTAGAAGACTGGTCTGAACTGTTTTTCTTAATCGGTAGCACTCTCTCATGGTGCACATCCTTGTTCACACAAACTCTCATGCACACAAAGATTGAATAGAGATGAAGGTGCTATACTGCAGGAGGTTATAATTATCTCTGTCTCTTTTGTGCAAGGACTTTAATTTTGATCAGAGTGGAAGCTCATCCCCCCCCCCCCCCCCCCCCCCCCCCACTGACTCATTGTGAATTTCCACTAACTGGTGGTTAGGAGGGGAAGAGGGGATGTTAAATCTGGATGCCAAGCTATTGGCATCGTGTGGGTATAGCAATCAGGCAGTTCTTTGAGTCTGGGGTACGCCTGGGGTGTCTCACATTACTATTTATGGGAGAAACACTGGAAGTTTCTTAGGCAGTGTCAACCAGATGTCCCACACTCTTCCCATCCTGCTACTTGAGCAGAATAGTTCCTAATCTTTATCCTTGCACACATACAGGCCTACCCCTTGAGCTGCAAATTGCTTACAACAATAAATCATGTTGACTCCTCTGTGTCATCAACAATACCCATCCTTTTATAATCAGCCATGATATGGAGATGCTTGTGTTAGACTGGGGTGGGCACAGTAAGAAGTCTGACAACACCAGGTTAAATTCCAACAGGTTTGTTTCGAATCACTAGCTTTCAGAACGCAGCTCTTTCTTCAGGTGAATCTCAGGTGATTCACTTGAGGAAGGAGCTGTGCTCCGAAAGCTAGTGATTTGAAACAAACCTGTTGGACTTTAGCCTGTTGTAAGGCTTCTTACTGTGTTCACAATCAGCAGTATACATGTCCCTCACTCCAAAGATGTGCGGGTTAGGTGGATTGGCCATGCTAAATTGCCCGTAGTGTCCTAATAAAAGTAAGGTTAAGGGGGGGGGGGTTGTTGGGTTACGGGTATAGGGTGGATACGTGGGTTTGAGTAGGGTGATCATGGCTCGGCACAACATTGAGGGCCGAAGGGCCTGTTCTGTGCTGTACTGTTCTATGTTCTATGTTCTATTACTCACATCTTGGGGATATTTTCTCTCTCTAGAATAGTGGGTGCGATTCTCCGCAAATGCGGAGAGTCGCAAAGGCTGCCGTGAAACTGGCTGTGTTTCACGGCAGCCTCCGCGCCCCTTCCCGGAACCCAATTCTGCTCCCCGATCGGGGCTGGCAGCGGGTCCCCGTGAACCACGGCATCGCAGGCTTAGCGAATGTCGCTAAGCCCGCGCGCCAAGGGTAACGGCGGCTGACGCGCACGATGACGTCAGCCGCGCATGCGCGGATTGGACGGCTCCAACCTGCGCATGCGCAGATGACATCATCACGCATATGCGTGAAACCCGCGCATGCGCGGGCCATCATGCCCCTCAGCCGCCCTGCGGACTGATCCAGCGGGGCGGCGGAGGAACAAAGAGTGCGCGGGTTTCGGACCCGCTGCCCGCGATCGGTGGGCACCGATCGCAGGCCCATGCCACACTTGGCACGGCCGTGGTGCGGCCGTGCCAATCGGTGCCATCGTTCTCCAGAACGGCACTTTGTGGCCGTTTTCACGAACGGTGAGAGCAGGTGCGTTTGCGTTCGTGAAAACGGCCGTAAAGGCCTGGGAAATCTGTCCATCAGATAGGGGAGAATAGCTGTTCGCCGTAAAAAAACGGCGAGCAGCGATTCGTGTCCTGGGGCGGCCGTGGGGGGGGGGGGGGGGGGGGGGGGGGGGGGGGGAGAGAATAGCGGGAGGTCGGGAAAAATGTCGGGAGGCCCTCCCACTAATTCTCCGACCCGTCGTGGGGGGTGGAGAATTGCGCCCAGTATCTCAGGCTTAAACATTTCTTCTGTAACTGGGAAACAATGTATACAAAATGATTTTCCCCATTAAGCTCTATGTCAATTAGACACACAACTGATCTCTAAGTGCAAGTGTTTATTATTCCCCTTTTCCCCTCCTAACCACTAGGTTTCAGACCCTCACTTGGGAGTCTCCCCTTCCCCCTTTCCTCCTGTATGAGAAATATAACCTTTGCCCAAAGGACTGGGAGTTGTGAGTTTCATACAAGACATGCCCCCGCTCTCTCTACCTGTTGTCATGTCAGCCCCTTCCGTCGCTGGTTGCTCGGCCATCCCTCTGTCACCTTAGGCCACAAAGAACCTGTTTGCCAGTGACTTACGGAATATACACATTAGCTCACTTGAGGGTTCATGAGTCTAAGATTGTTGGGCTTTGATTTCTATGTATCTGGTTTCTATGTATTTAGTTCTTAAGAATTCCTATGTATTCCTGCAAATGCAACTGGACTGCAACTGAAGCCAAGTATCAGGCACTGTGAGATGTCACCATTGAGTGTTATTAATGATGCCTCTGGATCACAGAAATCATATATTGTTGTGGTTTGATAACATTCACCTCCTCTAAATGCAACTATCATTAGGATTAACTTCCACCACACTTCCTGTAATCCTTGAAGTAAAACAAAATTTTTCTCCGTGAGTAGATTTTATCACAGGTGTATTTTACTTATTAATTCATACAGCTTCAGTTATATGGATACACATACAGAGTCAGACTTCCTTTGGTTTTCTTTGTACTTCCACACTCCTCTTTCTGGGGATCGAGATCATGACCAGAAGCTCTTAGGGTCTAATTCCTCTGAATCCTCACCTTCTTCTTTATATTACCGACTGCTGGGACTTCACAGACAGTAATCACCACCGTGAACATCATCAACTGCACATGCACGCAATACCTCTCCCCCCCACCCCCCTCTCCCCCGCCCCTTGGCCCCAAGTGAGAATTGTAGGGGCTCCTCACAATCCCACTATCCCTCATGGTTTGACCCACCATGCACATGATAGTTTCCTGTCGGCAACTAGTTTGGGATGTTGCTAACTGCAACTGATTAATGTGGAACTATTTTACCTGCAAGGGCAACTGTATCACACAGACGATATGGCGAACATCAACCTCTATGCTGAAGTGTCCTTCATACAAGTGTACAAACACACCCATCCTCGTACAGTTTTGCACCATCACTTAGTCACCTATGCACCATTCCTTCTGCTTTGACACAGGTGGAACAAAAGCCCTTATATGAACGAGTGATACCTTGATCATTCCCTCCATCTCTTTTTTCACGAAGAGCGGAACAAAGAATAAAGCTGTTGCTGTATGTGGTGGCTTGCGTTGTAACAAGGTTTTATTTTCATTTAAGAAAATACCTCAATATCTCCCTCTAGACTAGTTTGCTTTCAGATTGTTGTGATATATTTTTTCCTGCAACTTTCTCGGATTTCAGAACATTCGCCTCAATAACTTAAATCACTCTTTCAATTGTTTCAAAGTTCCAAACTCTCCCTTTTTGTTCTAGCGCCTTTTTTTTAAAACAAAGGAACAAATGTATCCCAACAATGCTGACAAACCAGTTCAAGCTGTTTTTTTTCTGAGCAGAGCCTTTTAAACTTTTGCCTAATTTCTTTTCTCAACTATTTCAGAGCAAGCACCCCAATGGGCCAGAAACCATGCATCCAAGGTCGTAATGGGAAAAAATTACTTTATTTATTGCACTTGCCTTTTGTTAGCTTTCAAACTTGATGAACATGATGTTAAGTAATCGGTTAAGAGACATTCCAATCAGCTGTCTCATTTATGTTAAGTATCCAATAATTGACACTGATTATGTAAAGAGGCTTCAGGTGGCCTTTGTGTCAGGTGATGTGAAGATAGAGTTTTGTGCAGAGTCTGTTAAAGTCAAATAAAGGTGTTTGTAAAAAGGAGCGGTACCTTTGACTCTTTCTACAACAGCAGCTAAATGTCTAACGCATGAAACTGTTATTGAAACAGGATATACTCTGTTCTCAGCAGCAAAAAACAAGAGTCCAGATGCCAGTGTTGCCTGACTAATGCCAGGGTTAAGGACACATGCTGAGGACCGGATCCAATGGTTGTGGTCCATGTAGGTATCTACGACAGAGGCAGGATGAGGAAGGAGGTTCTGCATTGCCAGTAGGTGGAGCTAAGCACCAAATTAAGAAACAGAACAAAGCAGTGATGCACCATCAATTGGACTCGAGTCGTGAAGTAGTTCCAAACAACAGGCTTTAATACACTAGATGTGTGCCCGGCAGTAGACGTACAGAGAAAGGCCGACTGCCAGCCGGTATGGGTTCTTATACCCCGCCTCGTAGGCAGAGCTACCAACCTCTCAGCCAATCGGCGGGGAGTCACATGACTAGCCTCAGCCAATTGGCAGAGAGGCACATGACTTGCCTGGGCCAATGGGCAGCGAGTCTTCTGCACCAATGGCAGCTTGGTGCTAGGGTATCGTAATCTCCCTAGTCATACTACCACAAGCAGGTAATCATTTCTGTATTGTTTCCTGAGCCAAGTGCAAATTGGCATAGGACAAATAAGATTAGATAAATGAATATGTGGTTCAAAAGGCTGGTGTGGGAGAAATGGGTTCCAGTTCATGGAGCATAGGCAGCAATACTGGGGAGAGTGGGATCTATATCATTGGGACAGTCCACACCAGTACAGTGCTGGTGTTCTAGTGAGCTGCCTAGTTAGGAAAGGAAAGAGTTTTAAACTAAATATGGGGAACAAGAGGGGCTGGTTTAGCACAGGGCTAAATCGCTGGTTTTCAAGGCAGCCCAAAGCAGGCCAGCAGCACGGTTCAATTCCCGTACCAGCCTCCTCGAACAGGTGCCAGAATGTGGTGACTAGGGGCGTTTCACAGTAACTTCATTTGAAGCCTACTTGTGACAATAAGCGATTTTCATTTTCATTCAAGAAATACATTTGAGAAGATGTGTTAAGCCAAAGAGTAGAGATAATTAAGGCACAAGAGAAAATTACAAATAGGAGAAATGATAAACAGACCATGACAGGAAGGGACTGAGAGTACAAATCTAAGAGTAAATCATCAGATAAGGCTAGACACCACAAGTATAACAAAAACTAAAGGATTTGTATCTAAATGCATATAAAAGTCTCTGGGAAATAAGGAAAGCAAATGGAATGTTGGCATTTATAGCAAAAGGAATTGAGTATAAAGGTAAGGAAGTGATATTGCAACAATGTAAGGCATTGGTGAGACCACATCTGGAGGGTTGTGCACAGTTTTGTTCCCTTTATTTGAGGAAAAATGTAGGGGCATTGGAGGCAATTCAGAAGAGGTTCACTCGATTGATTCCAGAGTCTCTCGGGCGACACGGTAGCACAGTGTTGCTTCACAACTTCAGGGTCCCAGGTACGATTGCCGGCTCGGGTCACTGTCTGTGCGGAGTCTGCATGTTCTCCCCATGTCTGCATGGGTTTCCTCCTGGTGTTCCTGTTTCCACCCACAAATCCCAAAGAAGACGTGCTGTTAGGTAATTTGGACATTCTGAATTCTCCCTCAGTGTACCCGAACAGGTGCCGGAGTGTGGTGACTAGGGGCTTTTCACGGTAACTTCATTGCAGTGTTAATGTAAGCCTACTTGTGAGAATAATAAAGATTATTATTATTAGATGAGTGGTTTATCGTATGAGGAGAGATTGAAAAGTTTAGGCCGATACTCTCTAGAGTTTAGAAGAATGGCGGGAGATCAAATTGAGGTATACAAGATGCTAAAAGGTATAAATAAAGTAGATGTGGAGCAGATGCTTCCTCTTGTGGGGCATTCTAAAACAAGAGGTCATAATTTCAGAATAAGAGGTCGCAAATTTAAAACAGATTTGAGGAGAAACTACTTCTCCCAAAGGGTTGTAAATCTGTGGAATTCGCTGCCAACAGGCAACAGTTGGTTGACATAAATGAATCTTTTTTTGGATAACAGACTGCAACAAGTAATATGTCAGAAAGATCAGTGCTGGTCCTAATTTTTATAATGTACATAAATATCTTGGTTGAAGGGACTGAAGGCACGGATGTGAACTTTGCTAATGACACAAATATTAGTCGGAAAGTAAATTGTGAAGAGGACATAAAAGAAGCTACAAAGGAGCATAGATAGATTAAGTGAGTGGGCAAAGATCTGAAAAATGGAGTATCATGTGTGAAAATGTGAAATTATCCATTTTGGCAGAGAGAATGAAAAGGAAACTTATTAACTAAATGGTGAGAGATTGCAGATCTGAGATTCAGAGATACCTAGGTGCCCTAGTGCATGAATCACAAAAGCTAGTAAGCAGGTACAACAAGTAATTAGGAAAGTTAACAGAATGTTATCATTTATTGTGAGGGCAATTGATTACCAAAGTAGGGAGATTATTTTTCAGTTGTACAGGGCACATGTGAGACCACATCTGGAGTACTGTATACAGTATTGGTCTCCTTATTTAAGGAAACATGAAAGCACATTAGAAACAGTTCAGAGGAAGATTACTAGACTGATGCCTGGAATGGGTGGGTTGTCTTAATGGGAAAGGTTGGGCAGATTAGACCTGTATTGACTGGAGTGACGTGATAGAAACGCTTAAAATTTGGAGGGATCCTGACAAGGTGGATGTGGAGAGGACATTTCTTCTTGTGGGAGAATCTAGAACGAGGAGTCGCTGTTTAAAAATAAGTGTTCGCTTGCTTAAAACAAAGCTGTTGTTATAACCTGCCCAGATGCTATTGGTTGAGAACAATGGCCATCCCATGAAAATTAGGTCCCACAATGAGGGATGCCCCATACTTGTCGGGTTCTGGACAGCCTTCTTCGAGGCAATTTCCAAGGTAGTGGGGGTGAGGGTTGAGCCTGATGTGTTATGTACTCTAGGATAACACAAGCTGCAACTGGATGTAGCTTTAACCAAAAGGTACTCTAGACCTTGAAGTTAGTTCAATCTGTTTTATTGAACCAGTAGCACAGTTAACACAGTTCTCTATGAGTTCGACTCTCTGCTAACCTAAGTGTGGTTACTGTCCGACTGAACCAGACTAGATCTTAGCCTCGTGCTGGAGGTGTGATACTGTACATACACACTGACTCACTCTGTAGATGTTCATCAGTGGAAAGAGACGGAGTGTGAGTGCTTCGTGCCTTTTATAGTGAGATACCACCCCTAAGTGTCCTGTCTGCTCATTGGTCATGTCCTGTTCTCTGTGTTCATTAGCTGCCTGTCTGTGCTTGTCGTATATCATTATCTGCATGTCTGCATACCATGACATCTCCCCTTTTTTTATGTTTTGTGGCAGATGGGAACGTACTTACACGTGGTAGCATATATTAACATATTTACAAGCGGTGGCATATGTAAACAAATTTACATGTGAAGATAGCTGTCTAATGTGAGAAAACAGAACATAGCAAACAAAACAAATGTTCATAAATCTAGTCTCTGGGGCTTGCGCCTGATCCTTGTCGATTGCCGGAGAGGTGGTGGCGGGGACGACGGCGCCTTGACAGGTGGGATGGAAGCCTGACCGGTGGCCTCGTAGTTCGAGGTACCAGGAGGCGGCAAAACAACGGACGGAAACAGGGAAGAAAGCATTTGAGGGCAGGCAACATTGCACAGTGCCTGTCTGTTTCATCGCACAATCGAACCATCAGCCATACGTACAACATACGAGCGGGGTGCAGTCTGTTGAACAACGACAGCTGGAGCAGACCAGCCACCAACACGGGCAAAACGGTGGCATAAACATCATAGCCCTGCTTTTGCTGGTTTTGGAGCTGCTGCACCTTCTGCAGCACCGGGAGGTGATCCAGGTCGGGCACGTGTCTGGCTGGAAGTGTCGTCCGCAGGTCCCTGTTCATCAGGAGTTGAGCCGGCGACATGCCAGTGGACAGTGGGGTGGCCCTGTACGCAAGCAGCTCGAGGGAGATGTCAGAAGAAGAATCCGTGGCCTTGCAGATGAGCTGTTTCACAATGTGCGCCCCTTTTTCAACCTTCCCATTGGACTGCGGATAGTGTGGGCTGGAAGTGGCATGTTTGAAATGGCACCACTCATGGCTGATGAAGCACCGGCCATTGTCTCTCATGACAGTGAGTGGGATACCATGCTTGGAGAATGTCTTCTTACAGGCCTTGATAACGGTCCGAGATGTGAGGTCGGAGAGCTTCACAACTTCAGGGTAATTGGAGAAGTAGTCAATAATCAACACGTAGTCACGACCATTCTCACGAAAGAGGTCGATGCCAAACCTGGACCACTGGGAGGTCTCGATTTCATGCTGCTGGAGCGTCTCCTTGTTCTGTGCTGGCTGGAAGTGTTGACAGGTCGCACAGTTGAGGGCCATGTTCGAGATGTCCTGGCTAATACCGGGCCAGTAGACATCCTGCCTGGCTCTGTGTCTGCACTTCTCAACGCCCAGGTGTCCCTCATGGATTTGGCGGAGCACCAAACTCTGGAGACTGAGTGGAATGCCAATCCAGTCCAGCTTGAGGAGGATACCATCAATCACTGTCAGGTCGTCCTTTACATTGTAAAGTTGAGGGCACTGCCCTTTCTGCCAGCCATTGGCAAGGTGGTGCATGACACACTGCAAGAGGGGGTCTTTGGCTGCCTCCTTGCGGATACGAACCACCTTCTCATCAGATGCCGGGAGGGTGCTAGCACACAGCTGCACCTGTGATTCAATCTGCCGGATGATTTCCAGCGGTTCACTAGGCAAGGTGATGGAGCGGGACAATGCATCAGCGATGGTGAGCTCCTTGCCAGGCGTGTACACTAAGTCAAAGTCGTACCTTCTGAGTTTGAGGAGGATACGCTGCAACCGAAGCGTCATGTCATTCAGGTCCTTGTGGATAATGTGGACCAAAGGCCTATGTTTCGTCTCGACAATGAATGTCGGCAGGCCGTAGACATCGTCGTGAAACTTGAGAATGCCAGTGAGAAGACCTAGGCATTCCTTCTCTATTTGCGCATACCTTGGTTCGGTGGGCGTCATGGCCCTCGATGCGTAGGCCACCGGTGCCCAGGATGAAGTGTCATCGCGTTGAAGCAGCACCACACCGATGCCATCCTGGCTCGTATCTGTCGTGATCATCGTCTCCCTGTCTGGGTCGAGAAATACCAAGACGGGTGCAGTGGTGAGCTTGGCTTTCAGCTGCAACCACTTTGCCTGATGCGCTGCCTTCCACTCAAAGGCAGTGGACTTTTTCACCAGGTTTCATAGGGCCCAGGTGTGTGAGGCCAGGTTTGGGATGAACTTAGCCAGAAAATTGACCATGCCCAGGAACCGCAACACTGCCTTCTTGCCTTCAGGGACCTTCATGGCTTAGATGGCCTTGACCTTGTCTGTGTGCGGGCGCACGCCTTGCTGGGGGATCTGGTCACCTAGGAACTTGAGTATCGATATGCCAAAGCAATATTTGGACCTTTTCAGCTTCAGGCCATTGGCATGGACACGGCGGAATACTTGCTGGAGACGGGAAACATGCTCTTCAGGGGAATCTTGTGATCAATGCAGATGCGCAGGTCTCCCAAAGGCTTTCAAACACATACCATCGAGCTGACCCAGTCAGTCGGTTCAGTTACCTTGGAAATGATGCCCTGTTGCTGAAGATCCTTGAGCTGTGCCTTCAGGCGCTCCCTCAGTGGAGCCGGGACCCAGCGTGGTGCGTGGACCAGTGGCTTGGCATCAGGTTGTAGCAGAATCTTGCATCCGTATGGCAGCGTGCCCATCACTTCGAACACATCCGGATACTGAGCGAGGATGTCATTGTGTAAACCCGCTGCACGAGGTTCAGCTGCTTGCAGGCATGCGCACCAAGTAGGGATGCTCGGTCTGGCTTGACAATTTCAAAAAGTAACTGTGCATGGGTGCTCCGGTTGGAGACGAGTAGATGGCAGGATCCCAGTGCCGTGATAGCATTTCCGTTGTAGTCCAAGACCTGGCAGACTGATGGAAGGACCCTGGGGTGCTTCTTGATGCATTTGAAATCTGCCTGTGAGAGGAGGTTGGCAGACGCACCTGTGCCCAGCTTAAACTGGATGGAGTAGTGGTTGACCTGCATGCCATTCATCCGCAAAATCCACAGTGAGGATGGACTGAATTTGTGATGAGTTGGATGTGGCATATTCACATTTGGTAATGATGCCCACACAGTAGGCGGAGTCTTCCTCTGGGTCCGTTGTGCTGCCAGGATCAGAATCCTGTAATTGTTGTTGCACACTCTGAAAGCGCCGTTGTCGGAATTGGGAGCGCTGGCCCCTGACTGGTAGTGCAGACCTGCACAAGGCTGCAAGTATTCGACCAGCCAGAACTTCATTTGAGGAAGAGAACAAAGAACAAAGAACAAAGAAAATTACAGCACAGGACCAGGCCCTTCGGCCCTCCCAGCCTGCACCGATCCAGATCCTTTATCTAAACCTGTTGCCTATTTTCCAAGGTCTACTTCTCTCTGTTCCCCACCCGTTCATATATCTGTCCAGATGCATCTTAAATGATGCTATCTTGCCCGCCTCTACCACGTCCGCTGGCAAAGCTTTCCAGGCACCCACCACCCTCTGCGTAAAAAACTTTCCATGCACATCTCCCTTAAACTTTCCCCCTCTCACCTTGAAATCGTGACCCCTTGTAATTGACACCCCCACTCTTGGAAAAAGCTTGTTGCTATCCACCCTGTCCATACCGCTCATAATTTTATAGACCTCAATCAGGTCCCCCCTCAACCTCCGTCTTCCCAATGAAAACAATCCTAATCTACTCAACCTTTCTTCATAGCTAGTGCCCTCCATGAAACATCCTGGTGAACCTCCTCTGCACCCTCTCTAAAGCATCCACATCCTTCTGGCAATGTGGCGAACAGAACTGCACGCAGTATTCCAAATGTGGCCTAACCAAAGTCCTATACAACTGTAACATGACCTGCCGACTCTTGAACTGAAGAGGTCTAATGCCCTTGCCTTTGCTTCCCTAATTACCTTCCGGAGAATCCTGCTCTGCTGGCGATCAACAGCACCACCCACAGTTGCAAACTCGCAAAAGAAAAACCTATCGGAATTTCTCCATCTAGAGAAGATTAAGAACACCACCCGAGGGTCTGAAGATGGCTTCCACAAAACTTGGGGGCCATTCACCAACATGCTCCAAGTCCTGTTTGAAGCCAACAACTGATGTGGGGGTGGGGGGGGGGGGGGGGGGCATGGGAGTCAGCGGGGCCACATATAGCAGTCAGGAACAAGGTTGGGGGGGGGGTGGAAAAATGAGCAGGCGAGACGAGAGGAAACACCTTGAGAGAGACCGATACGGGGACCAGAAGGCGAAGCATAAGGCCGCACGAAAAAGAACCCCCAAAAGACAAGTAGACACCAGGAGGGGAAGAGCGGAAAGGGAAGGGAGGCCACGCGACAGGGAGAGGGAAGGGAGAAGGAGGTTGCTGCCCACAGACAAACACCGAACAACCACCCACGGTAAAATAAAGGGCCTAGGATCAGACCTGGAAACATCGGAAGAGGGGAAGCAGAAGCAAGGGGAGGGGTGTGCAGGTACATTGGGGGGGGGGGGGGGGGGGGGGGGTACCAAAAAGGAACAACATGAAATCTGCAACTGTCTCATCTACCTTTATGTGCAGTGTAAAAATGTAAACTTTAATGAAAGTATTTTTAAAACAGGAAAGCCTTTTTTCTACATAGTGACTCTGAACTTATGTTGGTATCTGTACACCTGGGTATAGTTCGTCAAAACTATTTCATTGTTCGCGTGTCATTGTAATCCCAAATCAGTTCACATAAAATGTATTATTTTATGACTTGAAGCATTTGTTGTTGAAGCAGAGGAGAATGTCAACAGAGAGCACGCAGCAAGTTCCAACATAAATAAAAATAATCCCGGTGGGGGGAGTGTTATTTTGCATTGGCGATGAAGTTTCCATGAATGAACAATCTATGGCTTACAGTTTACAATCTCAATTAGAATTCTGCAAAACCACCTGACTCGATAGAAAATTAAAAAAATATCTTTGACAAGCTCATCGCAGCTAGTCCTGTTTCTGCAGCTGATCAGTGGGAGCAACGTAAAGAAACAGCTGAGCCTCTACATTCTGATCATCATGAGGTAAGAGAGATTTTCACTTCAGAATAACAAATACAGTAAAGGATAGTAACAGTGAAGAAGTGTCAGACTGTCTCTCAGTCCACAGATGCTCCCAGATCTGCTGAGTATTTCCAGTGTTTTCTGTTTTTATTTCAGTTATGGTAAAGGTGTCGCTCATTGGGAACATTCCATTCTCAGAGTCAATAGGTCATGGCCAGTGTTGCAGAGCTGTACAATTGCAGGTGGAATTTTCAGGTCGGATGTTAAACCAGGCCCCAAATGCCGTGGTAACAGTTGGTTGAGGCTTCAGGATCTTTGCTGTGACTCTCGTGGCCTCTTTCCAGGGAGGCTGTGTTTCTGGCTAGTGGAGGGCAATGGGGGTGGTGATGTTGAAGTGCATCCTGATGGTATGGCACAGATTTTACTGGTCATTTCCCATCCTGTTGTTTCTGTCTGTTTGTTTGTGTGTTTCAGCTTCCTGTGTCATTATAGTTGTCAGTTTTGGGAGCTGCTTATTAGCTTTTCTGAGTTTCTGGGTTTGCCTGTGTGTAATAGTTTCTCCAGTGCTATTTTGTTGCTGGATGTTTAATAAAACTAATAAATATTTAAACATATTTCTTACAGTGACGCTGAAAGGGACTCCTTGAAAGTGAAATTACTTCAGCTGCAATGTCACTTCACATGGAATCTGCAAGTAGAACATTTTAATTGGGATGATTTGCTGGAACGAATACATTACACAATAGAGTCCGATATTGTGAATTATAAAGTGATGCCTTACAATCTACTTACTTTTGTCAACTGTGTGAGAGGAAATTGTGAAGAGTCTTTCAATAATTTATGGGAAGCTGAAGAGATCCTGAGGAAGTTTCACCAATTTGACATTGATAAATGGAGCATTGTCACCTATGGAAACGCAGCCTGGGTTTATTATCACGTAGGAGAGCTGGAAGAGGCTCAGTCCTACCTCGACAAACTGGAGAGGATCTGTCAACAATTTCCTGATGCCTCTCGGTACACAGCAATGTTACCTGAAGTATACGGGGAGAAGGGTTGGTCACTGTTGAAATTTGGCTGGGAATATTATGAAGAGGCAAGTAAATGTACTGAGAAGGCAGTGGCAGAGGATGCTGATAACGTTGAATGGAATACAGTTCATGCAACTGCGATGTTTCGAATTAAAGAAACCTTTGGTGACCCATGGATTCCTGAACACTGCAAAGTAGTGAAGCAGTTACACCGTGCATTAGCACTGAACCCAAAGGACTCTTTTCTCAAGATCATGTTGGCTCTTAGACTACAGGAATTTAATCAAAAGAAGAATTTTACAGACTATTGGAGGAAGTGCTGCAGAATTCACCTGATGATCCGTATATAATTCAGTACGCAGCCAAAGTTTTAAGAAAAGCTCGATACGTTGATTGTGCCCTGCAGATATTGAAAAAGGCACTGAAGTTAAGACCAAATTCTGCACTCCTTCACCACCAGATCGGCTTATGCTACAAAAATCGGCTGCTTGAACTGAAGAAAATGTCTCATAAATATTACGCTCAGCAAGAAAGAAAAGAATTGATTGAACTTTGCAAGTACCATTTTCAAACAGCGTTCGATCAGAAATCCTCACTATTTTGCGCGCTACTCGATCTGGCAGAAATCTATGAAGAAACTCAAGAATATTCCAAAGTCGATGAGATCTACGAAAAACTGATTAGAATTGAGGATTGCAACCGTCTGAGCAGACAATTAATACTGTGGAATTACGGATTGTACCAGCTTTACGTAAAAAAATCCCTGCGTAATGCCATTCAGCATTTCAAGGAATGCTTGAAACTCAAAGTTCCGAGCAAGAAGCACGACAAATGTCATTCAATATTGCAACAAATTGCTGGAGATCGGCTGGACGAATATTCAAGAGACAGTATAGCCTTTGGCATATTGGGACTAATGCACCAACTCGATGGCAAGAAATCAGAAGCCATTGGATTCTTTGAGAGAGCCCTGGAATGCGATCCTCATAATGAAGAATTTCAAAGTGCCCTCCGTGAACTGCAGCAGGCTCCATAGAACAATGTTAAAGTGCATCTCTGATTTACCTGGGAGCCTGATTCCATTTCTCTGTCAGTTTCTTTGTAATAAATAGGTCACAAGTACTTTGGAGATTAATTGATATGTTAGTGTGCAGGATTGAACAGGACACAGGGTTAAGGATGGGAGGCAGCAGGGCATGGAACATAGCAGAGATCCAGTCAGGATGCCTCACTGATGCAGTCCCTCCGCCCGGCAGGTTTCTCCATGGCAGGAGCAAAGGTCTATCATTTTCCCACTTAATGCAGACAAGCAGTTAATTTGAATATTAAAGGTGAATTTCCTAGCCTGCAATCCTGAGAAAATGTGTGTGTGTCGCAGTATCAAAAAGCCAACCAGAAGCACCCTATAAAAGTATATCGCCAACACTCTGAATTAGGTCGGCAGAGACCACAGCTGAAATGGAAACAGGAAACCTTCTTCACAAAACTGCAGAACACCGGAATATCGAGACCAACTATTCACCTGCTGAAACCAGCACTACTGGAGTCTCGAATTGCAATGGCCACAACATTCACTCATCTACTTCTCATATGTCAAGGATTGTTTTGTATACTTTTATTTAATCCCTTACTTACTGTGGACTGAATTCTTACTTTAATCTGTTGGAAGATTGTTATCATTTTGGCATGTGTTTTTATCATTTTCTTGCCTTTTGTAGTGAATCAACTCACTCTATCTTTAACTTAAGAAAGTCTGTTTAAATTGGATCCTTTTAAAATATAAATATTGAATCTGGGGAAAGGTGGACGTGAAAGGCAGCATCCCTTTTAGATTAATCTTGATGCGGCCAGCAGAGGGGGCTGAATAAAGAGAGTAGGTTCATCCCTCCTGACCTGGGGCTTAACAACTGTTTCTTAAATTCATTTTTATGGGATGTGGGTTTTGCTAATTACCATCACTAATTGCCCTTGAGAAGGTAGTGGTGAATTGCCTTCTGGAACCACTGCAGTCCATGAGTTGTAGGTACACCCACTGTGCTGTTGGGGAGGGAGTACCAGGATTTTGACCCAGCGACAGCGAAGGTACTGTGATATATTTCCAATTGGAGGGAGGGGAACATCCATGTGATGGTGTTCCCATGTACCTCCTGCCCTTGTCCTTCTCGTGGGTTTGGAAGGTGCTGTCTAAAGAATCTTGCTGAGTTCCTGCAGTGCGTCTTGTAGATGGTACACACTGCTGCTACTGTGCATCGATCAAGGAGGAAGTGAATGTTGGTGGATGGGGTGCCAATCAAGTGGGCTGCTTTGTGCTGGAGGGTGTCGAGCTTCTTGAGTGTTGTTGAAGCTGCACTCATCCATGTCAGTGGGGAGTATTGCATCACACTCCTGACTTGTGCCTTATAGATGATGGATAAGCTTTGGGGAGTTGGGAGATGAGTTACTCTCCACAGGATTCCTAGCCTCTGACCTGCTCTTGTAGCCACAGTATTTATATGGTTAGTCCTGTTCAGTTTTTAGTCAATGGTAACCCCAGGATGTTGATAATGGGGGATTCAGTGATGATAATACTAACTAATGTCAAGGGGAGTTAGTTTCATTGTTCTTATGAGAGATGGTCATTGCCTGGCACTTGTGTGGCACATCCCAACTGTCCCAGTGTTACACAATTCCCCAGATGTGAGCAAGGAGGACTTTGCAAGATTGGTTGGGCAGAGTATTGTTATTGGTGCCTGGGTCAATGCCGAGTGGTCCATCAACTACATTGCTATGAGTCTGGAGTTACATGTAAATCAGGCTCAGTAAGGACAGAAGATTTCCTTCCCTAAAGGACATTAGTGAGTCATATAGATTTTTCTAGTAATCCAGTAGTTTTATGGTCACTCACTGCTGTGGTGGGATTTGAACTCAGACATTAATCTGGATGTTTGGCTTGTTAGTCTATTGTCATTACTACTATGTGACTGTTCCTCTACTTTCTGGTCTCTGGTAATCTCCAGGATGTGATGGTGGTGTTTGTTTTAGTGATGCTAAGACTATTGAACATCAAGGGCAGAATGTTGGATTCTATCTTGTTGGAGATGGCCATTGTCTGCCACTTGGGCGACATAAATATCACTTATCACTTATCAGTCCAAGCCTGAATGTTACCCAGTCTTGCTGCATATGGGCATGGACTACATCATTATCTGAGGAGTTACAATTGGTCCTGATCATTGTCCATACCCACATTGTGCAATCACCAGTGAATATCTCTACCTCTGACCTTACATTGAAGGGAAGGTCATTGATGGAAACAGTTGAAGATGGTTGGGCCGAGACCCTGAGGAGTTCCTTAAGCAATATCTTTCGACTGAGATGATTGACCTCCAATGATCGTGATCCATCTGCCTTTATGCTAATGATGATTCCAATGAGTATAGAGATTTTTCACTATATTGTCATGTCATTAACCTGCCTGCCGACAGCAGTAGGCAGTATTCAAAGGGGCCTCCATTGGTATGTGAATCCTGGTAGTGAGTTTAGATTGGCAGGTTAGATAAAAATCAATTGTGAATTGTTTATGGAGGAGAAACAGATTATAGACAATTGGGAATGCCCATGACATATGCATATGTTAATTTATAACCAAGGAAGTTGATGGGGCAGACAGTCAAATACACAGAAGACATAATCAAAGAACAACAAAGGTATAATTACACAAACCCTGAAAAATGTTCAAAGGGTGGGTGGGGTTTCGGGAATAGGGCGAGTATCGGGCCCATGTAGGGAAGTATTTTGAATGGTCGTTGCAGAGTCGATGGGCTGAATGGCCTCTTTCTGCACTCTAGGGATTCTATGAAAAGCCAGTGCAGGCAGTTATCATCAAACAGTCTCAGAAAGCAGCCAGGCCAGTTTCTAGCCCCCAAGCCTGAAGATCAAGTTTACAGCATACTAGCTTCGAAGTCTGAAAGTTAAGGCAATGCAGCAGTTTCAAAATATCTTCAGGAAAAAGACGGGGAAAAGACAGTCCCCAGATTTGAGAATCATCCGTGTTGTCTGGTAACTATAGCTGGTTATTCAATTTGGATGTTGTTTGGGAAACAGAGGAAGTTTTCCAGAGTTCAGGTACAGTGGATATATTTTGTAACAAGGAGTAGGTTCTATGCATTAGTAATTCATATATCTTAATTATGTGAGAGTAGAGTAATCCTGTTTGTTTATATTTGTCTTTACTTTTGTCATAATATACACCAGTATATCATGGTGCAGACACACACTGATGGACACACACAGGGACCAATCAACATGTACAAACACCGCAGCCAATCACCAGTTAGAATACACACACTATAAAGGCAGAGGGCACCACGGTTCCCGCTCATTCTGGGTGCTGCCTCTCAGTGTAACAGAAACTCATCCAGCCCAGCACAGACTCACACCACGTGCTGAGAGAATCAACTGGTTCGGACAAGGCTTAGGTCTCTAGTTTAAGTTAGCATCATTTAGACCCACAGTCATCGTGTGTTAGTTAGTTAGAAGTAGTTAATAAAATTGAGTTGAACCTTCATCCGAGTTGGAAGTGTTTGGTCATCTCTCAAGTCTACTCTAGCCAACACTTCATGGTACCAGAGGTTGAGGGATGCTAGCACTTCTGAGACCTACCTTTCAGTGATCTGCCTTCCACCAGTCTCACGCCATCCTACAGAATGGACTCCGTTTGCCCGCCGCTGCCTCTCCGCATTGCAGGGAATCTGGGCTCGAACTGGAAACTTTTCAAACAGCGCTTCCAGCTGTACCTCGAGGCCAGGGGCCTGGAAGCTGCCTCGGACGCACGGAAGATTGCTCTCTTCCTCTTCACAGCCGGTGACCACGCTCTGCACATTTTCAACTTGCTCACCTTCAATGAGGGGGAGGACAAATCGAAGTTCAAGACCGTAATTCTAAAGTTCGACAGCCACTGCGCGGTCGAGGTCAACGAGAGCTTCTAGAGATACATGTTTCAGCAGTGAATTCACGGTAAGGACGAGCCTTTCCAGTCCTTTATTACCCATCTCTGAGTCCTTGCGCAGTCCTGCAACTTCAGGTCCACCTCTGACTCCATGCTCCCTGACCAGATTATTTTTGGTGTTCAATCTGAGCCCCTGCGCCAGCAGCTACTAAAAGTAAAGCAGCTCACTCTCTCCACGGCCATTGAGACCTGTGTACTTCATAACATGGCTCCACACGCTACTCCTGCATCCAGGCCGCTGAAACGGCGCGGCAAGCCCCTTACGAGGCAGAACGGGTCCAAATTATTAAATCTTTCCAGGCTCTGGATCTGAACGATGGCAGCCATTTACTTTGATAAAAAGTCTTCAACAATTGTTACCTGATGACTGGGTTATTTAGCCTCACTGCGGTTCCACTTGTCTCCTCACACCAAAACAAAACGATACACCCCCACAGACCAGGGGCGGGATTCTCCGACCCCCGCCGGGTCGGAGAATCAGCAGGGGGCGGTGTGAATCCTGTCCCCCCCGGCTGCCAAATTCTCCGCCACCGGAGATTCTCCGGCCCGTGATGGGCCGGAGTCCCGCTGCTTCTATGCCAGTCCCGCCGGCGTAAATTGAACCAGGTCCCTTACTGGCGGAACCTGGCGGCGTGGGCAGGCTCCGGGGTTCTGGGGGGGGCGCAGGGCGATCTGGCCCCCAGGGGTGCCCCCAAGGTGGTCTGGCCCATGATCAGGGCCCACTAATACGCAGGCAGGCCTGTACCATGGGGGCACTCTTTTCCAACGCACCGACCATTAGCCTCCGCCATGGCCGAAGTGTAGCTGAACCCCCCCCCCCCCTGTGCATGCGCGGGGATGACGTTAGCAGCCGCGCCTTTGGGGCCGCCCGACGCCAGAGTGGTTCACGCCACTCCATCCCGCCGGGACCTCCCGCCCCGTCGGGTAGGGGAGAATCTCGCCCCAGTTTTCTAAGCTGAGATATCCTCGTAAATAACATCAGTGTGCTTCATGAGACTCATTATTTTGAATTTTTCCAAGACTCATTGATGCCACACTTGATGAAATGTTGCTTTGATGTCAGGGACTGTCACTCTTTATCTCAGCTCTGTCCATATTTGGAGTAAAGCTGTAATGAGGTCAAGAGCCAGGTGGCTTTAGCAAAATCCAAACTGAGCATCAGTGAGCAAGTTCTTTTTGCTCAGTAAGTGCCTCTTACTGGCACTGTTGATGAGCCCTTCCATCAGTTTGCCAATGATTCAAGTCACCTGCTGGAAGCAGGAGGGGGGGACACTTGGCCCCTTGAGCCTGTTCCACCATTCAATAAGATCACGGCTGATATAATTTTAACCCCAATTTCACATTCCTACCTATCCCTGGTAACCTTTCAACCCTTTGCTTATCAAGAATCTAATCTTTCTGCCGGGTCGGAGAATCGCCGGGGGGCGGTGTCAATCCCGCCCCGCCGTGTCCCGAAGTCTCTGGCACCAGAGATTCGGTGGGGATGGGAATCGCACTGCCGGTCGCCCCCCCCCCCCCCCCCCCCCCCCCCCCCCCCCCCGCCGATTCTCCAGCCCGCGATAGGCCAAAATCCCGCAGCTGTCATGCCTCACCCGCTGGCATGCATTAAACCACCTACCTTACCGGCTGGACCTAGCATCGCGGGCAGGCTCTGGGGTCCTGGGAGGGGGAGGCGGGCCGGTCTGGCCCCTGGGGGTGCCCCCGTGGTGGCCTGGCCCGCAATCAGGGCCCACCGATCGGCTGGCGGGCGTGTGCCGTGGGGACACTCTTTTCCTTCCGCTTTCGCCATAGTCTTCACCATGGTGGAGGTGGAAGTGACCCCTTCCCCTGCGCTTGCGCGGGGTTGACGTCAGCAGCCGCTGATGCTCTGGTGCATGCACAGACTTCCGCCGACCGGCAAAGTCCCTTCGGTCCTGGCTGGTGTGGCGCCAAATGCCATTCTCGCTGGCCAGCGGAGCGCCAACTACTCCGTCATGGGCCTCGCCCCTCAATGTTAGGGCTTGGCCCCTGAAGGTGCGGAGACTCCACTCCATCACGCCACTCCATCACACCGGGACCCCCCGCCCCGCCGGGTAGGGGAGAATCATGGCCATTGTCTCAACCACCTTTTGAGGAAGAGATTTCCAAAGTCTCACAACTCTCTGAGAAATGCCTTTTCCTCATGCCTCTCTCAAATTGATGACCGCTTGCTTTTTAAGCAATGGCCTCTTGTTCTAGATTCACCGCACAAGGAAAGATTCACTCCATATTTACCATGTCAAGTCCCCTCAGTACTTTATATCTTCCAATCAAGTCACCTCTTTAAAACCCTAGTGGATAAAAGCCGAGCCTGACAAGCCTTTTCTCATTAGAAACCTATCCATTCCAGGTACAAATCTCGTCAACCTTCTCTGAACTTCTTCTGATGAGGTGAGGATCCTGAGGGTTATTGACATGATGGATGCGGAGAGGATGTTTCCTCTTGTCAGAGTACCTAGAAGCAGGGGTCACTGTTTAAATGTAAAAGGTTGCTTATTTAATACGGAGATTAGGACATTTTGTTCTCGCAGAGGGTCGAGAGTCTCTGGAACTCTCTTTTTCAAAAGGCTGTCGAAGCAGATGCTTTGAATGCTTTTAAAGCAGAGCCGGATAAAGTCTTGATGAACAAGGTAGTGAAAGATTATCGGTGGTAGGCAAGAATGTTGGTTTGAGGTTGCCAATCGATCTGGCTTGATCTTATTGAATTGTGGAGTAGGCTTGAAGCACCAAATGGCCAACTCCTGCTCCTTATTCATATGTTTAAATGTGCAACCACAAATTCATTATTTTGGTCAGGAAAACATTACAATCAGATCAGCCATGATCTTGCTGAATGGTGGAGCAGCCCCTAGGGGCCAACTGACGCTTAATTTGTATGTTTGTATGTACATGTTTCCTTAAATGAGAGACCAATACTGTACATAGTACTCCAGTTGTGGTCTCAGTAATACTGTGCATAACTGAAGTATACCCTCCCCAACTCTTGCATTTAATTCTCTTTTCAGTAAATAATAATTTTTTTAAGCTTTACCAATTACTTGCTGCACCTTTTGTGATTCCTGCCCTGACACCCAGATTCCTCTGCATCTCAGAGCTCTGTCACCATTTTGATAAAATGCTTTTATTCATTTTTTCTGCTAAAATGGACAACCTCACCTTTTCCCACATTATACAACATTTCCCAGATCTTTGTCCACTCACCTAACCCATCGATATCCTTTGTAGCCTCCCTTTGCCCTCTTGACAACTCTTACTATCTGTCTTTAAATGTCCAGCTAGCTTTCTCTGATACTTTACATTTTTTCTCCTTATGAAAGTTTTTGTTATTCTTTGCTGTTTTTTTATTCTGTCCCATCTTCTGAACTGCATCCATCTTTGCTTAATTTTGATATAGTTAACCATGGATGGGAGGACCTTCCCTTGGATTTTTTTCTTTTTTGTTGGAATGCATCTTTTCTGTGCATTCTGAAACATCCCTTTAAATGTCTACCACTGCATCTCTATTGACATATCTCTTACTCTAAAATTCTAGTTCACATTTTCTAGTTCTGCTTTCATGCTATCATAATTGCCCTTGTTTAAGTTTCCAATACTAGTCTTAGATCCACTGTTCTCTCCCTCAAACTGAAAGTAAAATATTATCATCATTACGATATGGGATTCCTTCATTATGAGGTCATTAATTAATGCTATCTCATTGCACCAGATATAGTCTGCTCCCTGGTTTGCTCCAGAATGTTTGCTCCAGATCTAAAAAACTATCCCCAAAACATTTTGTGAATTCTTCGTCTATGCTATCTTTGAGCATCTGATTATTCCAGCTGATATGTAAATTAAAGCCCTTCATGATAATCGCCGTCACTTTCTGACAAGCTCCCATTATTTCTTCTTTGATACTCCATTCTAACATGTGATTACTCTTAGTGGGCCTGTACACCACTTCCACATGCCACTCATTGTCTTTATCATTCATCTCTACCCAAACCACTTCCCCATCCTGGTTTTCTGAACTTAGGTCATTCCTCTCTATTGCGCTAATGTCATCTTTAATTAACAGAACAACTAGTTTGCCTTTTCCTAACTTCCGATCCTTCTTAAAAGTCATGTAAACTTCATTATTCAGCTCGCAATCTATGCCATCCTGCCAGCATGTCTTGTAATGATGCCTCAATTATACTTCTTCAACTTTATTTGCACTAAAACCTTGTCTGGTTTGTCTTAAATGCTATGTCCATTCAGATACGTAGCCTTCAGTCTTGTCCTTATTTTGTAACCTCAAGCCTTATCTGTTAATTTACTCTTGGATTTCTATTCTCTGTCCCCACCTGTCACAGTCTGTTTCCATTTTCCATATTAATATCTTCTTCTCTTCCCTCATCTCTACTCTTGGACATACCACATTTGATCCTTTGTCCCCACTATTTAGTTTTAAACCCTCTCTACTTCCTTGATTATGCGGTTTGGAAGAACACCGACCCTCGCACTATTCAGGCATGGACTGTCCCAATGGTACAGATCCCACTCTCCCCAGTATTGCTAACAGTGCTCCATGAACTGGAACCGACTTCTCCCACACCAATGTTTGAGCCATGTACTCATCCCTCTGATTTTATGTAACCCATTACCAATAATCACGTGGTTCAGATAATAATCCAGAGATTATGATCTTCCAGGTTCTGCTTTTTAGTTTAGTGCCTAGCTCCACACACTGGCTATTGAGAATCTCTTTCCAAGTTCTACCCATGTCGTTGAGTACCCACATGGACCATGACAACTAGATCCTCCCCTGCCATTGCAAGGCAATCTCCAGTCCTGTGCAGGTGTCCTGAACCTAAGCGTCGGGCAGGTAACACAGCTGTTTGGACTCTTTGCTGCAGTGAACGGTGTCAATCCCCCTCACTATACTGCCCCCTACTGCCACTATATTCATTTTTGCTCTGCCCACTTGAATGACTTCCTGTACCACAGTGCCATGGTCAGTTTGCCTATCCAACTTGCTGCTCTCACTCCCATCCAAACAAGCTGAGAGAATTTCAACCTCTTGGACAATTGAAGAGACTGACACCCCGTCACTCCTGTCCTATTGGTCCCCTTCCTTGCTTCATCTCAGTCACAGCCTTCTGTCTTTGACCATTGACCAAATCAGGTGACCCTATCCTAAAAGATGTGACAGGCTCATGGTGTAAAGCATCCAGGTTAACTTCCCCCTCTCTTATCTGTTGCAGTGTCTGCAACTCAGCCTCCAGCTCAAAGACTCTGAGCTGAACCTCATCGAGCTGCAAACATTTATAGCAGACTTGTCTGTCCAGGATCAAACCAGTATCCAGGGGCCCCACATGTTGCAGCCTTGAAGCATCATCTGTTCTGCCATCCTCAAAATGTTTTAATTCATTACTTAATTATATTATTCACTTATTTATATTGCTCTTAAATATATTTGATTACATTTACTGCAGGTATGTGTACTATTTTAAACCTCAGGACTGTAACTGACCGTAACCACTTACCATATACTCGCCATATACTCGCATATGGGCTGGTTTAGCTCACTGGGCTAAATCGCTGGCTTTTAAAGCAGACCAAGCAGGCCAGCAGCACGGTTCGATTCCCGTACCAGCCTCCCCGGACAGGCGCCGGAATGTGGCGACTAGGGACTTTTCACAGTAACTTCATTGAAGCCTACTTGTGACAATAAGCGATTTTCATTTTCAAATAACTAGTTCCTTTCTCTGTAGTAGAGTAAGAACCAATTCTACAGGGTGAGGAGGGCAGAAAAAGCAAAAGGAAACAGCCACCCCCTTGCCTCTCACAAAACTCCCTCACTCAACAAACACTCAGATGCAAACTCAGTTCTTCAGCTGCACTTGTTTGCTTTGGCCGCACTAAAGTTCCTTGAAATCATCGAAAATTGAACTGGGGCTGGAGGAGCCAGATTCAGCTGGGCACTTCATTAACTACCCAGCTCTCTCAGCAGAGTGTGTTTCCCCCATCTCAGCTGGAAGAAAGAAACTTTTGGCCGAGATTCCTTGGCCTCCCCGCGGTGTGTTTCTTGATGGTTGGAGGTGGCCCACCTGTCAATGGGATTTCCCATTGAATCCAGTCCATGCTGCCTGGAATCCCATGGTGGGGGTGTGCAGTCGGTGGGACCCGCCAGCATTAACAGCCTGACGATCTTGCCCGAAGCCTACTTACTCAGTGCTGTTCAATTACTGCTAATCACCGACTTGACTCGATTTACTGAACAAAATTAAAACTTTAATTCCCCAACTCACCAAACTTTCAGGTATGTTTCCCAGCTGAACACATTTGCATTGATTCTTTCCCGTTCCTGTTTTTTGAGTCCAATTTCAGTTTCAATTACCTCATTGGGGTGTCCTAAAACTACTGCAGATGACAATATCTTCAGCCAAGTAATTTTCTAACAAGTCATCGAACCTTCAATGGATAATGTAGGAATGATACCCAGAGTAACAAGGTCAGTGACCAAACCACACAAGTGGTAAATAATGGCCTTCAACACCCTGAATCAATGCCATTTGATGCAATTAACATTTTAGAAAGAACCTGGAGCATTCTCTTTCTCAATTTTAAAAATTTCAGACTAGCCTGTGGCATCAACTTGTAAACATTGAGCACAGTTAAATTTACTTCCTTGGAATCACTTGAATGCATTGCTGAAAGAGATGAATACACCTCCAAAGTCCATCCTAATGAAACACTTTGTTGGAGCGTAGTCCACTGAACTTTCCACCAATTCAGATTCTTGGCTATTTTATTTAAGGACAAAAAGTACATCTTCACTCTTTCCTCATTAAATTTAGTAAAACGTCTTTGCCAAATTTAAATTAAGAAGCATTCTCTCTGAGTTAGCCTCATTTCTGGTCAACTCAAGTTTGTGGAAATGGAACCCATCGGGTTGAAATCCCAGAAAATGAGACTATGTCCCCACGTCAGTGTAAACACGGTGGAGTTTTACCAAATTCTTAGCCCTGCAGGGGGCTAGCAGGGTCCCGGAGTGAATCTCGCAGCTTTTACTGCAGATACGGGCCCCCGCATCTCCGGGTCACAGGCCGTGCATGTACATGGCGGTGACCTCCAGCAGCTGCGCCATGCTCAATGGTGGACTCGGACCGCGGAGCCGTACCGAAGAAAGAGACCCCCCCCCGACCCCCACTCGGCCGCACACCTGAGGCTCTACCCCCACACATTAAATCCACAGCCGCCTAGAAGGCCCACCCTGGTGACCGATCCGCCCATCCTCGACATGGGCAGCCGCGGACTGAGTCTACAGCCGCCGCGCGAGCATGCCGACTGGCAATAGATGGTTAGTTCCACACCGTCGGGAACTCAGCCGGTCAGGAGCGGAATATTTCTGAGAGGGACTCTGGCAATGGGCCCCCTGCTGTGAGGCACATCCATGGTGACGCTGATTTTCAGTGCCCGGAGAATCGTCGGACCGGCGCCGGGCCCGATTACAGCATCAAACGGGATTCTTTGCCCCGGCGCCAGCCGCAATTATGGCATCGGGCTGCGAGGAATCCAGCCCATGGTCTATTTTGAATTTTCTCACCTCATTAGAACATAGAACATAGAACATAGAACACTACAGCGCAGTACGGGCCCTTCGGCCCTCGATGTTGCGCCGACCTGTGAAACCATCTGAAGCCTATCTGACCTTCACTATTCCATTTTCATCCATATGTCTATCCAGTGACCACTTAAATGCTCTTAAAGTTGGCGAGTCTACTACTGTTGCAGGCAGGGCGTTCCACACCCCTACTACTCTCTGAGTAAAGAAACTGCCTCTGACATCTGTCCTATATCTACCATCCCTCAATTTAAAGCTATGTCCCCTCGTGTTGGTCATCACCATCCGAGGAAAAAGACTCTCACTGTCCACCCGATCTAACCCTCTGACTATCTTATATGTCTCTATTAAGTCACCTCTCAGCCTTCTCCTCTCTAACGAAAACAACCTCAATTCCCTGAGCCTTTCCTCGTAAGACCTTCCCTCCATACCAGGCAACATCCTAGTAAATCTCCTCTGAACCCTTTCCAAAGCTTCCACATCCTTCCTATAATGTGGTGACCAGAACTGCACGCAGTACTCCAGGTGTGGCCGCACCAGAGTTATGTACAGCTGCAGCATGACCTTGTGGTTCCGAAACTCAATCCCCCTGCTTATAAAGGCTAGCACACCATATGCCTTCTTAACAGCCCTATTAACCTGACTGGCAACTTTCAGGGATTTATGTACCTGGATGCCGAGATCTCTCTGTTCATCTACACTACCAAGAATCTTGCCATTAGCCCAGTACTCTGCATTCCTGTTACTCCTTCCAAAGTGAACCACCTCACACTTTTCCGCATTAAACTCCATCTGCCACCTCTCAGCCCAGCTCTGCAGCTTATCTATGTCCCTCTGTATCCTATAACATCCTTCAGCACTATCCACAACTCCACCGACCTTCGTGTCATCTGCAAATTTACTAACCCATCCTTCTACACCCTCTCAGGTCATTTATAAAAATGACAAACAGCAGCGGCCCCAAAACAGATCCTTGCGGCACACCACTAGTAACTGAACTCCAGGATGAACATTTGCCATCAAGCACCACCCTCTGTCTTCTTTCAGCTAGCCAATTACTGATCCTAACCGCTAAATCACCTTCAATTCCATACTTCCTTATTTTCTGCAATAGCCTACCGTGGGGAACCTTATCAAACGCCTTACTGAAATCCATATACACCACATCAACAGCTTTACCCTGATCCACCTGTTTGGTCACCTTCTCAAAAAACTCAATAAGGTTTGTGAGGCATGACCTACCCTTCACAAAACCGTGTTGACTATCGCTAATCAACTTGTTCTTTTCAAGATGATTATAAACCCTATCTCTTATAACCTTTTCCAACATTTTACCCACAACCGAAGTAAGGCTCACAGGTCTATAATTACCAGGGTTGTCTCTACTCCCCTTCTTGAACAAGGGGACAACATTTGCTATCCTCCAGTCTTCCGGCACTATTCCTGTCGACAAAGACGACATAAAGATCAAGGACAAAGGCTCTGCAATCTCCTCCCTGGCTTCCCAGAGAATCCTAGGATAAATCCCATCTGGCCCAGGGGACTTATCTATTTTGACATTTTCCAAAATTGCTAACACCTCCTCCTTTTGAACATCAATTCCATCTAGCCTGGCCGACTGAACCTGAGTGTTCTCCTCGACAACATTGTCTTTCTCCAGTGTAAACACTGACGAAAAATATCCATTTAACGCTTCCCCTATCTCCTCTGATTCCACACACAACTTTCCACTACTATCCTTGATTGGCCCTAATCTTACTTGAGTCATTCTTTTGTTCCTCATATACCTATAGAAAGCCTTAGGGTTTACCTTGATCCTATCCGCCAACGACTTTTCGTGTCCTCTCCTTGCTCTTCTTAACTCTCCCTTTAGGTCCTTCCTGGCTAACTTGTAACTCTCAAGTGCCCTAACTGAGCCTTCATGTCTCATCCTAACATAAGCCTTCTTCTTCCTCTTGACAAGTGCTTCAACTTCCTTAGTAAACCACGGTTCCCTTGCTCGACAACTTCCCTGCCTGACAGGTACATACTTATCAAGGACACGCAGTAGCTGTTCCTTGAAAAAGCTCCACATTTCGATTGTACCCATACCCTGCAGTTTCCTTCCCCATCCTATACATCCTAAATCTTGCCGAATAGCATCATAATTGCCTTTCCCCCAGCTATAATTCTTGCCTTGCGGTATATACCTATCCCTGCCCATTGCTAAAGTAAACATAACCGAGTTGTGATCACTATCACCAAAGCGCTCACCTACATCTAAATCTAACACCTGGCCGGGTTCATTACCCAGTACCAAATCCAATGTGGCCTCGCCTCTTGTTGGCCTGTCTACATACTGTGTCAGAAAACCCTCCTGCACACACTGCACAAAAACTGACCCATCTATAGTACTCGAACTATAGTATTTCCAGTCAATATTTGGAAAGTTAAAGTCCCCCATAACAACTACCCTGTTACTCTCGCTCCTGTCGAGAATCATCTTTGCAATCCTTTCCTCTACATCTCTGGAACTATTCGGAGGTCTATAGACAACTCCCAACAGGGTGACCTCTCCTCTACTGTTCCTAACCTCGGCCCATACTACCTCAGTAGACGAGTCCTCAAGCGTCCTTTCTACCGCTGTAATACTTTCCTTGATTAACAATGCCACACCCCCCCCTCTTTTACCATCTTCTCTGTTCTTACAGAAACATCTAAATCCTGGAACCTGCAACAACCATTCCTGTCCCTGCTCTACCCATGTCTCCGAAATCGCCACAACATCGAGATCCCAGGTACCAATCCATGCTGCAAGCTCACCCACCTTATTAGGGGCAGCAGGGTAGCATGGTGGTTAGCATAAATGCTTCACAGCTCCAGGGTCCCAGGTTCGATTCCCGGCTGGGTCACTGTCTGTGTGGAGTCTGCACGTCCTCCCCCTGTGTGCGTGGGTTTCCTCCGGGTGCTCCGGTTTCCTCCCACAGTCCAAAGATGTGCGGGTTAGGTGGATTGGCCATGCTAAATTGCCCATAGTGTCCTAATGAAAGTAAGGTTAAGGGGGGTGTTGTTGGGTTACGGGTATAGGTGGATATGTGGGTTTGAGTAGGGGGATCATGGCTCGGCACAACATTGAGGGCCGAAGGGCCTGTTCTGTGCTGTACTGTTCTATGTTCTATGTTCTATGTTATTCCGGATGCTCCTGGCGTTGAAGTAGACACACTTCAAACCAGCGTCCTGCTTGCCGGTGCCCTCTTTCGAACTTTAACCCTATCCCTGACCTCACTACTCTCAACATCCTGTACACTGGGACTACAATTTAGGTTCCCATCCCCCTGCTGAATTAGTTTAAACCCCCTTTCCTTTTTATTTATTTTCTTACCATCCTCATCTCTTTCCTATTTTCCTGATTTCTGTCTTTCTAAGTCAAATATATATATGCATCACCCATGAAAACAGATGATCAGGAGGTCTTTGGACAACTTCCACTAGTGTCTTGAATCAATCGTTATGGGTTCCAGTTCCATTACAGGACTTTAGCACAAAAATCGAGGCTATCAATCCAGTGTAATACTAAGTATTATGGGCAGGGTTTAGAGAACTGCAAAGTATATCAAGGAGTTCACCTGACCCACAACTTTTAATAGATTTTATTTAGAAGGAACACAAGAGCCCACTTTCCAGGTGTATTTTTAAACAAAACAATGTTTATTCTATGAATCCAGTTAACATTTGATAAACACACAATAAACATCTTATCAACTACCAACACAAATACCCGCGCCCCCACAAAATCCAATACTCTATAGGTAACCCTGAGTAACTTTCCTAACAACATCCGTAAGCCAAACACCCCTTTTTCCTACAAAAACAGTAGGTTTGCATTCCTTACAGAAATAGGTATTACTTTGAAATTATCATGTGATCTGCAGGCATTCTTTAGCATGCAGAGAGAGAGACCAAAATGTGCCTTCTTTGTTTGGATGAAGCTCCCCAACTGAAAACCAAAAGTAAAACTCAGAGTCACAAACAGCTTCCAGCTCAAAACCAAAGTAAAAAGCAGAGCCAGAGCCCAGCTCCACCCACACAATGACATCACTGCAGCCCCTTGAGAAGACAAACATTTCTTAAAGTGGCATTTCCATGGCACAAGGGTGTGCTGCACAGTTGGAGGTTTTGTCCTTCAGATGAAATGGTAAACAAGGGTCGAGTGGCCTTCTTAAATGGATATAAAATATCCGATATCATGATGTCAAATAACAACAGGGCAGTTATCCCTCACATCTTGGCTGATAGATATCCATCTATCAATATCTCAAAATAGGTGATGTGGTCATTATTTTGTTTGTGGGAATTTGCTATGTACAAATTGGCTGCTGAGTTTCTGGGATTACAACACATCAAAAAATACTTCACTGGCTGAACGTGGAGATGCCGGCGTTGGCCTGGGGTGAGCACAGTAAGAAGTCCTACGACACCAGGTTAAAGTCCAACATGTTTGTTTCAAACACTAGCTTTCGGAGCACTGCTCCTTCCTCAGATGAATGAAGAGGTATGTTCCAGAAACATATATATAGACAAATTCAAAGATGCCAGACAATGCTTAGAATGCGAGCATTTGCAGGTAATTAAGTCTTTACAGATCCAGAGATAGGGGTAACCCCAGGTTAAAGAGGTGTGAATTGTCTCAAGCCGGGACAGTTGGCAGGATTTCACAAGCCCAGGCCAGATGGTGGGGGATGAATGTAATGCAACATGAATCCCAGGTCCCGGTTGAGGCCGCACTCATGTGTGTGGAACTTGGCTATAAGTTTCTGCTCAGCAATTCTGCGTTGTCGCGCGTCCTGAAGGCCGCCTTGGAGAACGCTTACCTGGAGATCAGAGGCTGAATGCCCTTGACCGCTGAAGTGTTCCCCGACTGGAAGGGAACATTCCTGCCTGATGATTGCCGCGCAATGTCCGTTCGTTCGTTGTCGCAGCGTCTGCATGGTGTCGCCAATGTACCACGCTTCGGGACATCCTTTCCTGCAACATACCTCTTCATTCACCTGAGGAAGGAGCAGTGCTCCGAAAGTTGGTGTTTGAAACAAACATGTTGGACTTTAACTTGGTGTTGTAAGCCTTCTTACTGTGCTCACTGACTGAAGACCATTGTGTGACACATTGTTGTCATGAAAGGTGCTATATAAATGTATTTCTTTCTTTTCAATTGCTGAACCTTATTTATAACCATGGCATTTAGCTGTAATTAACTCTTTCATTAGAACAAAGAACAATACAGCCCAGGAACCCTTCGACTTTCTAAGCCTGCACCTTTCATGCATCCTATCTAGGCCAACCATCTGTATCCTTCTATACTCCGTCTGGTCATGTGCCTATCCAGATAACTCATTAAAGGTCACTAACGTATCTACCTCAACCACCTTACTTGGCAGTGCATTCCAGGCCACCACCACCATCTGTGTAAAAAAACTTCCTCTGCACATCTACACTGAACCTATCCCCCCTTACCTTGAACTTGTTCCCCCTGGTAATTTTCAATTCCGCCCTGGGAAAAGCATCCAACTATTCACCCTAAATATACCCTTAATAAGTCTGTAAACTTCTATCAAGTCGCTCCTCAGCCTCCGTCTCTCTAGGGAGAACAATCCCAGTTTATTCACTCTCTCCTCAAAGCTAATACCCTCCATACCCGACAGCATCCTTGGAAATCTTTTCTGTCTCTCCAAAGCCTCTACCTACTTCTCGTAGTGTGGTGACCAGAAATGGACACAAATGTGTTCCAAATGCAGCCCAACCAGTGTTCGACATAACTAAAATAATTTGCAAGCTTTTTTACTCAATACTCCACCAGCTTAACCTAAAAGGCGCCGGAATTTGGCGACGAGGGGCTTTTCGCAGTAACTTCATACTTGTGACAATAAAAGCTTAGGGGCTAGTTTAGCACAGTGGGCTAACCAGCTGGCTTGTAATGCAGAGCAAGGCAGCAGCACGGGTCCACTTCCCATACCAGCCTCCCCAAACAGGCACCAGAATGTGGCGACCAGGGGCTTTTCGCAGTAACTCATTGAAGCCTCCCTGTGCCAATAAGCTATTATTATGAAGGCAAGTATGCCATATGCTTTCTTTCCCACCATTTCCACCTGTGTTGCCACTTGTAGGGAACTGTGGGCCTGCAGGCCCAGATCTCTCTGTGTCTCTATGCTCCTGATGGTTCTGCCATTTATTTTATAGCTCCCACCTGAATTGGATCTACCAAAATGCATCACCTCACATTTGTCTGGGTTAAATTCCATCTGCCATTTCTCCACCCAATTTTGCAGCCTATCTATACCCTGCTGTATTCTCTAACAATCTTCAACACTACCCGCAACTCCTGAAATCTTAGTATCATCCGCAAACTTGCTAATCAGACCCGCTCCATTTTCTTCCAAGTCATTTACATATATTATAACGAGCAAGAGGTCCCAGCACTGATCCCTGCGGAACACCACTAGTCACAGACCTCCATTCGGAAAAACACCCTTCCACTGCTATCCTCTGTCTTCTATGGTCAAGCCAGTTCTGAATCCATCCAGCTAGTTTACCCCTGACCCTATGTGATGTAATCTTTTGCACCAGCCTGCCATGAGGGACTTTATCAAATGCTTTACTAAAGTCCATGTCCACAGCCATTCCCTCGTCAATCATTTTTGTCACCTCTCAGAAAACTCAATTAAATTAGTGAAACGTGACCTCCTTCGGACAAAACCATGCTGTCTGTCGCTAATAAGACCATTCACTTCCAAATGTATGTAGATTCTGGGCTCCAATCACATTCGGCGATCGGCCGGAGAATCCATTTTTACGCAGGAATCGGGCGTGGCGCTGGTTTTCTGATGCTCTGGCCCCTCAAAAGCAGCATACTTGAGGAGTACACCGCACACCTCAGAGCATCACTTGTGGCCCTCCCCTGATGCTCCACCCCCAATGGGCCGAGTTCCTGACGGCCTGTCCTCCCGACTTTCGGGGACCTTGTGTGGTGGCTGCGGACTGTATCCAGTGCTGCCACAGTCAGGGGGGAACCATTCCACTGGCAGGGGGGCTTCGGTGTGGGCTGGAGGGGACTGGTGGGGGGTGGTCTGGGGGGTAGCGAGGAGGGTTACAGGCGGGGGTGGTTTTTGGCAGGCTGGAACCGGGCACGGCCGGTACCATGCTGCTGCAGGCCATCGCCATGCGTATGTGCGGCCACGGACCCGGCCATTCTGTGGCTGTATCCGCAGTTAAAGCTGGGGGTGTTGTTTGAGGCGCGCCTGCTGGCCCCCCACCAGGTGGAGGATCGGTGTGTGGGCGCCGCCGACTTTCTGGTCGTATGACCAGACGGATCCGGCGGCCGTATCTGCAGAATCGGAAAATCCAGCCCAGAATCTCTGAGAGTCTTTTCCAACAATTTCACTATCACTGATGTCAAGCTCACTGGCCTATAATTACCTGGGTTATTTTGCAACCCTTCTTAAATAATGATACAACATTGGCTATCCTCCAATCCTCTGGGATCTCACCTGTGGCCAACGAGGACACAAAGATTTCTGTTCGAGGCCCAGGGATTTCATCTCTTGTCTCCTCAGTAATCTGGGATAGATGCCATCTGGCCCTGGGGATTTGTATATCTTAATGCTTTTTAACATACCTAACACTTCCTCCCTTGTAATAACGGCCTGTTCTAAATTGTTAACACATCTCTCTGAGACACCACCAATCAACGTGTCCCTCTCCTTTGTGAATACTGTTGCAAAATTCTCATTAAGGATCTCACCTACTTCCTTTGGTTCTGCACATAATTTCCTTCCTTTGTCCTTGAGTGGACAAACTCTTTCTCTAGCTACCCTCTTGTTCCTAATATACATGTAAAATGCCTTGGGATTCTCCTTAATCCTGTCTGTCAAGGACATTTCGTGACCCTTTTTTTGCCCTCCTAACTCCCTACTTGAGCTCTTTTCTACTTTCCTTATATTCTTCGAGTGCTTCATCTGTTTTTAGTTCCCTGTACCTCACGTGCGCATCTTTTTTCTTTTTGACTAGACTCACAATTTCCCTGGTCATCCAAGGTTCCTGAATCCTGCCTTTCCTGTCCTTCCTTTTTACCAGCACATGCCTGCCCTGCACTCCCATCAACTGCTTCTTAAAAGACATGCCGAATGTGGATTTACCCTCAAACATCCTCTCCCAAACAACAGCCTCTAGTTGTAGTTAGCCTTCCCCCAATTTAGCACCTTAACCCGAGGACAAAACTCATCCTTTTCCAAGAGTATCCGAAAGCTTACAGAATTGCAGTCATTGTTTGCCACATGTACCCCCGCTGTAACTTTGATGACCTTCCGGGCTCGTTCCCTAGTCCTAGGTCCAGTATAGCTCCCTCTCTAGTCGAACTATCCGACTATAATATAGCTTCTCACACCCCTTCAAATTTCTGCACATCATTCCATTCAGAGAGGGTGAGGCCTAGAGTTGGATCCCCACTGATCACGGGACTGGCACTGGAGGGAGATGGCATCACTGCCAAGCTCAGCATTGGAAATGGCGAGATTGGTAACGTGTTGCTGCAGTCTAACTGAATTAATCTCTCTGACTCAAACCTCTTTCTTCTCTTTTCCGGGGACATCATGCGAAGAACTGGAAACTGGAGATCAGCTGCTGGAGAACTGGTATAACACTCTTGCAACATGGGCACCACTGCAGATACTCACACTTCACTTGCTTGTATTTTGCACAAAAAACATTTCCCTGCTCAGGAATGACAGAGAGAGATATTCTGCTTCATTTTATTGAATAAAATTGATACATGTGTAAGATGCGAAGAACTGGAGACATCAGAGTGTTTGTTTATCCCTGGCTAAACAGATCCTTTTACCCGTCAGTCCATTCCCAATCAGTTGATTAGCTCTTTTAGACGGCACAAATAATTATGTATTAACTGCTGTTATTATAATTAATTAAATTATTCCAGTGTTGTAATAACATTTGTGAAATAAAATTTTAGTTCCTTATGTTCATTTCGGAATTATTTAATGAACTTCAAGCTAATCACATGGTTTGTGAACTACAACACTGACAAACAATTCTATCTTGAGACAAAATAACCATGTTACAATACAAGCCAAGGTTTCTGAAACTGAACACTACGAAAGCAGACTATTTAAAAAGGTAATACGCAAGCGTAAAGTCATTGACCTAAACTGCTGCTTCAGATGATCACATCGCGGGCCTTCATTAGGTCAAAAGACTAAGGGCGTGATTCTCCGTTGGCCGACGCCGAAATTGCGGAATGCAATTGGGCAGAGAATTGGTTCCGATGCCAAAATCGCGGCGGGTGGCAAATTGACGCCAAATCACACTTCTCCATCACCTCGACAGTGGCGCCAATGTGTACCAGAACGCATGTGCAGTAAACACCATTTAGATGTCATCAGCAGGCCAGACCTGGTATTCTCCGGGGCCTCTGCGATTCTCCTCCACCGATGGGCTGAGTTCCCGATGGCGCGGTTCATTTGTGATTGTAAAAATCATGACACCGGCGTAGTGGTTGATGAGGGAGAGATAGAGGAGGTATGGCACAGAGAGGAGCGACTGTGGCTTCCGGGCCGGACACTAGCAGAGTTTGAAAATGGTGCTATTGAATTTCATCCAGGAGACCAGCTTCCAAACTTCCCCGATCACCCACCAAATCCTCCCATCTTCCCCAAGTGTCACCATCTCCTAATTCCCCTTCCTGGTGTCACTATCTAGCAGCCGCCCCCCTTTACCCTTGAACCCATCATTATGCATGTTGATATTTCTGTCTGTGCCCTTTGTTGACCAACCCCCCCTCCTCTTCTCGAGGCCACAGGCACGCTGACTTTCAAGCAGGCCCCACGATGAGACGATGCAATACCTCTCCATGAAGTTTCATCTACACAGTTACAAGACACTGTCTATCCTGACTATGCCGGTGCCAACGGCCCCACAGTGCCTTGACTCTAAACCCGAGGACCAAATTTCTGAGGTCACTTGTCAACGCTCTTCAGACTAAATTGCGCATGAACTTTACAGCATGAAAAGAGGCTTTCCCCCACCCATGACCAGGCTAAGAAATGCATGACTGACAGAGCTCTTCATAGCCCGCACAACCTCAGGACAGTCTCTGATGCTTCGCAATCTTATGATTCTTACCCTGGGGCAGTCTTTCACCAATCCACTATATTCCTTGCGGGATGTGCTGCCGGTGGGACCAGAGAATCCGACCGCTGGCGAATGGAAAATTCCGGCCGTGGAATTCTTTTCTTAGGATCAGAAGGTGGATCAAGCTTCCTGAGAAACAATGTCAGGAAACCCTTTTGCGAGCATTAGCATGTTCATTAAATGGCTACCTCGCCAGAATTAAGCTCCCCCTCCACATTAAGCTCCCAACCAGCGAGAAATTAGAACATTGACTTTTACAACTGCTCAAAAGTGGCGAGCTTGACTTCTTCAAATTCTTTGAGGTGAATAAACTCTACTTTCCCCTATTTGGGGGCAAATCATAAATTGAGTCATATCGGGAGCTGGTAGTACAGGATGTGCCAAAGTTGAACATGGCAGGTGAAATGGGGGAGGTGAAAGAGGCTGTCTGGGTGTCCTTTCAATATGGTGCCTGGGCCTTGGACCCCATGAAGCAACATGGGGCATGTCAACTTCCTGCCCCACCCCGCTATGAGAGCGACTGCCCTCACCATGGATGCATAAGTAATGGATGGTATTTATTGCCCATCCCTAATTGCCCTTGAGAGGTCTGAGGATTGGAGGTTTGCACTGATTTTCTTGGAGGAGAGAATGTTAAGAAGAAATTTGGTAAAGATATTCAAAACCACGAGTGTCTGGACAGAGTAGATAAGGAAAAGTGGTTCACAATGGTGGAAGGAGGAAGACCAAGAGAGTAGAGACTTAAGTTAATTGGCAAAAGAAGCAATGGACATACGAGAAGAAACTTTTTCATACAGTGAGTGGTTGGGATCTGAATAGCACAGCCGGAGAGTGTTGATAGAGACAGGCTCAGTCGAGGTGTCCAAGAGAGAATTGGATCTTTATCTGAAAAGGAAGAACATGCTGGGCTTCAGGGAGAAAACGGCGGAATGTCTCTCAGGAAATTGCACTTCTCGGGAGCCAGCACAGACATGATTGGTCTCTTTCTGCACAGTAACAATCCTGTGATCCTGTGAGCCAGTGAAGAATGGTAAGACATCAAGGTTGTCTGTGAAGAGGATGTTGACTGTGGGACAGATTTATGCTGGTGCAGTGTGCTGAGTGGGCTGAGTGAACAAAAAGAACATAGAACATACAGTGCAGAAAGAGGCCATTCGGCCCATCGAGTCTACACCGACCCCCTTGAGCCCTCACTTCCACCCTATCCCCGTAACCCAATAACCATCCTAACCTTTTTGGTCACTAAGGGCAATTTATCATGGCCAATCCACCTAACCTGCATGTCTTTGGACTGTGGGAAGAAACCAGAGGACCTGGAGGAAACGCACGCAGACACGGGGAGAACGTGCAGACACCGCACAGTGCGCGTGGGTTCAGAACTTGTCAGATCACCGCATTGCCTTTCCCTGAGTAAACTGTGCTTGTCTCAGATAATCCTGGGCAGCTGTAAGTATCACATCATGTTTCTTCTTCTACTCTTCTGACCATGTGACAGTGAGTTCTTGCACCTCCACCTGAGACTTTATTACTGCATTCCAGCAAATCTTTTTTTCTACCCAATTGGAATGTTTACTAGAGATCTAATTGGTTTAGAGGAATCATAAACCTCTTGTTCTACCATTTGGTCGAATGGACCACATGACCCACATCCTTAATCCTGCTCGAGTGACCTCACTGGTCTGTGGGAACATCCAACCAGGGGGAGCAGACTGACAGTTTTTATTTGTTTTAATGAGGATAACCAGTCAGATTTCTTGTTTTAATCAGACCCTGATCTTACCTCATTCTCTTCAGTCTGGGGATGGACATGTCTTCTCACGGATTGCAAGTTGTTTGTCTCCCTGCCCTTTTTACTGTCAAAGGATTGTGAGCCGAACTCTCCGGCCGCAAGGATCCGCTGTTCCTGTTGACAGCACAGCTCCACCCATGGGTTTCCCGACGAGGTGGGGTAGTTTCAATGGGAAATCCCATTGACAAGCGGAGGGAGTAGAGACTCCAGCAACCAGCGAATGGCGTTGCCGCAAAACACACGACTGGGGGAATTGGGGAGCCCAGCTCTATTTTGTGTGTTTAATTTTTGGAAAACAGTTGTACGGAGTGGACAACAGAGGATCAGGATTCCAGCCTTTTGGTTTAATGGTGGACAAAGGATGGGGGGGCGGGGGGGGGGGGGGGGGGGATGTCCTGGCACTGACTGCTCTTATTGTGCTAATGTCCCTGACCCTGAGATTGGGAACGGTGCCAGGGCTCAGGCAGGATGGGTAGGGTATGCTGCCCCAACCCCGTCCCAGTGACTGAGTAGCCTGACTAGAATTTCCACCTGTTGGTGTTACTGACACCGGGATCAATTTATCCTGGAAAAGTCATTGAACCACCTCCTGCCAGTGGATTCCATGTGAGAATGTGGGGAATTTTGCAAATAGGAGAAGGTGAGATTAATCAAACAGGTTGGGCTTGTTGATTGTTTCTGTGTTCGTGAGCAGGTCCATGTTGTCAATAAGATCCATGGAGATCTGTGACATTATAAACAACTCTTATTTTGGCACCAATATCCCTGGAGGATTTACATAACTGCTTCAGTTTCTATTCTCAGACTAACCTGGAAATGAGAACACATCGAGCACTGTTCATCGACACCTCACCGGTGGAGCTAAAGTTGAAGAAGGAATTTGGCTTTCGATCAGCGTTATGAGGTAAATTCCATTGGTATTCCGTGTGTTAGACGAATAGACATGTAGACTAGCGGACAAGGAGCTTGTTTGTTCTCTGAAATACAATAGTATAAATAACACGGGCGTCGAAACAGGAGAGTGGGATTATTTGTCTCAGTGAGTCATACAGATTTGTGTATACTGTCACACCGAGACGAGTGATTGTCAGAAGAAATTAGACACAAAAGGGTGCGATATATTGGGTATAATATATAATATGTAATATAATATAATATTGGGTGTGATTCAATGGGATAAACAGAGTCTGCTTTTGGGCGGGTTTAGTGGGTGTTTCTCAGCAGCTGCAGTGCTGGGAAACACTCCCCTTTTCAACGGCAATTTGCCTGTTTTTTTGGCCTCAGTTAGGAACGTCCCATTGAGACTGCACTTTAGTCACTTCCGGCACTGACCCAGTGCAGGAAGACTAGTCGCGGATCGGAGCGCCATTTTAAAATGTAGCCCCGATCTTTTGATCCCCCTCAGCGACCCCAGCATAGCCGCCCACCACCCAGCCTACTCTTAAAGGATCCTCGAAAACCCTCATCCTTTTTTATAGAATTTACAGTGCAGAAGGAAGCCATTCGGCCCATCAAGCCTGCACCTGCTTTTGGAAAGAGCACCCTGTGGTGATCTCTACCACTGTATATATGAGTGTGCGTGCATTAGGGGATGTATGACAGTACCTGTATTACAGGTTTGCTGGTAAGCCCCTGCCGGCTAGCTCTGCCCCCAGGGAGCAGTATAAATATGTATGAGTTTCACTGAGATGCCATTCTACACCTTCAGCCAGAGGAATAGGATCTTACTGTAATAAAGCCTCTCTTGTACCTTATCGAGTCTTTGTGTGCAATTGTTAGCGCTACAATTTATTACAGTGAGATTTTCCCAAAACCATGGACATCAGAATCAAGCCTGATCGCCTGCAGCTGGATCCACAGTCGCCACACGCCAGGAAAGACTTCAACCACTGGCTGGCTGTTTTCGAGGCCTACATCTCCTCAGCGGACCCTGAACCATCGGAGGCTCAGAAGGTACAACTCCTTTACTCCAGACTGAGCTCCAGCGTGTTCCCGCTGATCCAGGATGTGCCTAATTACGCCTGGGCCAGGGAACTGCTCAAAGAAAATTATGCACAATCAACGAACACTCTGTTGCGAGGCATGTACTCTCCACTCGCGTTCAACAACCGGGAAAGTCGATTGAGGACTTCTGGCGGGCCCTTATTCCTCTAGTACGGGACTGCGACTGTCAGGCCATCTCGGCCGCAGAACATTTGAATCTACTCATGCGGGATGCATTTGTTATGGGTATTGCATCGGGCCCCATCCGGCAACGACTGCTGGAAGGGACCGCTCTCGATCTTGCGGCAACAAAGACCTTAGCGCTCTCAATGATGGCCGCTTCCCGTAATGTGCAATCCTATCCCGCGCGGCCCACCCATCCTACCCCTCGTGGACCACGCAACCGACCCCCCCCCGACTCCACGTACGATCGGTGGGTGCCGCCATCTTTCGCCACCCCCGCCATGTGCGCTCCATGGACGCCGCCATCTTCATCCTCCGACGCCATGTGCGTTCCATGGTTGCCGTCATCTTGCCCCGCCCCCGCAATGTGCGCTCCATGGTCGCCGCCTCTTGCCCCGCCACCCCAACTTGCACTGCATGGGCACCGCCATCTTCTTCTCCGCAGGTACTCCAGACGCCGCCATTTTGTCCTCCCCTCGGAACTGGACCACGGGACCCGGGTCGCTGCCGCTATTCCTCGGACTCGTCGGACTCTTCGGTTGATGGCCCGCTACTCGCCTCAATGACGCTCGACCAGTCCTGTCCTCGCAACCTGGCCACCGCTTCCACGACGGTACTTGTCAACGGCCACGCGACCTCCCGCCTCATCGACTCCGGGAGCACGGACAGCTTCATCCATCCGGACACGGTAAGGCGCTGCTCCCTCACGGTCCATCCCGCCAACCAGCGGATCTCCCTGGTCTCCGGATCCCACTCGGTCCCGATCCGGGGCTTCTGTCTGGTTACACTCACCTTACAGGGCGTTGAATTTAACCGTTTCCGCCTGTACTTTCTCCCCGACCTCTGTGCGACACTTTTACTGGGCCTGGACTTCCAATGTAACCTCCAGAGCCTCACCATCAAATTTGGCAGACCCCTACCTCCCATCACCGTTTGCGGCCTCACGACCCTCAAGGTCGAGCCTCCCTCCCTCTTTGCTAATCTGACTGCAGATTGCAAGCCCGTCGCCACCAGGAGCAGACGGTACAGCACCCAGGACAAGACCTTCATCAGGTCCGAGGTCCAGCGGCTGCTTCGGGAGGGTATTATCGAGGCCAGCAACGGTCCCTGGAGAGCCCAAGTGGTGGTGGTTAAAACTGGGGAGAAGCACATGATGGTCGTGGACTACAGCCAGACCATCAACCGGTACACGCAGCTCGACGCGTACCCCCTCCCTCGCATATCTGATATGGTCAATCAGATTGCGCAGTACCGGGTCGTCTCGACAATTGACCTGAAATCCGCTTATCACCAGCTCCCCATCCGTAAATCAGACCGTCCCTACACTGCCTTCGAGGCGGACGGTCGACTGTATCAATTTCTTAGGGCTCCCTTTGGCGTCACTAACGGGGTCTCGGTTTTTCAGCGAGAAATGGACCGAATGGTTGACCGGTATGGACTGCGGGCCACGTTTCCGTACTTAGACAATGTCACCATCTGCGGCCACGACCAGTAGGACCATGACGCCAACCTTGCTAAATTTCTCCACACAGTATCTCTCCTTAACCTCACGTATAACAAGGAGAAGTGCGTGTTCCGCACAGTCCACTTAGCCATCCTCGGCTACGTAGTCCAGAACTGACTACTGGGGCCCGATCCCGACCGCATGCACCCTCTCATGGAGCTTCCCCTCCCCCACTTCCCCAAGGCCCTCAAACGCTGCATGGGATTCTTTTCTTACTATGCCCAGTGGGTCCCACAATACGCTGACAAGGCCCGCCCACTAATCCAGTCCACATAATTTCCCCTCACGGCCGAGGCACAACAGACCTTCACTCGTATTCACTCTGACATAGCCAAGGCCGGGATGCACGCAGTAGACGAGACACTGCCCTTCCAAGTAGAGAGCGACGCTTCAGATGTCGCCCTTGCCGCCACGCTGAACCAGGCAGGCAGACCCGTGGCATTATTTTCCCCCACCCTCCATACCCCTGAAATTCAACATTCGTCTGTTGAAAAGGAGGCCTAAGCAATCGTTGAAGCGGTGCGGCACTGGAGGCATTACCTGGCCGGCAGGAGATTTACTCTCCTCACTGACCAAAGGTCGGTAGCCTTCATGTTTAACAACACGCAGCGGGGCAAGATCAAAAATGATAAAATCTTGCGGTGGAGAATCAAGCTCTCCACCTATAATTACGAGATCTTGTATCGCCCCGGCAAGCTCAACGAGCCCCCAGACGCCCTCTCCCGAGGTACATGTGCCAGCGCACAAGTGAACCAGTTCCGTGCCTTGCACGAGAGCCTTTGCCATCCGGGGATCACTCGGTTGTACCATCTGGTCAAAGCCCGCAATCTGCCCTACTCCGTCGAGGAAGTACGGACAGTCACCAGAGACTGCCAGGTCTGTGCTGAGTGCAAGCCGCACTTCTACCGGCCAGACTGCGCGCGCCTGGTGAAAGCGTCCCGCCCCTTTGAACACCTCAGCCGACTGCAACACCTACATCCTTAGTGTGGTCGATGAATTCTCTAAGTTCCCCTTCGCCTTCGGATATGACGTCTGCCACCGTCATCAAGGCCCTTGATTCCATATTCGCTCTGTTCGGTTTCCCCGACTATATCCACAGTGACTGGGGATCCTCGTTCATGAGTGATGAGCTGCGTCAGTTCCTGCTCAGCAGGGGTATCACCTCCAGCAGGACGACCAGCTACAACCCCCGGGGAAACGGGCAGGTAGAGAGGGAGAACGGGACGGTATGGAGGGCCGTCCAGCTGGCCCTACAGTCCAGGAACCTCCCAGCCGCTCGCTTGCAGGAGGTCCTCCCTGACGCGCTCCATTCCATTCGGTCACTGCTATGCACTGCAACTAACAATACACCCCATGAACGTATTTTTGCCTTCCCTAGGAAGTCTACATCTGGGGTGTCGCTCCCGACTTGGCTCGCTGCTCCAGGGCCAGTCTTTCTTCGTAGGAATGTCCGGCACCACAAGGCAGACCCCCTGGTGGACAAGGTACGCCTGCTCCACGCGAACCCCCAATATGCCGACGTGGAGTTCCCCGACGGCCGCCAAGATACAGTCTCGCTCGGGGACCTGGCTCCCGTGGGTGCCGATCCCATGCCCCTCCCTACCCACGCGCCACCCTCCTTTTCCCCGGCGCCCCCAAATTCAGCCCTATCAGGTCCATCCCTCGTCCCCCTGCCGACACTAGAGGACATAGAGGTTTCCGGCTCGCTCCCGGAGTCATCCCGCCACTGACCAGCACCAACACCACCAGCACCTACGCCGTCGTCGCCGACACCGCCTGTGCAGACGTCGCCAGCGCTGCTGCGTCGCTCGCAACGGAACGTTCGACCGCCGGTCCGACTCAATATGTGACGGGCACTGGGTTGCCGATGGACTCTTGATTTACCCCCCCCACCCTCTGTAATTATATCACTTCTATGTATTATAGTTTCACGTCACCCCTGCCGGACTCATTTTTTACAGGGGGTGAATGTGGTGATCTCTACCACTGTATATATGAGTGTGTGCATTAGGGGGATGTATGACAGGACCTGCATTACAGGTTTGCTGGTAAGCCCCTGCTGACTAGCTCCGCCCCCAGGGAGCAGTATAAATATGCATGAGTTTCACTGAGATGCCATTCTACAGCTGCAGCCAGAGGAATAGCATCTGTAATAAAGCCTCTCTTGTACCTTATCGAGTCTTTTGTGCGCAATTGTTAGCGCCACACACCCTACTTAAGTCTATGCTACCTCTGAAGGGCATGACACCCCATGCCGCAACTGGCACAGGCAACTTGGCACTGTGGAACCTTGGCACTACCAGCCTTTCACGGTGACAATGCCCCTGCCAGCCTGACAGTGCCATCCAGGCAGTGCCACTGCCAGGTGCCAGACTGGCAATGCCAAGTTACCCAGTTTCCAGCATAAGAGCCAGGGTACAATGCTGCCCAGAGCCTGACCACCTAGTGGTCTCCAATGGCCTGGGAGATCCCTCAGGTGACGTGACAGGTAGTCCACACTTGTGTGGACCAGTACTAAACAGCGCCCGATCAAGGCTTCGCTGGGGAAAGCGTTAGTCCTGGATGCGAGGAGAATTGGCGCAAACATATTGAAATGAGTTTAATGGCTCATTTGAATATGCTGATCCGGATCACGCCCAGCAAAGGCGCGATCCAGATCATGCCGTCTCGTGAGGGTCGGTTGAATCTTGGGAGACGTCTCAAGCATTGCGAATCTCGGCAGAGGGGTACTGCGAGATTCAATGGTTTTATCGTGTCACCAAGTCGGGCGTGACGAGGCCGGTTAATCCCGGCTATTGTATCAGGTAATATTTTAAGTACAGTAAGTCTTATTTTCCCAGCAGATTTTACAGAAAATACAAAGATAAACTTCAATTCTAAACTCGGACAATGTGGAATCAAGCATTCTGTAATTAACCTCAGGCAGATATTATGGATCACGGCTATCTGGAATTATTAACTAATGGGGAACTGTGGGCAGCTCATCTTGATGAACTGACTAAATCTCTCAGAACTGTAATTTCCAGAGAAACGATGAATACATTGAGGCTGCACAGTGGTTAGCACTGCTTCCTCACAGCTCCAGGGACCTTGGTTCAATTCTGGCCTCGGGTGACTGCCTGTGCGGAGTCTGCACGTTCTCCCCGTGTCTACTTGGGTTTCCTTCGGGTGCTCCGGTTTCCTCCCACAGTCCAAAGATGTGCAGGTTAGGTGGATTGGCCACGCTAAATTGCCCCTTAGTGTCCAAAGGTTGCGGGGATATTGGTTACAGGTGGAGTTGTGGGCTTAAGTCGGGTGCTCTTTCAAGGGCCGGTGAAAACTCGATGGACTGAATGGCCTCCTTCTACACTGTAAATTCTATGATTATATGATTCTACATTAGACTGCAGGATTTAATTGACCATCTTGAATCTGAATTTTGCTCCAGAGTCACTCAGCTGGTCAGCAGATGCTCGTGTTGAAAATCTTCTGCAATTCCTGTTCATTTAGAGTTACAAAACCATTGTGCAGATTACATGGGGCAAGTCCCTAATCCATCACCGTGATTGCTCCTAAAACTAATTCAGATTCACAGTAAGAAGTCTTACAACACCAGGTTAAAGTCCTACATGTTTGTTTCAAACACTAGCTTTTGGAGCACTGCTCCTTCCTCAGGTGAATGAAGAGGTTTGTCCCAGAAACATATATATAGACAAATTTAAAGATGCCAGACAATTTGCCAGAATGCGAGCATTGGCAGGGAATTGAATCTTTACAGATCCAGAGATAGGGGTTACCCCAGGTTAAAGTGGTGTGAATTGTCTCAAGCCAGGACAGTTGGCAGGATTTCACAAGCCCAGGCCAGATGGTGGGGGATGAATGTAATGCGACATGAATCCCAGAGCCCGGTTGAGGCCGTACTCATGTGTGCGGAACTTGGCTATAAGTTTCTGCGCAGCGATTCTGCTTTGTCGCGCGTCCTGAAGGCCGCCTTGGAGAACGCTTACCCGGAGATCAGAGGCTGAATGCCCTTGACTGCTGAAGTGTTGCCGGACTGGAAGGGAACATTCCTGCCTGGTGATTGTCGCGCGATGTCCGTTCATTCATTGTCGCAGCGTCTGCATGGTCTCGCCAATGTACCATACTTCGGGCCATCCTTTCCTGCAGCGTATGAGGTAGACAACGTTGGCCGAGTTGCACGAATATGTACCGCGTACCTGGTGGGTGGTGTTCTCACGTGTAATGGTGGTATCCGTGTCAATGATCTAGCACATCTTGCAGAGATTGCCATGGCAGGGTTGTGTGGTGTCATGGTCGCTGTTCTGAAGGCTGGGTAGTTTGCTGTAAACAATGGTTTGTTTGAGGTTGTGCGGTTGTTTGAAGGCAAGTAGTGGGGGTGTGGGGATGACCTTGGCAAGGTGTTCATCTTCATCGATGATGGTTGGAGGTTGCGAAGAAGATGTCGTAGTTTCTCCGCTCCAGGAAAGTACTGGACGACGAAGGGTACTCTGTCGGTTGTGTCCAGTGTTTGTCTCCTGAGGAGGTCGGTGCGGTTTTTTGCTGTGGCGCGTTGGAACTGTCGATCGATGAGTTGAGCGCCATATCCCATTCGTACGAGGGCATCCTTCAGCGTCTGTAGATGTCTGTTACGCTCCTCCTCGCCTGAGCAGATCCTGTATATATGGAGGACTTGTCCATAGGAGATGGCTTCTTTGATGTGTTTAGGGTGGAAGCTGGAGAAGTGGAGCATATGAGGTTATCTGTGGGCTTGCGGTAAAGCGAAGTGCTGAGGTGACTGTCCTTGAATGCAACTGATTTTGGAGAGTAGTCCATTTTTGAGTCTGATGGTGGGATGGAATTTATTGATGTCATTGTGTAGTCATTGCAGTGATTCTTCACCGTGGGTCCAAAGGAAAAAAATGTCATCAATGTACCTCTGGTGTATAACGTCGTACCCATCGTACATGGTACGCCCAGCTTCTGTCGCGACACAACGGACTTCGTACAGAAAATCAGGAACATTTCTCGTCACAATGGCACTCTACACCAGCATCCCCCATGACGACGGCATTGCTGAAACAGCCTCAGTACTCAACGCCGACAACTGCCAATCTCCAGACGCAATTCTGCAACTCATCCGCTTCATTCTGGATCACAACGTCTTCACCTTCGACAACAAGTTCTTCATCCAGCCACATGGAACAGCCATGGGGACCACATTCGCACCTCAATACGCCAACATCTTCAAGCACAAGTTTGAACAAGACCTCCTCACCGCACAGGACCTTCAACCGACGTAGTTGAGAAAGCAAAGTAAAGTTGCCATAGTTCGAGATGACCATAGACAGCCTTACTCTTTGAGGGGGAGAGCTGACTGGTGCTGATTTAACCTGAGGATCACCACACCTCAGGCAAGAAGCAAGGTTGTGAAGGCGTGGCTTTCACAGAATCATAGAATTCCGACATTGCAGAAGGTGATCATTCCCACCGAGGAAGACCATGGAGTCTGCACTGACCCCCTGAAAGAGCATCCTACCTAGGCCCACTCCCCTTCCTATACCCGTAACCCCACCTAGCCTTTGGACACTAAGGGCCAATTTTTAGCATGCCCATCCGCCTAACCTCACATCTTTGGACTGTGGGAGGAAACCTGAGTACCTGGAGGAAATCCACGCAGACACGGGGAGAATGTGCAAACTCCACACGGAATTGAACCCGGTTCTCTGGCACTGTGAGGCAGCAGTGTTAACCACTGTGCCACCCATATAGGGTTATTCATGAATAACCTCAGCCGGTATGGGAATTCAACCCGTGCTGTTAGCCTTGTTCTGCATCATGAGCCAGCTTCCCAACCAATTGAGATGAATCGGGGGTAGTCTATAATGCAAAGTAAACACGGCATGGGATACCATGGGCTGGATAATTTTAAAATGTTTTCAATGTTTGTAGTGATATTACATGGATGGTGTTGTAGGCAATGGCATGCAGCTTCAAGAAGCTGCATAGTGTCAACACTCGGACAGGGGGCTGTACTGGACCTGGTATTGTGGAATGAGCCCGGCCAGGTGGTAGAAGTTTCAGTCGAGGAGCATTTCGGGAACAGTGACCACAATTCAGTACGTTTTAAAGTGCTGGTGGACAAGGATAAGAATGGTCCTAGGGTGAATGTGCGAAATTGGGGGAAGGCTAATTATAACAATATTAGGCAGGAACTGAAGAACCTAGATTGGGGGCGGATGTTTGATCAACATGTTTGGCAGCACGGTAGCATTGTGGATAGCACAATCGCTTCACAGCTCCAGGGTCCCAGGTTCGATTCTGGCTTGGGTCACTGTCTGTGCGGAGTCTGCACATCCTCCCCGTGTGTGCGTGGGTTTCCTCCGGGTGCTCCGGTTTCCTCCCACAGTCCAAAGATGTGCAGGTTAGGTCGATTGGCCAATGAAAAATTGCCCTTAGTGTCCAAAATTGCCCTTAGTGTTGGGTTATGGGGTTACGGGGTTACTGGGTTATGGGGATAGGGTGGAGTTGTTGACCTTGGGTAGGGTTCTCTTTCCAAGAGCCGATGCAGACTCGATGGGCTGAATGGCCTCCTTCTGCACTGTAAATTCTATGAAATCTATGAAACATCTGACATGTGGGAAGCTTTCAAGTGTCAGTTGAAAGGAATTCAGGATTGGCATATTCCTGTGACGAAGAAGGATAAATACGGCAAATTTCAGGAATCTTGGATAATTAGAAATATTGTAGGCCTCGTCAAAAAGAAAAAGGAGGCATTTGTCAGGGCTAGAAGGCTGGGAACAGACGAAGCCTGTGTGGAATATAAGGAAAGTAGGAAGGAACTTAAACAAGGAGTCAGGAGGGCTAGAAGGGGTCACGAAAAGTTATTGGCAAATAGGGTTAAGGAAAATCCCAAGGCTTTTTACACGTACATAAAAAGCAAGAGGGTAGCCAGGGAAAGGGTTGGCCCGCTGAAGCATATGCAAGGGAATCTATGTGTGGAGCCAGAGGAAATGGGTAAGGTACCAAATGAATACTTTGCATCAGTATTCACCAAAGAGAAGGAATTGTTGGATGCTGAGTCTGGAGAAGGGTGTGTAGATAGCCTGGGTCACATTGAGATCCAAAAAGATGAGATGTTGGGCGTCTTGAAAAATATTAAGGTAGATAGGTCCCCAAGGCCTGATGGGATCTACCCCAGAATACTGAAGGAGGCTAGAGAGGAAATTGCTGAGGCCCTGACAAAAATCTTTGGATCCTCACTGTGTTCAGGTGATGTCCCGGAGGACTGGAGAAAAGCCAATGTTGTTCCTTTGTTTAAGAAGGGTAGCAAGGATAATCCACGGAACTACAGGTCAGTGAGCCTTACGTCAGTGGTAGGGAAAGTACTGGAGAGAATTCTTCGAGACAGGACCTACTCCCATTTGGAAGCAAATGGACGTATTAGTGAGAGGCAGCATAGTTTTGTGAAGGGGAGGTCGTGTCTCACGAACTTGATAGAGTTTTTTTGAAGAGGTCACAAAGATGATTGTTGCAGGTAGGGCAGTGGATGTTGTCTATATGGACTTCAGTAAGGCCTTTGACAAGGACCCTCATGGTAGACTGGTACAAAAGGTGAAGTCACACGGGATCAGGGGTGAGCTGGCAAGGCGGATACAGAACTGGCTAGGTCATAGAAGGCAGAGAGTTGCAATGGAAGGATGCTTTTCTAATTGGAGGGCTGTGAGTAGTGGTGTTCCGCAGGGATCAGTGCTGGGACGGTTGCTGTTCGTAGTATGAATAAATGATTTGGAGGAAAATGTAACTGGTCTCATTAATAAGTTTGCAGATGACACAAAGGTTGGTGGAATTGCGGATAGCGATGAGGACTGTCAGAGGATACAGCCGGATTTAGATTGTTTGGAGACTTGGACGGAGAGATGGCAGATGGAGTTTAATCCGGACAAATGTGAGGTAATGCATTTTGGAAGGTCTAATGCAGGTAGGGAATAAATAGTGAATGGTAGAATCCTTATGAGTATTGAAAGTCAGAGAGATCTAGGTGTACAGGTCCACAGGTCACTGAAAGGGGCAACACAGGTGGAGAAGGTAATCAAGAAGGCATACGGCATGCTTGCCTTCATTGGCTGGTGCATTGAGTACAAGAATTGGCAAGTCATGTTGCAGCTGTATCAAACCTTAGTTAGGCCACACTTGGAGTTTAGTGTTCAATTCTGCTCGCCACACTACCAGAAGGATGTGGAGGCTTTAGAGAGGGTGCGGAAGAGATTTACCAGGATGATGCCTGGTATGGAGGGAATGAGTTATGAGGAGCGGTTGTATAAACTCGGTTTGTTCTCACTGGAACAACGGAGGTTGAGGGGCGACCTGATAGAGGTCTACAAAATTATGAGGGGCATAGACAGAGTGGATAGTCAGAGGCTTTTCCCCATGGTAGAAATGAAATGAAATGAAATGAAAATCGCTTATTGTCACAAGTAGGCTTCAAATTAAGTTACTGTTTCTAGGGGGCATAGGTTTAAGGTGCGAGGGGCAATGTTTCGAGTAGATGTACGAGGCAAGTTGTTTACACAGAGGGTTGTGGGTGCCTGGAACTCACTGCCGGAAGAGGTGGTGGAAGTAGGGATGATAGTGACATTTAAGGGGCATCTTGACAAATACATGAATAGGATGGGAATAGAGGGATATGGACCCAGGAAGTGTAGAAGATTATAGTTTAGTTGGGTAGCATTGTTGGCACGGGCTTGGGGCCTGAAGGGCCTGTTCCTGTGCTGTACTTTTCTTTGTTCTTTGACATCACCATGTGTAAGGCTGGAGGATAAATAGTGCAGCCTCCATTTTAGATGTTTGCTATTATCTGTGATCCTTACTGTCTGTGACTCTGTATCAGTAAAACTCTATATGTATACCTTATGAGTCAGACATACAGTCAGATAAGTAACCTATTTATCTGTTTGGACCCGGGCTGGATCAAGGTCTGCAGAGTTATGCAATAAATTTCATATAATTCCTGGAGAAAACCATCATGAATATTGCCACAATAATATAAGCAAAATACTGCGGACGCTGGAATCTGAAACAAGAACAGAGAATGCTGGAGTAGCTCAGCAGATCTGGCAGCAGCTGTAGGGAGAGAAACATTGTCATTCTCAATATCTCACTCAGGATACGTAGCGTACAGACAGATCCATTGAGGTCCCCATCAAGACCCTCAACATTTATGGTAGTCGCAGACCTCAAGCCACCATGACAATGTTACAGCCCTCAGGACTCAATATTCAATTCAACTACTTTAGACTGTGACATTTCTCCTCCATCTTAACCACTTCTTTTTTATATTCCCTACATTTTTGGTCTCAACTGAAATATTAACGTCTACAACTTTATTTCAGAGTGCTCACAGAAGCAGGGTTGTGTCCCTTTAACCAAACATCCCAGAGGCCTGGCAAACAGAAACAGATTCTTTCAGTGTCCCAGCTGTTTATGCACACTGATGGAACAATCAATTCACCAGACACGTGTTTCCGATGTGAATCAAGGCTTTAATCGACTTACTTCAGAGCCAGCCTGTTACCTGTCGATGAACTCGTAGTGAACTCAGGCTGACTCTGGACAAGGGTATTTATGCAGCTGCACTAGGGGGAGGAGTCATGGGCGGAGCCAAGGATGGAGCCCAGTACAAGTTCCTGAGTGCTCCCAGCGCTACTCCCCCTAGTGGTAGGATAGCGCTACTGCGCTTACAAAGACAGTGTGAATTAACATATATACATCTATATTACATTCACCACACACACATTGATATATTTTATTTTCCTTTTGTGGCCAGCTGCCTATTGTAATACAATTTTCGTTATTTGTGCTCACTGTGTTTCTCTAGAGACAGGCCAGTTTTTCTGAAGAAGGCCAAATCTGGGATCGCAGTTCTCGGGCTGCACTCTGGGGGCGGGATTCGCCGTTTCTGAGACAAAGGGCTGGATTCTCCGATTGCCGACGCCAAAATCGTGTTCGGCGATTGGCCGTAGAATCCGTTTTTACGTCGACATCGGAGCGGCACCGTTTTTCTGATGCTCCCTCAAAAACGGTATAATCGGCGAGTACGCTGCACGCCATTGGGAAGGCCTCAGGACCTCACCTGAGGCCCTCACTCGATGTTCCGCCCCCCCCCCGTGGGCCGACTTCCCGATGGTGTGGGGCGCGTGTGCTCACAGTTTTCGGGGACCTTGCGTGGCGGCTGCGGACTGTGTCCAGCACTGCCACAGTCGGAGGGGGGGAGGGGTTTCGCTGGCTGGGGGCCTGCTGGGGGGAATGGTGGGGGGAGGGGTTAGCGTTACGGCTGTGTGGGAAGGGGGTTGGTGCCAAGTGCAAAGTGTTGCCCACTCCTGCCGGCCGATCAGGACGGTGTTGCCCACGACGTTCACGGCCTCTGCCACCTGAGCCCAGGCACGGTGAATGGCGGTGGCTGGCAGCCTTCTTCTCTGGCCGTGGAACAGGATCACCCTCCTCTCCTCCACGCTGTCCAAGAGGTTCTCAAGCTGTGCGTCATTGAGTCTTGGTGCAGCTCTCCTTACTGCCATCTTGTTCGCTGGGATGGTGTGTGTGGGGAGTGTAGTGTGTATGTGCAGTTGCAGCTTGTCAGCCTTTTATTGTGAATCGTGAAGCCAGTAAAGGGATGACGAGGGGTGCTACGGGGGGCACTATCTGGCAGGCCCGGGTTCATGCGTGGCCGGCGCCATGATGAACGGCACGATCGCTGCAGGTCGCCGCCGTGGGCATGGGCGGCCACAGACCCGGCAATTCTCCATCCATAACTGCAGGTAAAGCCGGGAGTTTTACCTGGTGCGGCTGCTGCCCCCCCCCTCCCCCCCCCCCACTGGGTGGAGCATTGGTGTGGGGGCGCCGCCGACTTTTTGGTCGTAAGACTAGCCACACGCACCAGACTTAGCCTCACAATCGGAGAATTCAGCCTTAAGTGTTGTCGTCAACGCAAAATTTGTGGATTTTCACAACAGAAAAACTGGCGCCACATCTGCATCGATTCCACTACTGCTAATGGGTTAACAACAGCACCACATGGAATCCAATCGATTCTAATGAGAAAGGGTACCAGATTTGCTGGCTTCACGATTCCCAATCAAAGGCTGACAAGCTGCAACTGCACATACACACTCCACTCCCCACATGCACCATCCCAGCGAACAAGATGGCAGTAAGGAGAGCTGCACAAAGACTCGTGGACGCAGAGCTTGAAACCCTCTTGGACACCATGGAGGAGAGGAGGGTGATCCTTGTCATGTGAGAGTACCTTTAAGAAATGGTTGAATATAAAGTATCTGTAGTGAGAGTACCTCTAAGAAATTGGTGCTTATTACTGCAGTGATGTCAGAGAGTGGGTGAAGTTGGGTTGTCTGTCAGCTTTTTACTTTCATTTTAGGCTGTTTGCTGAAAGATGTGTTTTAGTTTCGTTTTCAGAGCTGGATAGCTGCAGCCACAGCCAGAAAGTGTATTAGAATCTCTCTATGTAATCTAAAGACTGTAAATCGAACCTGGTGATTTAAAACTAATAACAATAGTGACTTAAACCTGATGTGCTTCTGGTAAAAAAGGTGTTTTAAGTCTTATGGATGTTAAAAGGGCAGCTTACGGATTACTTAGTGTTTTATTCTTTGGGGGTTGTATTTGAATTAATGGTTGCTAAGATGTTCACTGTTTGTTTTAAAAAGGTTAACTTGAATTCATAGAATTAACATTGTTTTGTTTTAAAATATACTTTTCCATTTCTGCTGTACCACACCTATAGAGTGGGCCGTGTGCTCCCCATACCATAATCTATTAAAGGTTGTGAGTCAGGTGAATTCCATGATACACTTTGGGGTTCTCATTGGGGCCCATAACATCCTGTACCACGGTCAGGGAAGAAGGCTGCCAGCCGTTCACCGTGCCTGGGCGCAGGTGGCAGAGGCCGTGAACATCAGGGGCAACACCGTCCTGATAGGCAGGCAATGCCGGAAAAAACTGTTTGACCTTCTCGGGGCGGCCAGGGTGAGTAGGCAACACCGTGCACTTGGCACCAACCCCCGTCCCACACACCCGTAGCCCTACCCCACCCACCAGGAAGATGGCCAAACCCCCACCCTGCGCCACATGCCAGTACCCATACCAGTCGCCATGGGCCAGGGCCCGGGCCACTGAGAACACCAGGTCCCCACCCCCTAGACTGCAAGCATTGGAATGTCTAACAGTCATTTTGTCTCTCACCCACCCCCCCCTCCCCCCCCCCCCCCCCCCCCCCCCCGCCCCCAACCAGGAGAAGGCCACCCACAACTACCGGGAGCGGGAGAAGACAGGAGGGGGACTGCCGGACCTGCGGCCCCTCACCGTTGCCGAGCAGACAGCCCTGGCGGCCCAGAGGTATGGGAGGTTGCTGAGATGGAGCTCGGCCCCGGGCGAGGAAGTGAAAACCCGCATAGTTGCGGCTCCCTGTGACACGTGTCAACCTCCCCTCCCCCCCCAGCAGCCCCCATACCATCCTCACCCCCATACCACCCTCACCCACACACCACCCATATGCCAACACCACCATCCCGCACCCCCACACACACGCCCACCCCCACTTGCGGTCTAATCATGCATCTTATCTTGTGTCTTGCAGGACCTGCTGGTGATCAGGTGTGTCCATTGGGTGTCCCCCGCCCCAACCAGATCACAGCCGAGTCCCCCCCCCCCCCGCCCGCTCAGCAGAGCAGTGATGAGAGCAGCTCAGGCACCAGCTTTCCGCCCGACACTCACGAGACCCCGGAGCTCGGGTCGGAGGATGACAGTGATTTTCCGTCACAGCTGTCTCCAACACCCATCACCATCCCAGAGACACTCACCTTGGTTGGGCACTTTAGTGGCCATGCTCCTGGGATACTGTCTGGTGGGCACTAAACAGTTTACCCAGTACAGCAGGTGGAGGTTGGAGCACCCGAGAGGGCGGACGGTCGGAGGGCATGCTGATCCCAGGGACTAGCTGCTGTACAGAAAAGTCTCGAGCTTCTGGAACGGACAGTCCCATCTGTAGTGGAGATGCAGTCACGGAGTCAGGGACTGCATGAGGGGTTGTCGGTGAGCATCAAGTTCCTGCGGGTGTAGCTGGAGGAGTCCAAACACGGGCAGGAGCAGGAGGTGGTGCTGACAATGTGTGTCACCCAGGCTAACACCGCACGGGTGGCATTGTCCGCCCCACCCCCACACCCCTCAGATAGAGCACTGAGGCAGGTTTGAATGGTGTTAACAAGTGTTTATTGTAAACAATACAGTCTGTGCCCTAGTCCTATAACTCGACTGCCCTAGCGTCTATAACTGCACCTGTGCCAACTTAACTGGTGTCTAACTTTCCGGCCTTACGGGCCCTAACGCTATGCCTTGGTGGTTCTCCAGATGGTACAGCAGGAGTGGAGGCAGCCTGCTGTGACTTCTACCCTACGACAAGGTACGAGACCCTTAGTGCGGGTCTCCTGGGGAGTCCCGGCGTGGATGGGCCTGGCTGCTGGGGGGGGGGGGGGGGAGTCCGAGGTGCTGCGCTGTCCCAGCACCTCCCCTGCGAGTGTCACCGACAGGGGCCCCAGCACTTCCTCCTCCCTCGGAGTGCCTGATGGCTCCTGGGCTACTCCATGGGACGGAGGTGCGAGTGGGGCCACCCCCTGAGGCCCCGCCGCCACCTGGCGCTGCCAGTCCTAGAGGCCCACTCTGGTCTCGACCAGGGAGTGGCCCATCTCCATCTGGGACTATGCCACCACACTGAGGGTCTGCGCTACATCAGCCAGTGTGTGAACCACGCTCCTCTGGGTCTGTGCCACATCAGATAGTGACTGGGCCACGTCCCTCTGAGTCTGGGCCACGTCCTTCTGAGTCTGTGCCACGCCGGCCAGCACCTGGGCAATGCCGCTGAGGTGAGAGTCATTGAGGTGGTGGAGGGTGTTGGAGACAACTGTGACGGAAAGTCTGTGTCCTCCTTCGACCCAAACTCCGGGGTCTCTTGAGTCTTGGGTGAAGGGCTGGTGTTTGGGCTGCTCTCCCCATCAGTGCCCGGCTGCCTGAGGGGCAATGGCTCTGGCACTGACTGGGGCGGCGGTCTCCAGATGGACTGGGCCCATCTCCAGCAGGTCCTTTAAAGTACAGGACGACATGTACGGTTAGACAGCCTGATGGGGGGGGGGGCGTGGGGGGTGGGGGTGGGGGTGAGGGGCGGTTGGGGGGAGAGGGGTGTGTGGGTGGTGGGGTGTGGGGGGCTGAGAGTGTGGGGGGTGAGGGATGAGGCTGAGGGGGTGGGGGGGGTCCACACATCTGTCATGAGAATCCGCAGCTAAGCAGGGGGGTGAGATACCCTCAATCGCGTCACAGGAGAGAAGATAGATGATTCAAAGGCTTTAATCATCTGAAAACTGTACAGCAACCGAGAAGTGTGCTCATCACATGTTGCCTGAGTGAGACTTAGCTTATGTACCGTTTCTTGGGGGCGGAGCCAGAGGCAGAGTCCCCCAGGGTTCCAAGCCCGGTCTTAAAGGGCCAATGCATTAAAGGTAAGGTATCATTATATCAGCTACTGATAACATTCATCACATTCACCCCCTGTTTAAAAAAATACATAGTCTGTCGGGGGTGAAGTGGAGTTACAATTATGTCTTGCGGGTGGTTTGACCGTCCGTGCTGACTTTCTCTGCTCCGGTGGTGGTATATCCGGGAGCACGGTTGACTGAGCCTTTGCCCGCCTTGGAGCGGGGGGGTATCCGGGATGACTAGGGTGATCGGTGCCGGTGACGGCTGTGGGGCAGGGGGCACTATGGGGGGGGGGCGCTGTCAGGGTCGGCGGTCGGTGCGGGGAGGGGAGCATCGGTGGGGGGGGGGGGGGGGGGGGGGGGGGTCGGTGGGGATAGCGTTGGGGTCGGTGGGCGAGCCAGCTCCCGCAGGGAGACGGTGTCCTGCCGTCGGGGTGCTCGATGTAGGCGTATTGAGGGTTTGCGTATAGCAGTTGGACCCTCTCGACTACGGGATCGGATTTATGGCCCCTCACGTGCCTCCGGAGTAGAACTGGTCCCGGAGTCGTCAGCCAACGTGGAAGCGAGACCCCAGAGGTGGACTTCCTGAGGAAGACAAACAAACGATTGTGAGGGGTCTCATTCGTGGCCATACAGAGGAGCGACCTAATGGAATGTAGGGCATTGGGTAGGACCTCCTGCCAGCAGGCGATAGGGAGACTCCTTGACCGTAGGGCTAGGAGGACGGCCTTCCAAACTGTCGCGTTCTCCCTCTCCACTTGCCCGTTTCCCCGCGGGTTATAGCTCGTCGTTCTGCTCGAGACGATGCCCTTGCTGAGCAGATATTGACACAGCTCATTGCTCATGAACGATGTACCCCGGTCGCTGTGGATATAAGTGGGGAAACCAAACAGTGTGACGATGCTGTGCAGTGCCTTGATCACGGAGGCCGAGGTCATATCGGGACAGGGGACAGCAAAAGGGAAGCGGGAGAATTCGTCGATCACGGTGAGGAAATAGATGTTGCGGTTGGTGGACAGGAGGGGCCCTTTGAAGTCCACACTTAGTCGCTCAAAGGGCCCAGAGGCCTTTATCAGGCCGGCCCTGTCTGGTCGATAGAAATGCGGTTTGCATTCCGCACAGATCTGGCATGCCTTAGTCATGGTCTTGACCTCCCCTGTGGAGTAGGGAAGCTTGCGGGACTTGATGAAGTGGGCAAGCCGGCTGACCCCCGGGTGGCAGAAGTCATCATGGATGGCTCTCAGGCGGACTTTGTGCGCGTTGGCGCACGTGCCGCGGGACAGGGCATCTGAGGGCTCGTTGAGCTTCCCCGGGCGATATTTAATATTGTACGTGTAGGTTGAGAGCTCTATTCTCCACCTCAGAATCTTGTCGTTCTTTATTTTGCCCCGTTGTGCGTTAACGAACATAAAGGCGAGCGACCGTTGGTCGGTGATGAGGGTGAACCTCCTATCGGCTAGGTAGTGCCTCCAGTGCCACATGGCCTCCACTATGGCTTGTGCCTCCTTCTCGACTGCAGAGTGCCGGATTTCCGAGGCGTTGAGGGTTCGGGAGAAGAACGCTACTGGTCTGCCCGCTTGGTTGAGGGGAGCAGCCAGGGTGAAGTCTGGTGCGTCGCTTTCTACTTGGAAGGGGATGGCTTCGTCCACCGCGTGCAGGGCAGCCTTGATGATGCTGGCCTTGAGATGGTTGAAAGTCGACTGGGTCTCAGCCGTCAGGGGAAAAACCGTGGTCTTAATGAGTGGCCGGGCTTTGTCCGCATATCTGGGGACCCACTGGGCGTAATAGGAGAAAAGCCCAAAGCACCGTTTGAGTGCCTTGAGGCTACGGGGGAGGGGGAGTTCCTTAAGGGGACGCATGCGGTCGGAGTCTGGGCCTAGGACCCCGTTTTCCACGATGTAGCCGAGGATGACTGGCCGGGTTGTGTGGAACACGCATTTTTCTTTGTTGTACGTGAGGTTGAAGGCCCGGGCAGTCTGGAGGAACTTCCTCAGGTTTGCGTCGTGATCCTGCTGGTCATGGCCGCAGGTGGTGACGTTGTCCAGGTATGGGAAGGTAGCCCGTAAGCCGTACTGGTCCACCATTTGATCCATCGCCCTCTGGAAAAAGGAGACTCCGTTTGTGACACCAAAAGGGACCCTGAGGAAGTGAAACAGCTGACCGGCTGCTTCGAAAGCCGCGTAGGGGCGGTCCTCTGGGCGGATAGGGAGTTGGTGATAGGCTGATTTTAGGTTGACCGTGGAGAATACCTGATACTGGGCTATTCGAGTCACCATTTCTGCTATGCGGGGAAGTGGGTACGCATCGAGTTGCTTAAAGCGGTTTATGGTGTGGCTATAATCCACTACCATTCGTTGCTTTTCCTCGGAGCGGACTACCAATACTTGAGCCCTCCGAGGGCTATTGCTGGCCGCTATGACCCCCTCTTTTAGTAGCCGCTGAACCTCTGACTTGATAAAAGTCATGTTTTGGGTACTGTACCGGCGACTCCTGGTGGCGACGGGCTTACAGTCGGGAGTGAGGTTCGCGAAGAGGGGGGGTGGCGCAACTTTGAGTGTCGCCAGGCTGCAGACCGTGAGTGGGGGAAGGGGTCCGCCGAACTTCAGTGTCAGGCTCCGGTGGCTGCACTGAAAGTCCAGACCGAGCAGCAGGGGGGCGCAGAGTTGAGGAAAGATGTAAAGTTTAAAAGGGGTGTATTCAGCGCCTTGAATTGCGAGGTCAGCGACACAATACTCCGTGATTTGGACCGAATGGGACCCAGAGACGAGGGCGATAGTTTGGGAGGCGGGGTGGGTGCGCAGGGAGCAGCATCTTACCGTGTCTGGATGGATAAAACTTTCCGTGCTCCCGGAGTCGAAAAGGCAGGGAGTGTCTTGGCCCTTGATTCGCATCCGCATCATCGAGTTACGCAGGTGTTTCGGCCGCAATTGATCGAGCGTGATCGCTCCTAGTTGCAGGTAGTCAGAGTCCTCGGTTAAGTCGGACTCACAAAATGGCCGCCTGGAGTCACAAAATGGCTGCTGCCGTCGGTCGCACGTGTCGGTGTTCTAAGATGGCTGCTCCCATGATTCGCACGAGGTTGATGACGTGTCGGAAGTGGGCGTGTCCGCCTGCCGCATGGCCGCGTTGCGGGGCCTGTGAGACCGGGAGCTTGATTTCTGTGCCTGGTGAGGATTTTGTTTGTTGCCTTTGGGGCCAGCCACGCAGACTTTAGCAAAGTGCCCTTTCTTCCCGCAGTCGTTGCAGATTTACGGGCAGCACGGTAGCATTGTGGATAGCACAATCGCTTCACAGCTCCAGGGTCCCAGGTTCGATTCCGGCTTGGTTCACTGTCTGTGCGGAGTCTGCACATCCTCCCCGTGTGTGCGTGGGTTCCCTCCGGGTGCTCCGGTTTCCTCCTACAGTCCAAAGATGTGCAGGTTCGGTGGATTGGCCATGCTAAATTGCCCTTAGTGTCCAAAATTGCCCTTAGTGTTGGGTGGGGTTACTGGGTTACGGGGATAGGGTGGAGGTGTTAACCTTGGGTAAGGTGCTCTTTCCAGGATCCGGTGCAGACTCGATGGGCCGAATGGCCTCCTTCTGCACTGTAAATTCTATGTAGATCGTGGAGCGGGCCGGGCAGCATTGCCGTGGGTGCTGACCTTTCCCACAGAAATAGCATGGGGAACCCCCGGAGTGAGCGGATCGTCACGCGGCGCAGGCCTGTAGCGTGGCCGAGTCTGGAGGGGATCGAGAGGGGTTTGCAAGGTCCGTGGAGTATGTACGGAGGTTACGGTGGGCCGTTTCTAGGGACGAGGCGAGCGTTACTGTGCCTTGCAGATCCTTTGCCCCGTCTTCTAGGAGCCGCTGCCGGATGTACGAGGACCTGATACCGGACACAAAGGCATCGCGAATATGCAAGTTCATGTGGGTTTCTGCCGTCACTGCTTTATGGTTGCAGTTCCTCACGAGCACAGTGAGTCTCTCCACGTACTCGTCCAGAGTTTTCCCGGAACGCTGGCTGCAGGTTGAGAGCAAATGTCTGGCGTGTACCTCATTAATCGGCTTCACGAAGCGTTTCGTCAGTATCTCGACCGCAGCTTCGTAATTTGCAGCGTTCTCGATCGCGGAGGAGAGTCGGTGGCCCACCCGGGCATGTAGTAAACGCAGCTTGCGAGCGCCGTCGTCCTCAGTCGCTGAGGAGTCAATATAGTCCTCAAAACACCGCAGCCAATATTTAAAAATTTCTGGGGCTTCCGGAGACCGAGCGTCCAGGTTGAGTTTCTCCGGCTTTAGAGCGGCTTTAGAGCGCTGTCCATCTTGATGTATCAGATGATTAAATTGAGATACCCTCAATCACATCACAGGAGAGAAGATAGATGATTCAAAGGCTTTAATCATCTGAGAACTGTACAGCGGCCGAGAAGTGAGCTCATCACATGTTGCCTGAGTGAGCCTTATCTTATATACCGTTTCCTGTGGGCGGAGCCAGAGGCGGAGTCCCCCAGGGTTCCAAGCCCGGTCTTAAAGGACCAATGCATTAAAGGTAAGGTACCATTATATCAGCTACTGATAACATTCATCACAGGGGTCTCACTTGCTCACCCGCTGCCGACCTCCATGTCGGCGACCTCCCTTTCCTCTGGGCTGCCGACCACGACCAGTGCTGTTTGCTCGGTAATGGTGAGGGGCCGCAAGCCTGGTGGATCCCCTCCGGTCTTTTCCTGCTCCCAGCGGTTGGGCGAGATGTTCTCCTGGGGTTGGGGGGTTGGTATTAGACCTTCCAAAATGCATTAGCTCACATTAAACTCCATCTGCCATCTCTCCGCCCAAGTCTCCAACTGATCTGTATCTTGTGTCATCTGACGGTTATCGCTATCCGCAATTCCACCAAACTTTGTGTCGTCCACAAACTTACTAATCAGAGCTGTTACATTTTTTCTCCAAATCATTTATATATACTACAAACAGCAAAACTCCCAACACTAATACCTGCAGAACACCACTAGTCACAGCCCTCCATTCAGAAAAGCACCATTCGACTTCTACTCTCGGTCTTCTTTGACCAAGTCAGTTCTGTATCCATCTTGCCAGTTCACGTCTGATCCTGTGTGACTTCATCTTCTGTACAAGTCTGCCAAGAGGGGCATTGTCAAAGGCCTTACAGAAGTCCATGAGACAGCATCCACTGCCCTATTTTCATCAATTATCATTTCACTTCCTCAAAAAAATTAATCAATTTAGTGAGACATGACCTCCCCTTCACAAAACTTTGCTGCCTCTCGCTAATACGTCCACTTACTTCCAAATGGGACTAAATCCTGTCTTGAAGGATCCTCTCCAATAATTCACCGACCACTGACGTAAGGCTCTCTGGCCTGTAATTTCCTGGATTATACTTGCTACTCTTCTTAAACAAAGGAACAACATTAGCTATTCTCCAGACCTCCAGGGCCTCACCTGTAACCAGTGAGGATGCAACAATTTCTGTCAAGACCACAGGAATTTCTTCTGTTGCCTCCCTCAGTATTCTGGGTAGATCCCATCAGGTCCTGGGGATATGGTGATAGTCAGGGACATGTAATCCAGGGATATGGTCACAGGGGCTGGTTTAGCTCACCAGGCTAAATCGCTGGCTTTTAAAGCAGACCAAGCAGGCCAGCAGCACGGTTCGATTCCCGTACCAGCCTCCCCGGACAGGTGCCGGAATGTGGCGACTAGGGGCTTTTCACAGTAACTTCATTGAAGCCTACTCGTGACAATAAGCGATTTTCATTTCATTTCATTTCACATGTCAGGAACATGTAACCCAGGGTATACGGTCACATGTCAGGGACATGTTTACAAAAATAGCAATGAAACGTAAAACCAGCCATCTGTTTCTGGTGGTATTGCTTGAGGGAAGAATGTAGGAAGTACAACTTTTTGCTCTGCCTCAAATTGTGCCGCAGAATCTTTAACATCCAGTTGATCCACCAGTACAGACCAATGCTGGCTTGGTTTAACACCTGAGGAATGGAATGATGGGAGATTTTCAGCAGGATAAGAGTTGAACATGGGCCTGGGTTTTAGAGGGTGCTGTAGTCACACCCTAACCCCACACCCCAGCTAAAGGTTCAAGAGGAGCTAACCCCGCATCAACTTAACACTGGGAGCAGCATTAATAGTCTTGAGACTTCACACGTAACTTGGGGGCAGGGTCCCACCTGAGAGAGCAGCCAGTCCATTGACAGGCCAGCAGCTCTGTCGACTCAGCAGTGTCAAGTTTGAGTGGAGCCAATGCTGGGACTACAGGCAATCTCTGTGAGGACGGGCCTACAGAGCAGAATGAGAAGGAGATGTACTGGGCAAAACCAATAGGAGATTGAGTACTTTAATTAGAGCTCCTCCTCATCCCATTGAGCATGGAGGTGGTGAAGACTTATTGTTCATTTTGCGGGAAGGTTAAGTGTCCACCAGATAGTACATTGACCTTGAGAAATGAGACAAGTGTCAGAACAGATAAGATTATGAAGTAAAATTTTTTATTTTTCTGCAAGATTTTGCTGAGATAATCATTCTGGGACCAGACGTTTCAGGGTCATTGAGTCCTGGAGTCTGGAGAAGATCTTAGCCCTTACGGGGTTTGGACGAGGGAGTGGGCATGGGTAGGGTACTCATTTGGAAGTTCGGTGCAGATTTGATGGGCATAATGGCATCCTTCTGCATTGTAGGGATTCTATGACAATAAAACTGGACGGAGGGGCTGGAAAATTGTTCAGTTAGTCCAAGATCGATTTTGATTATTTTTTTTTCTCTCTTGCAGTGACCAAGAGAAGGATTTGTTGAAAGAGAAGCTTGAACAGCTTCAATGTCACTTCACGTGGGGGTCACAGAGAGAAAACATTGACTTGGATGACATGAAGCAAAGATTAGAAGACACAATCCAGACTAGTGAGAAATATCAAGCCAGATACTACAACCAACTCGCTTTTGTAAACTGTCTGCAAGGAAACTGTGAGGAGGCGATTCAAAACTTAAAGGAAGCTGAAAAGTTCCTGATGGAGAATCATAACGATGAATTTGATAAAAGAATCATTGCCACCTATGGAAACTATGCCTGGGTGTATTATCAAATGGGACAACTGACAGAGGCTCAGTCCTACCTCGACAAACTGGAGAGGATCTGTAAACAATTTCCTGATGCCTCTCGGTACTCAGCACTGATACCTGAAGTATACGGGGAGAAGGGTTGGTCACTGTTGAAAACTGCCGCTCGATATTATGAAGAAGCAAAGGAATGTTTCAAAAAGGCTCTGGAGGAAGATCTAAATAACACAGACTGGAATGTTGGATATGCGATTGTCCTGTGCCGTCTGGAGGGATTTTCTGGTACCCCAGAGAGTCGAACACGTAGTGAATCAATGAACCAATTGAGACGTGTGTTGGAGCTTGATCCAGATCATGGTGAAGCCATGGTGCTGTTAGCACTAAAACTACAACAACTCAATCAAGGCGAGGAAGCGATAGAATTAGTTGAAAAAGCGTTGCAGACGTCCCCTGATCTTCCAAATGTGCTTCGTTATGCAGCAAAATTTTACAGAATAAAAGGAGATGTGGAAAACGCTGTGGATCTGTTGAAGAAAGGATTAGAAATTACCCCACACTCTACCTTCTTACATCATCAAATAGGTCAGTGTTACAGAAATAAATTATTCTCATTGAACGAAAACCCACTCAGCGGAATCCCTGGTGATCCTGCTTTTCAACAGAGAGCTGAACTGATTGAACTGTGTAAGTATTATTTTGCAAAGGCTTTTGAACCTCGCCCATTAACATTTATGATGGCACAACTGGATTTTGCCAAAATATGTTCAATCAATGAAGAATATCAAGTCGTCGAGGAGATTTACAATAATCTACTGAAATTGGAAGGTATATATCGAGGAAATAGGCAGGCAATATGTTTGGAGGCTGGATTATTTGAACTGCATGAGAAAAAATCAGAATCAAACGCCATCACCCATTTTCTAGAAGGAATGAAAGTAAATTATAACACAAAAGAAAGGAAGAAGTGCCGTGATAATTTGAAATCAATAGCAGAAAGACAACTTCTCAGGAATCCAAGAGACAGCAAGGCCCATGGTGTTCTTGGCTTAATGCACCAACTGGATGGGAAGAAGCGCGAGGCTGTTGAAAGCTTTGAAAAAGCCTTGGAGTTGAACCCTGACAATGAAGAATATCTAAGTGCTCTTTGTGAATTACGCCTTTCCATCTCGGTCAACAATGACTTTCCCAACTAATGCTGAGCCGAAAGATGAATTAACACTCTCTAATCCCTAGACAGCTTCTGGTATTCACTTCACTTATATTCTGCTTAGTTTTTGTTTACTGAAGCACGTTACACATGTTTCATGTTTCATTCAGGAACATTGATCGTGCTGGTGAATTAACCTAATAATATTTGTTTTTGCCAGCCAAGAATTGTGTGTGGAAAAGTGGAGAGGGAGGGAAGACTAAAGGAGAGAAAAATAAGTTAAAATGGACGATAACAATGGCAGCAGGTATTGATTTTCTGAACAGGGATTTTGAATGTACGATCAGAAGTTGAATGCATAAATAACGAATAAAATGAAAGCATGGCTAAGATTTGATTTGCGTGGTTGATCAGTGTGAATGCTGACAGTTTGGTTCGTACAGAACATGGTGGGGATAAAATCTGCTGGATCATTTCTGACAAGTCGGAAAGGTTTACACTCTGTCACCATTTGGTGAACACATTCCATCTTGGCAACACAGAGTAACTTGTACACAACCTGCAAAGGGAGACTGCTGGCTAAAGGAAGACACAATAGAGGCAGGAAAAATAAGTAGATATTAAATTTGGTGAATATTAATTTTATTTTATGAAGGGCAGCATGATAGCACAAGTGGATAGTACTGTAGTTTCACAGCGCCAGGGTCCCAGGTTTGATTCCCCGCTGGGTCACTGTCTGTATGGAGTCTGCACGTTCTCCCCATGTCTGCATGGGTTTCCTCTGGGTGCTCTGGTTTCCTCCCACAGTCCAAAGACGTGCGGGTTAGGTGGATTGGCCATGATAAATTAGTGACCAAAAAGGTTAGGAGGGGTTATTGGGTTCTGGAGATAGGGTGGAAGTGAGGGCTTAAGTGGGTCGGTGCAGACTCGATGGGCCAAATGGCATCCTTCTGCATTGTATGTTCTATGATAACCCTACTCCCCCACCAGGAAGATGGCCGAACCCCCACCATGCGCCACATGTCAGTACCCATACCAGTCGCCATGGGCCAGGGCCCTGGCCACTGAGACCAACAGATCCCCACCCCCTAGGCTTCAAGCATTGGAACGTCTAACACTGTCATTTACTGTCTCTCCCCCCCCCCCCCCCCCCCCCCCCGGCCCCCCAACCAGGAGAAGGCCACCCACAACTGCCGGGAGCGGGAGAAGACAGGGGGGAGACTGCCGGACCTGTGGCCCCTCACCGTTGCCGAGCAGACAGACCTGGCGGCCCAGAGGTATGGGAGGTTGCTGAGATGGAGCTCGGCCCCGGGCGAGGAAGTGAAAACCCGCATTGTTGTGGCTCCCTGTGACACGTGTCAACCCCCCCCCCAACAGCCCCCATACCATCCTCACCCCCATACCACCCTCACCCACACACCACCCATATGCCAACACCACCATCCCGCACCCCCACACACACGCCCACCCCCACTCGCGGTCTAATCATGCATCTTATCTTGTGTCTTGCAGGACCTGCTGGTGATCAGGTGGGTCCATTGGGTGTCCCCCGCCCCAGCCAGATCACAGCCGAGTCCTCCCCCGCCCGCTCAGCAGAGCAGTGATGGGAGCAGCTCAGGCACCAGCTTTCCGCCCAAGACTCACGAGACCCCGGAGCTCGGGTCGGAGGATGACAGTGATTTTCCGTCACAGTTGTCTCCAACACCCATCACCATCCCAGAGACACTCACCTCGGTTGGGCACTTCAGTGGCCATGCTCCTGGGACACTGTCTGGTGGGCACTACACAGTTTACCTGGTACAGCAGGTGGAGGTCGGAGCACCCGAGAGGGCGGACGGTCGGAGGGCATGCTGATCCCAGGGACTAGCTGCTGTACAGAAAAGTCTCGAGCTTCTGGAACGGACAGTCCCATCTGTAGTGGAGATGCAGTCACAGAGCCAGGGATTACATGAGGGGTTATCGGTGAGCATCAAGTACCTACGGGTGTAGCTGGAGGAGTCCAAACACGTGCAGGAGCAGGATGTGGTGCCGACAATGTGTGTCATCCAGGCCAACACCGCACGGGTGGCACTGACCGCCCCACCCCCACACCCCTCAGATAGAGCACTGAGGCAGGTTTGAATGGTGTTACCAAGTGTTTATTGTAAACAAATATATACAGTCTGTGCCCTAGTCCTGTAACTCAACTGCCCTAGCGTCTATAACTGCACCCGTGCCAACTTAACTGGTGTCTAACTTTCTGGCCTTACGGGCCCTAACGCTATGCCTTGGTGGTTCTCCAGATGGTACAGCAGGAATGGAGGCAGCCTGCTGTGACTCCTACCCTGCGACAAGGTACGAGACCCTTAGTGCGGGTCTCCTGGGGAGTCCTGGCCTGGATGGGCCTGGCTGCTGGTCGGGCATCCTGGTTGGCATTGTGCTGCCCTGTCCTGCCCGCTGCCCACTAGATGCACCAGGGACAGTCGAGGCGAGTGATCATGAGGAAGCAACGGCAGATAACGAACAAAAAGATTTAATAAATTTACTCAATACACTTACTGTTCCCCAAAGGGCCTCCCTTGCCAGCCCACACTTGGGCCAGTGTATTTGTGTCCCAGGGTACCCTAGGTTAAGGATGTAGCTCCGCCCTCTCATTGGGGGATATCATACACAGGTGAGGCCATGGGGAACCTGATGGTACTGATCTTGTTCCCTTGGATTGGGTTATACAGGAGGGAATTGCAGAAGTTACAGCCCAGGTTGCTGAAGACAATAACACCAATGGTGAATTGATTAAAAGCAAGGTGGTGCTTGCTCGGAACCAATGTAAATCAGTTGTCTCAGGGGTGTTGGGGAATATGACACAGTGCAGGTGAAGACACGGGCAGCAGAGATTTCAAAATATATATTTTTTTGGTTTTCACATTTTTATGTTATACATTTCAGTTTGTACATTAAATGTGTCATAACTGCGCATAGTATCAAACAAAAGCAACCATGTCAAAATTAAAATTACAGAAGAGAGATAGGCCAACGAATGACAAAAACAAAACACAAACAAACTAGGATCACTATAAATATTTACACCCACTTGCCCCCCCCAACACCCGCCATGGCTGCGGGCCCCAGTTAGACGCTCTGCCTCAATTTGCACGTCTAGCGTTGGCCCTGGCGTGTATTTCCCTGCGTATCGCTGCTCCCTCTAGTTCTCCGCTTGCCCTTGGGCCTGTCCCTTGCGCATATTCCCTTGTGTCCCATGGTCTTTTTTATGAACTTTTGTACTCCGCTTCTCCCTCTCTCCCTTCCCTTACTCCCTCCCACCCCTTCTCTTTCCTTTATTATCTGTGGCTGCCTGTGCCCCCCCCCCCCCCTCCCCAACCCCCACCCCCCACCTCCACCACCCCACACCTCTGCTCTATTGGTTGCTGGATACGAAGAAGTCATGGAATAAGTTAGTGAAAGACTTCCATGTCCTGTGGAAGCCCTCTTCTGGCCCATGGATGGCGGATTTTATCTTCTCCTGTTGGAGGAATTCTGACATGTTGGATAGCCAGTATGCAGGATTGGATGGTGCTGCTGGACATCAGCAGAGCAGGATTCTTTAGCGGACATCAGCGAGGCAAAGGCTAGGGCATCGGCCCCCATCCCCATAAATATTTCTGGCTGCCCTGAAACCCCAGAGACCACCACTTTTGGGCTAGGCTCCACCCTCACTCCCACAAACTTGGATATTGCCTCAAAGAAGGTTGTCTAGAACCGGACAAGTCTGGGGCTTGAGCAGAACATGTGGGTGTGGTTGGCCGAGCCTCCCTGGCACCTTATGAATTTGTCCTCCACCTCTGGGAAGAACCTGCTCATTTGGGTTCTGGTTAGGCGTGCTCTGCACACCACCTTTAGCTGCATTAGGTTCAGTCCTCCGCATGTGGAAGTGGAGTTCACCCTGTGCAGGGCTTCGATCCAGAGTCCCCCCCCCCCCACTTTTATACCCAGTTCTTCCTCCCCCTTTTCCCTCATCTCTTCCAGGGGTGAGTGTACGTTTTCCATACAGGACCCAACAGTTCCCCTGCCTAGGTCGCCTGCATACAGCAGTCCCTGAACTTTTGAATGTCCTGGTGTCTGGGGGTAGGTTGTCGTTTCCCTACGGAGGAAGTTCTTGTCCTGTATATACCTCATTTCATTCCCTTTAGGTAGTTGGTACCTCTCTGTAGGTTCTTCCAACATCACTAATCTGCGGACAGTATATATGTTGGTAACCGTTAGTGTCCGCTCGTCCTGTCTCCACCTTTTGAAAGTGGTGGCCATTGTTGCAGTGTCAATCTGTGGTTGCTACAGATGGCAACCATAGTGGGCATTTCTTTTAGCCTGAAGTGTCCTCTCACTCATTTAATAGCATGTTTGGAGTGTGTCTGCCACCACTGAGCTTCTTGAGTGTTTGGTCATGGGGGGGGGGGGGGGGGCGGGGGGTGGCGGGGGTGAGGGGGTGAGGGATCGGAGTTGTGACGAGGGCTTGAAGGTACGTACCTATGCAGGAACTCTCCTCCATCCTCACCCATCCATTCCTATTTCCTACCCCCATCCCCTCACTCTTTCTGCTGTGGCCGCCCAGTGGTAGAATGTAGGTTTGGGAGGGGAAGGCCTCCCATACTTCTTTTCCTTTGTGGAATCCTTTTTGGGTCCTCGGATTCTTCCCCACGCCTCCCCACACAAACGGCATGATTAATTTGTCGACTGTGTTGACGAAGGCCCAGAGGATGTAGATTGGGAGGGATCCGAACAGGAAGAGGAACCTGGGCAACACATTAATTGTGATCATCTGCAGTCTGCTTGTCAGGGAGAGTGGGAGTGTGCCCTTCCTCTGCAGGTCCTTTTTAACTTCCTTCACCAGACTCATCAGGTTCCATTTGAGGATCCGTTTCCAGTTGTGGGCTATTTGGATCCCTAGGTAGCAGAATTTGTTTTGGGCTTGTATGAACGGTCGTCCCTCTAGCTCTGACCATCTCACTTGCGGGTTCACTGGGAAGACTTCACTCTTGCTAAGGTTGGGTTTGGTTCATGAAAAGGTTCCAAACTCCTTAAGGAGTTTCATTATCCCTTCCTTGCTGGCTTGGGGGGGGGGGGTGGGGGGGGGTGGTCTGATATATAGAGGAGCCGGTCATCCGCATAGAGTAAGATTCTTTGCTCTCTCTCCCCTTTCTGGATGCCTTTCCCCGCTTTGTGGGCGATTGCCAGTGGCTCGATTGCCAGGGTGAACAGCAGCAGGGACAGCGGGCATCCCGGCTTTATGCCTCTGTGCAGCTGGAAATATTTAGAGCTGGTGGTGTTAGTCCAGACGCTTGCCATGGGAGCGCTGTGCAGGATTTTCACACAGGCAGTGAAACCTGGTCCAAGCCCAAACCACTCCAATACCTCTTTGAGGTACTTCCGCTCAACTCTTGTCAAAGATATTTTCCGCATCCATGGATATGATCACCTCTGGTGTTCTCTCCCTGGATGGGGTCATTATCATGTTCAGCAGGCGCCTGATGTTCGCTGTTAGCTGCCTGCCCCTGAAAAGCCCATCTGGTCCTCTGCAACTATCTCTGGTATGCAGATCTCCAGCAGACTCGCCAGGGTTTTTGCCAGGACTTTCGCATCTCCATTGAGTAGCGAGATGGGTCTTTAGGATCAGTTGGTCTTTGTCCTTTTTGGGTATCAACAATATATATATATTTTCTAAAAATATTTGTATTGGTATTTTCCAATTTTTACAGAGTAACAATTCAATCCATAGTGAACCGGGTACTTACATCGAAAGCCATTTCTTACTTACAGAGATTTTTACATATGGTCCCCCCCCCCCCCCCCCCCCCCGTCTGCACCCGCCCCCTCTCTTCCCCCAATTGTTAGTTTAGTTTTCCCTCTTGGTACTGGCTTCTGCCCTGGGCGTTTCATATTGTGTTAAGGGTAAAGTATTAGCATGGATAGAGGATTGGTTCATTCATAGAAAGCAAAGAGTGGGGATTAATGGGTGTTTCTCTGGTCGGCAATCGGTAGCTCGTGGTGTCCCTCAGGGATCAGTGTTGGGCCCACAATTGTTCACAATTTACATAGATGATTTGGAGTTGGGGACCAAGGGCAATGTGCCCAAGTTTGCAGACGACACTAAGGTGAGTGGGAAAGCAAAAAGTGCAGAGGAAGTCTGCAGGGGGATTTGGATAGGTTAAGTGAATGGGCTAGGGTCTGGCAGATGGAATACAATGTTGATAAATTTGAGGTTATCCATTTTGGTAGGAATAACAACAAAAGGGATTATTATCTAAATTATAAAATATTAAAACATGCTGCTGTGCAGAGAGACCTGGGTGTGCTAGTGCATGAGTCGCAAAAAGTTGGTTTACAGGTGCAACAGGTGATTAAGAAGGGATTGCTAGAGGGTTGGAGTTTAAGACCAGGAAGGTTATGCTGCAACTGTATAAGGTGTTAGTGAGGCCACACCTGGAGTATTGTGTTCAGTTTTGGTCTCCCTACCTGAGAAAGGACGTACTGGCGCTAGAGGGTGTGCAGAGGAGATTCAATAGGTTAATCCCAGAGTTGAGAGGGTTGGATTACGAGGAGAGGTTGAGTAGACTAGGACTGTACTCGTTGGAATTTAGAAGGATGAGGGGGGATCTTATAGAAACATATAAAATTATGAAGGGAATAGATAGGATAGATGTGGGGAAATTGTTTCCACTGGGGGGGTGAAAGCAGAACTAGGGGGCATAGCCTGAAAATAAAGGGAAGTCGATTTAGGACTGAGCTCAGGGGAAACTTCTTCACCCAAAGGGTTGTTAATCTATGAAATTCCCTGCACAGTGAAGCAGTTGAGACTCCTGCATTGAATGTTTTTAAGATAAGGATAGATAGTTTTTTTGAAGAATAAAGGAATAAAAGTTTATGGTGTTTGAGCGGGAAAGTGGAGCTGAGTCCACAGAAGATCAGCCATGATCTCATTGAATGGCGCAGCAGACTTGAAGGGCCAGATGGTTTACTCCTGCTCCTAGTTCTTATGTTCTTATGTTCTGCTCGTGTCTGTCGCAGTTTTTATTTGATGTCTTTGCAGGCCTGGGGTTGGGTCGACATGGCCCCTCCACTCTTCCCTTTTCCCCCCTTGCTTTGTTCTGTGATTCCCATGGGACCCCTCCTCTCTCCTTCCCCCTCTGCTTCTTTGCATTGTGTGTGTCATTATTTGTTTCCCTTCCTCCCTCTTCCCCTCTTCCATCTCCCGCCCCACTTACCCGGTCATTACTGGCCTCGAACAGGGTCTTGGAACAGGCTAATGAATGGCACCCATGCTTTGTGGAAGCCCTCATCCGACCCTAGGGTAGTGTATTTGATCTTCTTCTAAGGAAAACCCAAAAGCTTTCTATAGGTATGTCAGGAATAAAAGAATGACTAGGGTAAGAGTAGGGCCAGTCAAGGACAGTGGTGGGAAGTTGTGTGTGGAGGCTGAGGAGATAAGCGAGATACTAAATGAATACTTTTCGTCAGTATTCACTCAAGAAAAAGATAATATTGTGGAGGAGAATGCTGAGACCCAGGCTATTAGAATAGATGGCATTGAGGTGCGTAGGGAAGAAGTGTTGGCAATTCTGGACAAGGTGAAAATAGATAAGTCCCCGGGGCCTGATGGAATTTATCCTAGGATTCTCTGGTAAGCCAGGGAAGAGATTGCTGAGCCTTTGGCTTTGATTTTTAGGTCATCATTGGCTACAGGAATAGTGCCAGAGGACTGGAGGATAGCAAATGTGGTCCCTTTGTTCAAGAAGGGGAGTAGAGATAACCCCGGTAACTATAGGCCGGTGAGCCTAACGTCTGTGGTGGGTAAAGTCTTGGAGAGGATTATAAAAGATACGATTTATAATCATCTAGATAGGAATAATATGATTAGGGACAGTCAGCATGGTTTTGTGAAGGGTAGGTCATGCCTCACAAACCTTATCGAGTTCTTTGAGAAGGTGACTGAACAGGTAGACGAGGGTAGAGCAGTTGATGTGGTGTATATGGATTTCAGTAAAGCGTTTGATAAGGTTCCCCACGGTCGGCTATTGCAGAAAATACGGAGGCTGGGGATTGAGGGTGATTTAGAGATGTGGATCAGAAATTGGCTAGTTGAAAGAAGACAGAGAGTGGTAGTTGATGGGAAATGTTCAGAATGGAGTTCAGTTACGAGTGGCGTACCACAAGGATCTGTTCTGGGGCCGTTGCTGTTTGTCATTTTTATAAATGACCTAGAGGAGGGCGCAGAAGGATGGGTGAGTAAATTTGCAGACGACACTAAAGTCGGTGGAGTTGTAGACAGTGCGGAAGGATGTTGCAGGTTACAGAGGGACATAGATAAGCTGCAGAGCTGGACTGAGAGGTGGCAAATGGAGTTTAATGTGGAGAAGTGTGAGGTGATTCACTTTGGAAAGAATAACAGAAATGCGGAATATTTGGCTAATGGTAAAATTCTTGGTAGTGTGGATGAGCAGAGGGATCTCGGTGTCCATGTACATAGATCCCTGAAAGTTGCCACCCAGGTTGACAGGGTTGTGAAGAAGGCCTATGGTGTGTTGGCCTTTATTGGTAGTGGGATTGAGTTCCGGAGCCATGAGGTCATGTTGCAGTTGTACAAAACTCTAGTACGGCCGCATTTGGAGTATTGCGTACAGTTCTGGTCGCCTCATTATAGGAAGGACGTGGAAGCCTTGGAACGGGTGCAGAGGAGATTTACCAGGATGTTGCCTGGTATGGAGGGAAAATCTTATGAGGAAAGGCTGATGGACTTGAGGTTGTTTTCGTTAGAGAGAAGAAGGTTAAGAGGTGACTTAATAGAGGCATACAAAATGATCAGAGGGTTAGATAGGGTGGACAGCGAGAGCCTTCTCCCGCGGATGGAGGTGGCTAGCACGAGGGGACATAGCCTTAAATTGAGGGGTAATAGATATAGGACAGAGGTCAGAGGTGGGTTTTTTACGCAAAGAGTGGTGAGGCCGTGGAATGCCCTACCTGCAACAGTAGTGAACTCGCCAACATTGAGGGCATTTAAAAGTTTATTGGATAAGCATATGGATGATAAGGGCATAGTGTAGGTTAGATGGCCTTTAGATTTTTTCCATGTCGGTGCAACATCGAGGGCCGAAGGGCCTGTACTGCGCTGTATCGTTCTATGTTCTATGTTCTAGGTGGAGAAATTCCAACAGATCTGCCAGCCGGTCTTCATCTTCATCACAGCTACAGAAAATCTGAATTCCATTTCTCGAGAGGAACTCATCTGTTACGCTTTTACCTTAATCCTCTATTTACTTTTACTCCCCTGTTTTTTGTTTCGAGAGGTGGTCAGCTTCATTTGATTCCTATGTGGGACATGTAGGTTTTCCTACCTCACTCCATTGCTTTCCGATTGTTTCTTTTCGTTTTCTTACTTATTTTGACTCCCTTATCTGTCCTTTTTAAGGAGTTCACCTTTTCTCGCTCCGGATGTCTTTACCAAGGCTTCGGGACGACCTATTGAGGGGGCGTTGAGTTTATTACTTATCGTTCCTTCTGAAAAATACTTTAGAACACATATTTAACAATAATAACGACCGTAGAAATCATTTACAAATACTACAGGGAGTGCACACTCGTGTTTATCCTTTCACGAACCTCAAAGTTTAAAAAAAAATTTTAGTCTCTAAGGCACCTTTTTCTTCCCATGCAGCTATCATTAATTTATTCATTAAATAACTCTCCTGGCATGAGTCACTGGCCAGTAATTATCGCTACCGAGCCGCAGACCCCCCTTTCAGCTGGGGTCGCGCTATGGCTCTCTCCCTTTCAGCTGAGAGAGTCCTGTTTAGAGAATCGTTTTGCTGTTCACGTCCCATTAAATTAGGGAAATTGCAACGACTACACCAATTTGTCATGGAAATCATAATAAAGATAAATTCCTTGAGATTCGATTTAAGGAAATTTATTTGCACAAATATATTTGTGCAGAGAGAGTGTTCCAGCTGCAAAAGCCAGTGCACTGCACTCTGAGATTCGATTGAAGAATGGATATTTTATAGTCTGAAAAAAATAACAGCTTGAAGTAAACAGGCATGTTTCTATTAAATAGACCTTGGAAAGTACATAAAATGAAAGACATAGTACATATCTTCTTGCCCTTGGATAAAAACAATTCGAGTACACATTTTGTTATATTTTGGAGGACAATTGTTTTCATAATAAGGCCGAGAGCAGAATATTAAGCAGTATTTTGTTTATGTTAGCTGACCTACTTATTTTAGTCCAAAAGCATGCTTGAATTATAGTCAAGCATTTCCTAGCATGCTTCTAAATTGACAACTCATTAATTTCCCTTCCACATTGTGACTCTGCCTCCTCCTCCTGTTGCTCTGTAATGCCACATCTCCCTGATCAGCAGTGCTGATGCCCAGAAATGTACAGGGTCCCTTCAGAGTGGGGGCAGAATGTGAAGTGAAGTCCCACATCTCCCACCTCAGAGATCTCAGAGATCAAACTCAACCTGGGGGAAGATAAAATGTTTGACCAAAGATATCAGTGAAGAAATGTCTAGGGATATCTTCCCATCTCCACCTGTCCTAACACAATATTCCTGACACTGTTCAGTTGATCAGTTTGTTCTTATGATGCCCTATCCTCGTAGAGTTGAAATGCAAATGGACACTATTGGGCAGGATTCTCCCGTACCCGGTGAGGCGGGGGGGGGTCCCGGCGGACGGAGTGGCGTGAACCACTCCGGCGTCGGGCCGCCCCAAAGGTGCAGAATCCTCCACACCTTCAGGCCGGTAATGGAGAGGTTTACGCCCCGTCGGCCGGCGTGGAAGGCCTTTGACACCACGCTACCCGGGGCTGAAGGGGCTCTGCCGGCTGGCGTGGGTCCACACATGCGCAGGAGCGGCAGCGGCTGCTGACATCATCCCCAAACATGCGCAGGGGGGGTTCACCTTCGTGCCGGCCATTGCGTAGGCTTACACAGCTGACGGGTAGGCAAAGAGTGCCCCCATGGCACATGCACTCCCGCAGATCGGCGGGCCCCGATCGCAGGCAAGGCCACCGTGGAGGCACCCCCCCCCGGGCCAGATCGCCCCACTCCCCCCCCCCTCCCCCCCCCCCGCAGGATCCCGGAGCCCACCCGCATTGCCAGGTCCCGCCGGTAAGGGACCAACTCTAATTTACACCGGCGGGACATGCATAGAATGAGTGGGATTTCGGCCCATCGTGGGTCGTAGAATCGGCCGGGGGCGGGGGGGGGGGGGGGGGGGGGGGGGGGGGCCTGCGAGAGGCTGCCGACTGGCTCGGTGCGATTCCCACCTCCGCCAATTCTCCGGAGCTGGAGAATTCAGCGGCCAGTGAGGGTGGGATTCACGCTGCCCCCCCCCCCCCAGCGATTCTCTGACCCGTCGGGGGTGACGGAAATTCCCGCCCATGATTACCCAACTGGATGATTTTAATTATTAATGAAACAGTCCATTCCCTACATTTACAACAATTTTATTGATGGAATAATGTTCAACCCACGCTGCTCCAGCTGCTGATCCCAGTGTCAGATGGGCGCCGCGGGGTCCGTGCATGCGTAGTGGCACAGGCGCCAATGCGCGCATGCATAGTGGGAACGCACGATTTCCGCTCATGCGCGGTGTCTCCCTTCTCCGCGCCAGCCCCGACGCAACATGGGGTAGGGCTACAGGGGCCGGTGCGGAACAAAAGAGGCCCCCAGCCCGAGAGGCCGGCCCACCGATTGGTGGGACCCGATCGCGGGCCAGGGCACAACGGAAGCCCCTCCACCTGGGGTCGGACTGTGCCCCCCCCCCCTCCCCCCTCCAGCCCCACAGGCCGCCGCCGGATCCTTCCACGCCGAGGTCCCACAGGGTGAGACCAGGTTAGAATGCCGGTGGCTGGACTTGGCTTTTCTGGTATGGCCGCTCGGCCCATCGTAGTTGGAGAATCACCGGGGGTGGGGTCCCACAGAGTGGCACATGGCCGGCACCGCGCTGACCGTGCCAGCGCCATTGGCGCCGATTCTCCACTTGTGAGAATCGTGTCCCGGCCTCGGGGCCAAGTGGCGCGATTCATGCCGGTCGTGGCGATTCTCCGCGCTGGCCCCGAGGGGAGAGAGTCGCACCCCCTATTTTTCAAATCAGAGAGGAGGGTCAGATGGTAGTGCGAAATTGAGTTTTATTGCAAAAATCAAGTTAATAAACTTCAAAAACTACAAAAATGCAAAATAAAAGAAACAAAGGCCAGCAGGGAAAAGGAAGAACAAAGAGAGAAAGAGAGAAGAGAGGCACGGCCAGCACTCGTAATCTTATACCTGGACCTGATACCGCCCCCATCTTTGCTGCCTATTGATTTACAAGTTTTAAATTGTGGCATCTAAATAGGGGTATTTACAGTCACTCACATTGATAACTGAATTACTGGGCTGGATTCTCTGTTTTATGATGCAGCAGCCAGCAGCCAGGGGGAGGGATGGTCGGAGTCCCTTGAACATTTGTGGGATCACCTAGGTGCCAGTATGAAGGAGTCATTTACAGTGCCCGGGAATCAGGCACAGACGTGCACAATGTGCATCTGACGTTCAAAAACTACCTGAATGTTCATCCCTTCTTGTTTGTGAAAAGCACTGGGTTTGATACAGAGTAAAACAGGTGGGGTACAAGGCCAGGAGGGTCGCCCGCATCATGGTGGTCTGCTGCATCCTCCACAACATCGCGCAGCAGAGGGGGATGTGCTGGAGGAGGATGGGGGAGGAAGGTCAGGCCTTGTCAGATGAGGAGGGTGAGGGGGAGGGGGAAATGAGCAATGAGTGAGACATGGGGCCTGGCCATGCATGGGAGCCCGCACAATGGCATCGCCAGGGCCAGCGCGTACGGGACGCCCTCATTGAGACACGTTTCACAGTCTAGGGGGGGAAGGGGGGTCGCTGGCCAGGGGCACGGACACCACCATACTACACCCCCTCACCTCCCACACCACCAAACCACCCTCACCTCCCACCCTCACCTCCCCCACCACCAAACCTCCCTCACCTCCAACCCTCACCTCCCACACCACCACACCACCCTCACCTCCCACACCACCGAACCACCCTCACCTCCCACCCTCACCTCCCCCAACACCAAACCTCCCTCACCTCCCACCCTCACCTCCCACACCACCACACCACCCTCACCTCCCACACCACCGAACACCCTCACCTCCCACACCTCACCACCCTCGCCTCCCACCCTCACCTCCTACACCACCAAACCACCATAACCACCCTCACCTCCCACACTCACCTCCCACACCACCAAACCACCCTCACCTCCCACACCACCAAACAACCCTCACCTCCCACACCACCACACCACCACACTACCCACACCTCCCACACCACCGAACACCCTCACCTCCCACACCTCACCACCCTCACCTCCCACCCTCACCTCCCACACCACCAAACCACCATAACCACCCTCACCTCCCACACTCACCTCCCACACCACCAAACCACCCTCACCTCCCACACCACCAAACCACCCTCACCTCCCCCCACCACCAAACCACCCTCACCTCCCACCCTCACCTCCCACACCACCAAACCACCCTCACCTCCCACCCTCACCTCCCACACCACCAAACCACCCTCACCTCCCACCCTCACCTCCCACCCTCACCTCCCCCACCACCAAACCACCCTCACCTCCCACCCTCACCTCCCACACCACCAAACCACCCTCACCTCCCACCCTCACCTCCCACCCTCACCTCCCCCACCACCAAACCACCCTCACCTCCCACCCTCACCTCCCCCACCACCAAACCACCCTCACCTCCCACCCTCACCTCCCCCACCACCAAACCACCCTCACCTCCCACCCTCACCTCCCACACCACCAAACCACCCTCACCTCCCACCCTCACCTCCCACCCTCACCTCCCCCACCACCAAACCACCCTCACCTCCCACCCTCACCTCCCCCACCACCAAACCACCCTCACCTCCCACCCTCACCTCCCCCACCACCAAACCACCCTCACCTCCCACCCTCACCTCCCACACCACCAAACCACCCTCACCTCCCACACCACCAAACCACCCTCACCTCCCACACTGTTATATTCTATATTTTCCCCGCGTCTTGACTGTAATAGAGAAATTCAAACAGCATTCATTAGGTAAGCAAAACTGAACTTTATTCACTAATTAGAACAGCTAGCAGAAATTGGCAGAAACTTGGAAAGTCGGAAGGCAGTCAATTACAAACTGCGGAGTCCGTCCCAAGTCTGCACTAGTACAGAAAAAGAAGGCGATTCTTATACATTATAGGATCAAGATAACATGAATACAGCTTGGTCAGGAATTTGGTCAAAAGTAAAACATAAGTAATAATCGTTACCATGGCGGCACCTTGCTGACCGCCAGGGGACGCGAGTTTCATATTATTATCTTGTCTTTGTTTTAAGTAAGGGAAGAAGTTGTTTAGGAACAGGAAGAGATAGTTGTTCAGCTTGTTATGTATTACAACTACTTCGGGCTCCAAGCCTTATCTAGACTCTCAGAGTCACCCAGTTCCCATAGACAGGCTGTCTCTGTTTCTGTGCCTTAGGTTATAGGACATTAGTTTAAATTCACTTGTACCAAGAAAACTTGACTACTTTTCCCATCATGCCATTATTTGCTTCATACAATACCGCAACACCACCAAACCACCCTCACCTCCCACACCACCAAACCACCCTCACCTCCCACACTACCACACCACCCTCACCTCCCACCCTCACCTCCCCCACCACCGAACACCCTCACCTCCCACACCACCAAACCACCCTCACCTCCCACACTCACCTCCAACACCACCAAACCACCATAACCACCCTCACCTCCCACACTCACCTCCCACACCACCAAACCACCCTCACCTCCCACACCACCAAACCACCCTCACCTCCCCCCACCACCAAACCACTCTCACCTCCCACACTACCAAACCACCCTCACCTCCCACACCACCAAACCACCGTCACCTCCCACACCACCAAACAACCCTCACCTCCCACACCACCAAACCACCCTCACCTCCCACCCTCACCTCCCTTACCACCACACCACCCTCACCTCCCACACCACCAAACCACCCTCACCTCCCACACCTCCCACCCTCACCTCCCTCACCACCACACCACCCTCACCTCCCACACCGCCAAACCACCCTCACCTCCCACCCTCACCTCCCCCACCACCAAACCACCCTCACCTCCCACACCACCAAACCACCCTCACCTCCCACTCTCACCTCCCACACCACCAAACCACCCTCACCTCCCACACCACTAAACCACCCTCACCTCCCATACTCACCCCCTACACCACCAAACCACACTCATCTCCCAGACCACTGAAGGACATCTCCTGGGGAGGCTTGACCTGGATGGGCCCGGCAGCTCCTTGGGTGTCCCAGGTGGCATGGTGCTGCCCTGTTCTGCCCGCTGCCCACCAAATGCTCCGTGGACAGGAGGGGGGGGGGGGGGGGGGAGATCGATGTGCTGCGGTGTTTCTTAATCTCCCTTGGTGCATCCTCCGGCATGGGCCCCAGCACCCCTTCCTCCTTAGGAGTACCTAATGAACTAGGGCTTCTCCATGGGACAGGGTGCGAGTGGAGCCATCCTCAGAGGGCCCTCCAGCACCTGACACTGCCAATCTTGGATGCTCTGCCATCAGTGCTCTGCCATCCAGGGGACACTGACTCTAGCACTCGCTGGTGGTGGGGGACCCCAGATAGGTCGGGTCACGAGAACTTTGGTGTATCATTGAGATGGAGGAAGGGAGACATAGTCGATCTGGAAATGCTGGAATTGTCCCACAGGAGCAGGGGAACTCAGTTGGGGCAGAACCATGATAGGTCCAGGATTGTTCTTCTGGCAGATCACACAGCGGCTGCTAACAACTGGGCGTGTCTTTTGAATCCTCAATCCCACCAGCTCTTCTGGAAACGTGCTGTCATCTGTTGCAGGACCAGGTGCCCCAATGAATGGATCTGTTGGGCTGAATAGGGGATCAGTGCTTGTGGTACGACTGGCTTGTCAGTGTCTCTTTGTCTCCAGGTGCCTTCATCATGTAGCTTCATTCCTGCTTCAATCCATGTCCATTTTCCCTCTCGGGTTCAATCACCTTGAATTGTCTGTGGGTCACGGTTGAGACTGAGAGCTCCCAGTCTGCATGTTTGTGCTGGTTCCCCTGGAGAAGCACATTGTGAGGTGGCCTCTTTGGCTGCCTTGTCAACTAGTGCATTTTCTTGTGCTTCAGTGGTATTTTCCTTTGTATGGGCATTACACTTCAAAATGGACACTTCACATGGTGGTTGCATGGCCTCCACCTGCACCCAGGCACGACGAATGGCAGTTCCTGCCGGCTTTTCATCCGGACTGGGGTACAGGGATATCCTCCACGGCGTCCAAGAGGGTCTCCAGCTTAGCATCCCTGAATCGGAATGCTGCTCTCCTTCCAGCCATCTTGTTGGCTGGGACGATGTGTGTGGGGATGGATCGTTTAAGTGCGGCTGCTGCGTATGAGCCTCATGTGCACCAATCATGGACCCAGCAAGACCAGCACCGTTTTGCTTGGAACCAGTTGCATTTCAGGTGGCGTGGGGCTAGCCCAGTTAGCGTTGCTGAATCGATGCATCTTTTGTGCCGTTTTCTCTGTTGCGAAACACCACTGTTCCCACGCTGGTGTCAGCACTTAGTCTCAGAAATGGAGAATTCAGCCCAATATTTTTAAAACTTGGATTTTAACTATTTCCCTCCACAATGTAGCAGTTTATAATTATCCCTGTCTCTTTTGTGCAAGGACTGTCATTTCTTAGATGGAAATGATGGTTGAAAATTGAAGGAAGGTTGAAATGAAAAAAAAATGAAAATCACTTATTGCCACGAGTAGGTTTCAATGAAGTTACTTTGAAAAGCCCCTAGTCTCCACATTTCAGTGTCTGTTCGTGGAGGCTGCTACAGGAATCAAACCGTGTTGCTGGCCTGCTTGGTCTGCTTTAAAAGCCAGCGATTTTGCTTAGTGAGCTAAACCAGCCCCTTGTGTAAAGCAAGGCATTCTCAGCAGCCTGTCAGCGTTATTCTGGTTCCTGAAAGTTAGTTCTCCGATGGCCTTTTACTGGAACATATTGGGGAGTCCTTCTCTCTAGTTAGGATCTCCACTTTCAAGGTATTTCTGTGGATTACCTTTGCAGTTAGTTTGATGGCTGTCAGCGGAACACTGTCATAAGAAGCTTTTTGCTGGTGAAAAAGCAAGAGAAGTAAATGCTTCCCACATCATCTGATTTCTACAAGTTCCAAGTCCTTTTTCCAAACACAGGGTGATGTGCCTGTCAATTATCTCGTTTTGTGGTTTGACATCTTGAGATCAATGCAGCCTAGTTTGAATGAGGAAATTAACAAGTTTTATAAGATCTATTCACATCCATTTTACACACATTGGGCTGTATTCTCCGTTTCAGTGGCAAAGTGCCGGCTCGAACAGAGAATTTGTGGGCATTTTATGACAAAATAATCGGCGCCAACCCCTCATTGATTCTGGGACTGGTGAGGGGCTCGCAGCGCCGCCGAGTGAAACTTCCAGTTCCTGTGCCGAAAATGGCCAGAGAATGGCCGGATCCCTATCCGTGCATGCACATGGCGATGACCTGCAGCGGTCATGCTGTGCAACATGGTGCCAACCGTGCATGGACCTGACCCCCAACCGCGACCCCACAGACCACCCCCTAACCACCCCCACCAGTCCCCTCATGGCTGACCGGTGTCAAACCAGCACCGGCCCCGATTTGGGCGTCGGAGACGATTCTCCACCCGATCGCCGATTATTATATCGATGGCGGGCAACGTAGAATCCCAGCCAATGAGTTTTAATATCCCCTTTTATCTCGGCTAAAACCAGACGAACATGTCAGCTAGAATTTTATAGCTTTATAGTACAACTACAGATCAATACCCAAATGGAGAAGATTGTCCTTCCCATCATTGATATAACCATCGCTGAGGCTGTGGCCAGAGGTGTGGCTCAAACTATCAAACATACAAGATATTGGAAATGCCACCTGTTCGGGCTTGGCAGGAACCTCATGTATTGGGCAAGATCATTCCAATTCCCTCACCACATCTTGCAAATGAGCGCACAGAATTTGATCTCTGTGACGTTACAGGAAATGTACAGATAACAAAGGTTTAATGTAATGATGTAGCTAACCACTAGATGGAGCTAGTTACAGAAGTATATAAAGCAATGACTTACAGATCTCAGGGAGAGAACTGGAGAGGCGAGCTCGAGAGAGAGAGCAGTGATAGAGAGTTCAGTACAGTATTGGATAGAGTGTTGAGACTAGTCTAGTTGAGTATAGATTGTATATTAGATTATTGTTTACTTTAGGAGTAAGTGGTCGAGTTTAATTTAAGTAGTGTAACTAATTGTTAACTTTGTGAACATAGATTTTGTGGTCTTTGTGAACACTACAACATTCATCCTGAGAACAAGAATCACAAAGAACACCACATGGTACCAGCATGTATTCCTAAAAAGTAAACATTGAGTAGAAAGTTAGAATTGAGACTAGAAAGAAAAGAAGAACACTCAATCCATTGCATAGATCTCAAAGACAGCACCAATTTCCGGATTGCAAAATGGAAGGTCTAAAAAAGCTAGAAGACTTCAGGATGACTGGTAAATATAGTCTAAACTGGAAAAACTGGTTAAGAGTGCAAGCCTCTAATTTTTCCTCAATTCTGGATTCGATGTTGCGTGATCAAATAGTATTTGGCATTTTTGTTGAGAGATTGCGAGAAAGGTTGTTAAGAAGACTGATTCTGTCTTTAGAATAAGCCATCAGCCTGTGCAAATCCAGCGAGCAATCCACTCATGAGTATGCCGAGTTCAGGGCGAAGGAGAAAGGTGCAAACTCAGGCAACGTGCCAACGCCATTAAGGTTTTGGCGCAGTTCAGAAAACAGCGCACCACTGTTGGTGGCCATTTTTAAAGTGACATCATGAACATGATGATGTGCACTGGATACAAATGAAAAATTATTTTTTCAAATTTCCAACTTAATAAAAGATTGGATTGGAACATTAACTGTAAATGGATCAGATGTACAGTTCAAATTAGACACAGGTGCATATGCAAATTTACTCACTGAAGTCAATCTGAGACAAGTGCACAGCTCTCTAGACACAAGAAAATCAAACTGTCGACTGACAGATTACAATGGCAATGCCATAATGATCAAAGAATCCTGCTGCTTCATGGTGCAGAATGGCGACATCGGCATGCAAATGCTGTGTTAGATTAAATCTGGCGAAAATAAATCAGCCTACTGATGAACACCAGCATTAAACAACAGGCAAAGAATTAGTTATGGCAGATACGTTATCGAGAGCCACAAGCAACAATGATGAGAACGCATCTAAATGTGGAAGAACATGCCACATTTATTGCAGACATGCTACCTGCATCTGATGCAAAGCTAAAGCTGATAAAGGATGAAACTAAAAAGGTCCCAATTCTACAACGGGTAATAATAAACCTAACTGAAGGATGGCCTAATGACAGTTGTCAAAATTTTCAAAATATCAAGGATGATTTGACAGTGAGAAACAGATTCCTGTTAAAAGGGGACAGGATTGTGATTCCCTCCTGCCTGAGACAAAGTGTTATCAAGAAGATCCATGAAGGGCATCTAGGAATAGAGAAGAGTTGCAGATGTGGCAGACAGTCAGTGTATTGGCCGGGCATCAATCGTGATGTTGACAACTACGTGAAAGAGTGTCGTGTCTGTCAAACACATCAACCATCTCAATGCAAAGAAACCTTTATAGCCCGTGAGATGGACAAACGTCATAATGGATAGGATTATTTACTCATTATAGATTATTAATCTAACAATCCTGAAGTAATGATGCTGTCAGATTCGACTGCTCACTTAGTGATAAGAGCGGCAAAATCTGTATTTGCTCAGCACGGAATTCCAGTCAAAGGCGTGACAGATAATGGACCTTGTTTTAGTAGCATGGAATGGTTGTGCTTTGCAGACATGTACAGCTTCCAGCATGTTACCTCCAATCCATTATTTACTCAATCTAATAGAAAAGTCAAAAAAGACATTGGCATAATAAAGCAACTCTTCAGAAGCCCTATAATGACAAGAAAGACTTGTTGCGGTACATAGAGCCCACTTAACAAGAACCCGTATGAGTAGGTTCTTCCCGGAGGTGGAAGACAGATGTGAACGGTGCCAAAGAGGCCCGGCCAACCACGCCCACATGTTCTGGTCTTGCCCCAGACTCGTGGAGTACTGGACAGCCTTCTTCGAGGTTATGTCCAAAGTGGTGGGAGTGAGGGTGGAGCCATGCCCGATAGTGGCGGTCTTCGGGGTTTCAGAACAGCCAGATCTATTCCTGGGGAGGAGGGCGGACGCCCTTGCCTTTGCCTCCCTGATCGCCCGCCGTAGAATCCTGTTTGGCTGGCGGTCAGCAGCACCGCCCAGAGCTGCGGACTGGCTGTCCGACCTCTCGGAATCTCTCCAAATGGAGAAAATCAAATTTGCCATCCGAGGGTCGGACGACGGCTTCCACAGAACGTGGGAGCCATTCATGCAACTGTTCCGGGACCTATTTGTGGCCAATGTACAAGAGGAAGAATAGTCGGGGGAAGGTAGCGGGAGGGGGGGGGGGGGGGGGGGCTACAGGTTCGGTACGGGGGTTCGATGGCTAGCTAAGGCCCAAAACCAAACTAAATAAACATGTTGAGGGGGGGGGGGGGGGGGGGGGGGGGGGCGGGCGCAGTTACTACTACGAAGATGCTTACCTGTAAATATGTATGTTAATTTTTGCGTGTTTGTTTGTTTTTTTTTTTTTTTTTTCTCTCCTAACAATTTGTAATTTGTTCAATATAAAATATGAAAACTGAATAAAAACATTTATAAAAAAAAAAGAAAGACTTGTTGCTAGCGCTCTTAAGTTATAGAGCAACTCCGTTATCTTAAGGATTGTCGCCTGCCCAATGCTCATGGATAGGAAGATTTAAACAACATTACCTGCCATCATCATTCCGAACAGTGCATCGAGGATGAACAGTGAATGCATCACCATATCAACAAAAGCAATGCAAGCAGCAAGCTCATTATAACAGACAAGCGAAACAGCTATAGTGAGGATAGAAGATGCAAATGGTGGCTGGTTAGAAGTCTTAAATGAAGTTGCACCAAGGTCATATATAAACCAAACTGAAGCTGGAACACTGTTTTGAGGAAATGTGCAATTTTAATTTACTAAAAGTTAAAAGTTCAATGCAAATCCAGAGCCAAATTTAACAAAACCAGAAACTTTGTTTCAGAATGTGTTATTATCAACTACACAAACAGAACAGATGACAAAAATCTCTGATGGCATGTGTACTAAGAAGATCAAAAAGGACAAGAAGATCACCAAATAGACTGAATTGAGAAAAACATTAAGGACTGTAAATCTAAAGAAACTGCCATTATGATATGTACAATACTCCAAGGTAATGTATGAACATAGCATCCATTATGTTTGTAAAAAAAAAGTGTCAGAAAGAATTTAGAACAAATTTATTTTCTTTGAGAAAGGGGGATGTGACATGATAGAAAATGTACAGGTAACAAAGGGTTAATGAAATGAAATAGACAACCACTAGATGGATCTAGTTACAGAAGCATATAAAGCAGTGACTCACAGGTCTCGGGGAGAGAGCTGGAGAAGAGAGCTAGAGAGAGCAGTGATAGAGAGCAGTACAATATGAGATAGAGTGTTGAGACTAGTGTAGTTGAGTATAGATTGCAGATTAGATTATTGTTTTCTTTAGGAGTAAGTGGTCGAGCTTAATTTAAGTAGTGTAAATAAATGTTAGCTTTGTTTATGAACATAGCTTTTGTGGTCTTTATGGACACTGCAACATTCATCCTGAGAACTAGAATCACAAAAAACACCACAATCTCCTTCGAATTCATTCTGATGGCATCATTCATCCTATTTAATATTTTCCTCAACCTATTTCCAACAGTTTCTTTGTCTAAAGTACCTAAACCTAAACTACTCACAATGGTGTCCTGGTATTAAGTATGGTTGCAGCATCATTAATCTAACTCCATTTTACCTGCTCACAGGAGTGAGATTTTGTTTGATTCCTTGAGCCCTCACACAGATGGCTACATTCAACCTCATCAATTGCGGTGCTGGTTTGTTCCCAGAATTCCCTCCAAACTTGATGCAGCATTCGATTCTGTAATGCTCGGGTAACATTCATACTCCATGGGGCTCGTCCCATTGTCCACTCAATAAATCATCCCTGCCCAGGAGGAAAAAACAGTAACAAAGGGGAATAATACTGGTCTGAATTGATCTTGTCTACTTTAAAGCGGAATCCTAGTAAAAGCTGGGAAATGAGAAGACTGGTCCGAACAGTTTTATCTTAATCGGTGGCACTCTCTCATGGTGCACATCCTTGTTCACACAAACTCTCATGCACACAAAGATTGAACAGAGATGAAGGTACTGCACTGCAACAAGTTATAATTATCTCTCTCTTTTTTGTGTAAGGACTGTAATTTCGATTGTGTGTGTATAGCAACCAGGTAGTTCTTTGAGCCTGGGGTACGTCTGATGTGTCTCACATTACTATTTATGGGAGGAAACACTGAGAGTTTCTTATGCAGTGTCAGCCACATGTCCCAAACTCTTCTCATTCTGTTCCTTGAGCAGAATAGTTCCTAATCTTTATCTTAATCTTTATCCTTGCACATATACAGGCCTACCCCTTGAGCTGCAAATTGCTTACAACAATAAATCATGTTGACTCCTCTGTGTCATCAACAATATCCCTCCTTTTATAATCAGCAGTAACCATGTCCCTCGCTCTATTACTCACAGCTTGGGGATATTTTTCCCTCCCTAGAATATTATCACAGCCCTAGACTTTTCTTCTGTAACTGGGAAACACTGTATACAAAATGATTTTCCCCATTAAGCTCTATGTCAATTAGACACACAACTGGGGCGGCATTCTCCCCTACCCAGTGGGGCGGGGGGGTCACGCTGACTGGCGCGAAAACCAGCACCAGCGGGCTTTCAGGCCCGGCACCCGGCGCCGGGGCTGGCCGAAAGGCCTTCGCCAGTTCGCGCATGCGCCAGTGGTGACGTCAGCGGCAGTTTATTGGTCGGAATATTGAATGCAGGAGTTGGGATGTTTATTAAAAAGCAGTTAGATAGTTACATGGGTAGGGTGGGTACAGAGGGATATGGGCCAAATGTGGGCAAGTGGGACTTGCTTAGTGATAGAAACTGGGTGGCATGGACAAGCTGGGCCGAAGGGCCTGTTTCTATGCTGTAAACATCTACAACTCTATGATTTGCCCCCACACTCTCTAACTGTTGTCACGTCAGCCCCTTCCCTCACTAGGTGCTCTGACCATCCCTCTGCTACCTTAAACTACAAAGGACCTGTTTGTCAGTGACTTACGGAATTGTAAACATCTTTCAAAGTGTCGCTCGCTCTGTCGTGGTCCGTTCTGGAGCATATTCATGTGAAAAAGGAAGGTACAATATTTATTTACAGAAACTTATTAACACGTGGAAATCTGAAGTCTATCCTGCAGATTGTACGGATGACCTCACTTGAGGGTTAGTGAGTCTAAGGTTTTAGGGCTTTGGTTTCTATGTATCTGCTTCCTATGTATTTAGTTCCTATGTATTCCTATGTATTCCTCCATATGCATCAGGATAGCAACTGGAGTCAAGTATCAGACCTGAGATTATTGACAAAGGGCCATCTGGACTTGAAACGTTAGGCAGCACGGTAGCATGGTGGTTAGCATAAATGCTTCACAGCTCCAGGATCCCAGGTTCGATTCCCGGCTGGGTCACTGTCTGTGCGGAGTCTGCACGTCCTCCCCGTGTGTGCGTGGGTTTTCTCCCACAGTCCAAAGATGTGCGGGTTAGGTGGATTGGCCATGCTAAATTGCCCGTAGTGTCCTAAAAGTAAGGTTAAGGGGGGGTTATTGGGTTACGGGTATAGTGTTGTATTTTATATTTTCCCCGCGTCTTGACTGTGATAGAGAAATACAAACATGATTCATTAGCTAAGCAAAACTGAACTTTATTTCCGAATTAGAACTGACTGCTAGCAGTAAATGGCTGAGACTTGAATTCGGAAGGCAGTCAATTACAAACTGCTGAGTCCGTCCCAAGTCTGCGATGATATTACAGAAAAAGAAGGCGATTCTTATACATTATAGGATCAAGATAACATGAATACAACTTGGTCAGGAATTTGATCGAAAGTAAAATATAAGTAAAATATATTTATATATTTGATCGAAAGTAAAATATGGCGTCACCTTGCTGACCTTTAGGGGACTTGAGGCACTCTCAATTATGACACGAAAGTTAGGTCAGTAATCAAAGGCTTTAATAAGCAGTGAACAATGGCAGCCTCCATGAGAAGTGTGCTCGCAAAATGGAGTCTCATCTTAAGTACTGTTTCCCAGGGGGCGTAGCCAGAGGCGGAGTCCCACAGGGTTCCAAGCCTCTTAAAGGGGCAATGTATTCCGATCATCACAAGCCTCTTAAAGGGGCAAGGTATTCCGATCATCACAGGACTGGAGTTTCATATCATTATCTTGTCTTTGTTTTAAGAAAGGGAAGAATTTGTTTAGGAACAGGAAGAGATAGTTGTTCAGCTTGTTATGTATTGAGACTGCTTCTAAGTTCAAGCCTTATCTAGACTCTCAGAGTCACCCAGTTCTCAGGACATGCTGTCTATGTGTATTCTGGGCCTTAGGTTATATGAAAATCAGTTTAAATTCACTTGTACCAAGAAAACTTGACTACTTTTTCCCATCATGCCAGTATTTGCTTCACACAATACCGCATAGGGTGTTCGAGTAGGGTGATCATTGCTCGGCACAACATGAAGGGCCTGTTCTGTGCTGTACTGTTCTATGTTCTTTTCTCTCCATACAGCTGCTGCCAGACCTGCTGGCATTTCCCAGCATTTTCTCTTTTGGTTTTAGATTCCAGCATCTGCAGCATTTTGCTTTTATTATGAGATTATTAATGATCCCTCTGAATTACAGAAATCTTTAACTGTTGTGTTTTGATATAATTCGCCTCCTCTCAATGCAACTATTGTTAGGATTAACTTCCACCACACTTTCTGTAATACTTAGAATAAAACAAAATTTTTCTCCGTGAGTAGATTTGATCACAGGTGTATTATAGCTACTTATTAATTCATAAAGCTTCAGTTGTATGAATACACATACAGATTCAGACTTCCTTTGGGTTTCTTTGTACATCCCCACTCCTCTTTCTGGGGGCACCGGTGCTGAGATCATGGCCAGAGGCTCTCAGGTTCTAATTCCTCTGACCCTGTAATGAAGTGCTTCGAGAGGTTGATCATGAAGCGCATCACCTCCATACTCCCAGAACGCCTTCAATTCGCATACCACTGCAACCGGTCCACATCAGACGCCATTTCCCTGGCCCTACACTCATCCCTAGAACATCTCGAAAACAAGGACTCCTAAATCAGACTCGTTTTTATTGACTACAGCTCTGCCTTCAACACCATAATCCCAGCCAAGCTCATATCAAAGCTCCAAAACTTAGGACTTGGCTCTCCACTCTGCAACTGGATCCTCGACTTTCTGACGAACAGACCACAATCAGTAAGAATGAACACCAACACCTCCTCCACAATAGTCCTCAATACCGGGTCCCCACAAGGCTGCGTACTTAGCCCCCTACTTTACTCCCTGTACACACATGACTGCGTGGCAAAACTTGGTTCCAACACAAATTTGCTGACGATACAATCATAGTGGGCTGGATCTCGAATAATGGCGAGTCAGAATACAGGAGGGAGATAGAGAACCTAGTGGAGTGGTGTAATGACAACAATCTCTCCCTCAATGCCGGCAAACTAAAGAGCTGGTCATTGACTTCAGGAAGCAAAGTACTGTACCCACCCCTGTCAGCATCACTCACGTTGACACTATCACCAAGAAAGCACAACAGCACCTATACTTCCTCAGGAAACGAAGGAAATTCAGCATGTCAACATTAACCCTTACCAACTTTTACAGATGCACCACAGAAAGCATCCTATAGGGCTGCATCACAGCCTGGTATGGCAACTGCTCAGCCCAGGACCACAAGAAACTTCAGAGAGTCGTGAACACAGCCCAGTCCATCACACGAACTTGCCTCCCATCCATGGACTCCATCTCCACCTCCCGCTGCCTGGGGAAAGCGGGCAGCATAATCAAAGATCCCTCCCACCCGTCTTACTCACTCTTCCAACTTCTTCCATCGGCAGGAGATATAGAAGTTTGAGAACACGCACAAACAGACTCAAAAACAGTTTCTTCCCCACTGTCACCAGACTCCTAAATGACCCTGTTATTGACTGACCTCATTAACACTACACCTTGTATGCTTCATCCGATGCCAGTGCTTATGTAGTTACATTTTATGTCTTGTATTGCCCTATTATGTATTTTCTTTTATTCCCTTTTCTTCCCATGTACTTAACGATCTGTTGAGCTACTCGCAGAAAAATACTTTTCACTGTACCTCGGTACACACGACAATAAACAAATCCAATCCTCTGGATCCTCCCCTTCTTCTTCATCATACCTACTGCTAGGGCCTCACAGGCAATATTCACCATTGAGAAACGCCATCAAATCCACATGTACATAATTCCACCCCCCCCCTCTAGGGTCCCAGGTTCGATTCCCGGCTGGGTCACTGTCTGTGCGGAGTCTGCATGTCCTCCCCATGTGTGCGTGGGTTTCCTCCGGGTGCTCCGGTTTCCTCCCACAGTCCAAAGATGTACAGGTTAGGTGGATTGGCCAGGCTAAATTGCCCGTAGTGTCCTAAAAAAAATAAGGTTAAGGGGGTTGTTGGGTTACTGTATAGGGTGGATACGTGGGCTTGAGTAGGGTGATCATTGCTCGGCACAACATCGAGGGCCGAAGGGCCTGTTCTGTGCTGTACTGTTCTATGTTCTATGTTCTATGTAGGGGCTCCTCACAATCCCGCTATCCCCCATGGTTTGACCCACTATGCATATGATAGTTCCTGTCGGCAACCGTTGGGATGTTGCCATTTGTTGGGTGAAAATATTCACGAGTAGACCTTAACGTGAGCAAAAGAAGCAATTATTGTGACAGAGCTCTGGACTCCTTAGTCCTGCTGGCACAACTTTTCATTGAGGTGTGGCTTAAAGTGGGTTAATATACCCTTGCAAAAGCAGAATTAGTTGCATTCTCATTTACATACAGCCAATCAATTCTCTTTGCACTGCAGTTCAGTCCATACATGGGTAATCAATTCTTAATCTCTTAGTACCAACAGTTCATTCCATATATGGCTATCAATTTTTTACACAGCAGTTTACATTTGTCCATCCATATGTTGTGGCGTGATTACATAAGGTCATAAAGTCATGGGTTGCCAGCCCTAAGGTCATGAGTTGCCAGTCCTGGATGTGGTCGCAGATGTTTTGACAGCTTAGAAAAACCGCTTCCTGCAGAATGGAGCACTGGTCATCATTGACCCATTGTTTTTGGAGGATACATCTGTTAGAGTCACTCTTGGTCCCAAAGTTCACTGTCTCAGCAGGAAAACACCGTGTAGCAAAAAAGCAATCATTTAATTCATATTGCAGCAGAACGTTTACAACCAACACTCTGTTATCAGCAGCAAAAAACTGAGGGTCCAGATGGCAGTATTGCCTGCCTAGTGCCAGGGTTAAGAACACTGCTGTGGGCTGGAGAAGGGATGGATCCAGTGGGCGTGGCCATGTAGGTACCTATGACATAGGCGTGGATGAGGAAGGAGGTTCTCCATTGCCTGTAGGTGGAGCTAGGCACCCAAATTAAGAAACAGAACTAAGCAGGTCATAAATTTCTGCATTATTTTCTGAGCCAGGTGCAAATTGACATAGGACTAATAAGATTAGATAAATAAATATGTGGCTCACAGACTGGTGCGGAGAAATGGGTTCTGATTCACAGAGAATAGGCAGCAATACTGGGGAAAGTGGGATCTATACCATTGGGACAGTCTACACCAGCACAGGGCTGGTGTTCCAGTCAGCTGCCTAGTTAGGAAAGGAAGGAGGGTTTTAAACTAAAGATGGGAAACAAGAAATACATTTGAAAAAATGCAGTGAACCCAAACAGTAGAGACAATTAAGGCATGAGAGAAAGGTACCAACATGGGAAATGATAAACAGACCATGACAGGGAAGGGACTGAGAGGATAACACTCAGAGTAAATCAACAGATAAGGCTAGATACAACAATAATGAAAACTATAGGCTTTGCATCTAAATGAACACAGAATTCACCGGTGCAGCAGGAAATAAGGAAAGCAAAAGGAATGTTGGCATTTAATGCAAAAGAAATTGAATATAAAGGTAAGGATGTTGCCACTGTACAAGGCATTGTTGAGACCACACCTGGAGTATTGTGCACAGTTTTGGTTCCCTTATTTTGAGAAAAGATGTAGTGGCATTGGAGGCAGTACAGAGGAGGTTCACTCGATTGATTCCAGAGATGAGGGGTTTGTCGTATGAGGAGAGATTAAACAGTTTAGGCCTACACTCCCTTGAGTTTAGAAGAATTGCGGCAGGGGGTTGGGGGGGGGGGGGGGGAGAATCAAATTGAGGTGTACAAGGTGCAAAAAGGTATGGATAAGGTATACATGGAGCGGATCCTTCCTTTTGTGGGGCATTCTAAAACAAGAAGTCATAAGCTTAAATAAGACGTAGCAAATTTAAAACAGATTTGAGGAGAAACTACTACTTGTGATTCGCTGAGTGATTGTGATCTGGGGTTGTGGACACAATGACATCAATAAGTTCCATCCCACCATCAGACTTACCATGGACTACTCTCCAGAATCGACTGCATTCTTGGACCACACTCGTCCTCCATCAGGACGGTCACCTCAGCACTTCGCTTTACCTGCAAGCCCCTGGATAACTTCACGGCGCTCCACTGGGGAGACTCCTAGATGCGGTCTAGACCAGAAGGGCTGTCCTGTTCCCACCAGAGTCCTGGAGGATGAGCCACAGGGCAGGCAGTGCACCTGGGATGAAGTGGCAGCAGCCATCATCTTGGGGCAGCACAGTGGTTAGCACTGTTGCTTCACAGTGCAAGGGATCTGGGTTCAATTCTAGGATTGGGTCACTGTCTGTACGGAGTCTATACATTCTCCCGTGTCTGCGTGGGTTTCCTCCGGGTGTTCCGGTTTCTCCCACAAGTCCTGAAAGTCGTTCTTGTTAGGTGAATTTGACATTCTGAATTCTCCCTCTGTGGTACCCGAACAGGTGCTGGAGTGAAGTGACAAGGTGCTTTTCACAGTAACTTCATTGCAGTGTTAATGCAAGCCGCCTTGTGATACTAATAAAGATTTTTATTGTCATTATTATTATTATTACCAGTAGGACTGGCCTCAGAGAACCGTAAGGAGATCAATGACCTACATGAGCCGCCCAAAACCTTCCATCCCCATGCGACCAGCCCCCCATTCGCCCTCCAGCCCCCTTCTCTCCTTCACCACTGTGGTGATATGCATCACTGTAGCTACACAAGGGGTTAATGTGAGTACCATAAACTAGCTAGACACTAGAGGGAGCACCAGAGACATGACACCAAACACTCAACCAATAGGTCAGTAAGATCGAACATGACCAATGGGCATTCACGATACACACAGAGGTGACACTACCACAGGGGGCATTACACCAACCCATATATAAAGGACAAAGCACACATTATCTTCCTCTTTCCAGTGGAGATACTCAGTGAGTACAGACACAGGGTTGATTCAATATCACACCCATCACGTGGATTGTAGCAGACTGGTTTGTCAGTCTGAGTAGCTATAGAAGGATTAACAGTAGTGGCGAACCCGAGTAGAGAATTGTAAATAGTTCAAACGTGTTGAAGTTATCTCCATGTCTGAACCTTCCTTTGTCAGAGTGCACATCAAGGAAGCCACTTATGCTATGCCAAGAGCATAACAAGACATGGTACCAGTGAGTACTGTCTCATCCATGTAGCTACAACTCAGCAAACAGTGACAACCAGCAACAACACCCAGGCAAGATGATCGAGAGTCCGGTTCCACAGCGGCTCAAGTGCCACGGCAATCTCCGCGAAAACTGGCGGGCATTCCGGCAAAGGTTTGAGATCTTCCTTAGCAGCCGACCTACAAGAAGTAGCCGATGCTGAAAAGACAGAGCTTCTACTCACCATCGCCGATGCCAGAGCAGAAAAAATCTTTAAAACATTCAAGTTCTCCAAAGGGCAAAACAGAAGCGACTTCCAGACAGTCCTGGACAAATTCAGTAAATACTGCAAGGAAAACAATCAAACCAACAGAAAACAGTAAGAGAGGAGCCAGTACTTAGCATGAGGCTGAGGTCCTGGAGAAAAGAACGATATTGATGGCGGCCATATTTGTAAAGGTACTGCACATGCGCAGTTGCTCGAGGGCGCACAGAACGAGAAGGTCCGTTTGCGCATGTGCGAGATGCCGTGCATGAACAATTGCGAAAAAGGCCCCAGTAGAGGAACAGCGTATGCACATGCGCAATCACTTCCTACAACCGATGTCACACGCTTCGTGACATCAGAGGCCCCGAACACACGCCCACTTAAAGGGAAATGTTCCAAAACACGAAAAAAAATTCTTAAAAGCGTAAAACAATATTCTTTCACCTGGAATGACAGCACAATGCCTGAATCAACCAGAAGCTGAAAGTAACCTCCGCAGAACCCTACAACAAGCAGTTAGCACCACCCAAAGAGATGATACAGTCCCTTGAATACTATGACTCAGCCCTGAATTCTTCTTTGGACATCGCAAGCCCCAATGCCAGCTCCAACACAAAAAGTGATGATATGGTCCTAGAAGACAACGAATCAGACAAAGCTTTCACCTTGGGAGACTACCCCAGTACCAATCCGAACCACAACTAGACTTTGTACATTCAAGACCCCAACAATAAGTTCTTCGGATTTGAGGATCTTCAGCCCAGCATATACGGCATCCGGACTCGTGAGTGCAGGATTATGCTGTGGCCTTTCACTGAGAGACAGAGAGAGGTACAAGCCCACAGAGAGCAGCCTGCTGCCACACAGAGAGTGGGCCTCACACCACAAAGGGTTCCCGACTCCACACAGAGAGTAGTCCACGCACCACAAAGGGTCCCAGCTACTACTCAGGAAGCGATGAAAGACTCACAAGCGAGACAACTGCATTCTCCACACTAAGAAGTGACTCCAGTGACACAAGTCTCCACAGCGAGCTCGTGGACAGCTTCCACGATAGAAGCAACGCAAGACTCCAAAGCGCATCAGTCCTTGCATGAACAAGACCATGAGGGTCTAGCACCTCCTCTGAGCAACCAGCAACAGACAATGCAAGTCTGCCATGCTCAAGTGAACAACAGAAGACTATGACAGTCTGCCATGCTCAAGTGTACAGCAAGCAGACTATGACAGTCATACCACGCTCCAGTGAACAACAAAGTGACTATGACAGTCCACCCACATTGTTTGAGCCACAAGAAGAAGACTCTGACAGTCTACCCAGCTCAAGTGAACACCAAATGTGACTATGACAGTCCACCCACATTGTTTGAGCCACCAGAATAAGACTCTGACCAGTATACCCAGCCCAAGTGAATGACAAGAAGGTACTGAGACTCTATCTACCAAAGATAGAGATGGGTTGAAGATCCTCAAATCCGAAGAACTCATTGTCAGGGTCTTGAATGTACACACGTCTAGTTGTGGATCGGATTTGGAATGTGAGACAAGTGACGACAGCATCCCACTTCCCATACAAGATGTGCAACGTGACAGACCTCAGCTAGTGTGTACAGAGGCAGTCGACGATCACAGTGAGACCACTGGTGACTCCGGTGACACCACGTTACTTCAAACCTCATTCGCTCGAGCCTCTCCACAAGCAAATGCATTCCTGAATGTTTTTACTCCAGACGTGGAGCATCAAGAAATTCCAGCTGACTCCAGTGAACCTGCTATGACTCCAGACAGGGAGCATCGACAAACCAAACTGATTCAGGTGAAACAGACCAGACTCCAGATGGGGAGCAATCACAAGCCGAAGCTGATTCAAGTAAGCCGACATGACTCCAGACGGGGAGTGCCTCAAACTCAGTGACGGCACGCTCAAGGAAACAGCAGATGCCACAAAGCACGCTGACACGAGTAACTGTGTGAAGGACTTGTATTATCCACAGAATGTGGTTCTTGAACGCAGCAAAAGGGCAACAAAACCGACCGACGCAAATCACAACCTATGCAAACCATATCAAAGACAATGACACGACGCGTACCAAAGACACATCGTCGACAGCAAGCACGACAAAGACTATACCGATAGAACTACGACTGGTATGACATGGTACAACTTTGCCCATGAGGGCTCAGCTCAGTACAATAACATACCATGGCAGGACGATGCATCTTCCCAATTCACGTGTGCTGCACTACCAACAGGCAACCTGGCTTTCAGGACTGATGCCATCCAACATCAGGGTCCCAAGTTCGATTTTGACTTGGGTCACTGTCTGTGTGGAGTCTGCACATCCTCCCCGTGCCTGCGTGGGTTTCCTCCGGGTACTCCGGTTTCCTCCCCAGTCCAAAGATGTGCAGGTTGGGTGGATTGGCCATGCAAAATTGTCCAAAATTCTTTGTTTAACCTAGGACAAAAGTTTGGCACAACATCGTGGGCCGAAGGGCCTGTTCTGTGCTGTATTTCTCTATCTATCTATCGCTATCACAAGCACGGAAAAAAAAAAACTCCAAATCAGATAACAAATTGATTTGACCACTTCTTGCTTCCTTATGCACAGGGACACTGATGGCGTTCACAAGGACATGCCACCATCAAAATCACCAACGCACCAACCCAACAAGAAAGACATTCAACCATGATAATTGATGGGTTTTGGACTCACACATATGATTTGGACTTATTGTTTAATGACTGTTCTCATAACTTGTACAGAGCATCGCTTATCTACTTGTTTTTTTGGTTCAATTTTCTTTAAGTGTACAAAAAATATGTAACACAAAAAAGGGGGGATGTGGTGATATGCATCACTGTAGATACACAACGGGTTAATGTAAGAACACATAAACTAGCTAGACACTAGAGGAGAGCACCAGAGACAGGACACACGACACAACAACCAATAGGTCAGTAAGATAGGACACACCAATGGGCCATTCACGATACACACAGAGGTGATACTACCACAGGGGGGCATTACCACCACACATATATAAAGGGACACAGCACACATGATCTTCTCTTTCCAGTGGAGACAGTCAGTGAGTAGAGACACAGGTTGATTCAATATCACAACCCGCCACGTGGATTGTAGCAGACGCAATTTGTCAGTCTGAGTAGCTATAGAAGGAATTAACAGTAAGTGGCGAACCCGAGTAGGGAGAATTGTAAATAGTTTCATAAATGTTGTTGAAGTTTATCTCCACGTCTGAACCTCCTTTGTCAGAGTGCACACCAAGGACGCCGATGCAATGCCAAGAGCAATAACAAGACAACCACCTCCTCTCTTCACCTTCCAACCACCCCTTCAACCCCCCAAATCCTCCCTTCAACCAACCCTTCCTTCACACCCTTCCTACAGTTCCAAATATTCTTTCACACCATTACCTTCCCTACAGTTCCAAATATTCTTTCACACCACCTTACCCCCCCCCCCCCCCCCCCCCCCCCCGCCCCCCGCCCCCCTTCATCTCCCACCACTGTGAACCATACGTGCTGCAAACGATGTCCTCTCTGTCTCCTCAGGAGAAGCTGCCCACAATCGTCGGACAGGGCCCATACTGGCGAAGGGTGCTGGACTAAAGAATCCTCACCTCCTTCGAGGAGTAGGCCCTGGAGGTTACAGGGGTGGCCGGGGACAGAGTAGTCACTGATGCGAATGTCGAGGCACTTGCAGAGATTAGGATCCACCAAGCCCCACCCCGAGGACCTATCAAACATGAGTTGTTAATGCCATTCAGACTGACCCACCCATCCCACTGACCATGTGTTCATTCTCCCACAGCTCTTCCAGCCAATGACCCTGGCCCATCCGGGGTGGCCCCTCCTCTCCCTACCAGGAAAACCCTCGGAGGGAGCTCAAGGATGCCACATTCGGAAGCATCACAGCTGTTAGCAATACCCTCCACCAGAGCAGAGACTCGCATCTCGGTGACAATATTTGTCGACAGAGCTCTGGGGTACAATCTGCTGAGAACCACATAGTTGCTGAAGCACTTCAGGTGGAGGCAGGAATGCCCAGGCGTGACAGCAGTCGGAGGGCTGCTGGATCCCAGTTTCCGGCTGAGTCCCAGCCAGATGCTGAGCATAGATCTGCTATTCCGGAGTCGACGGAGATGTTAGGGAGATGGAGATGGACATTCAGAAGGGATGTCAGTGTTTCAGTCGCTGGGCATGTCACCAAATACCGTGACATTCCCCCCCCCCCCCCCCCCCCCCCTGCTGAGACCAGGCCGTGGGCAACCACAGCCCCCTGCTCTGCAACCCCCCCCCCCTCCAATGGCGACCCATCCCGACCGAGGCTTCCCCCCCCCCCTCCCCCCCCCCCCCCCGTGGCTCCCCCACCCACCTCTCAGGACCAGGTCAGCGACCCCAGGCTCTCTGCCTGTGAGTGAAGATGGTTACTCACCTCCTCGGTCCCCAAGCACAGCCCTCCCGCCAGCTTCACGTTTTTAAAAACGTTCACTAATCAGCACCCGCGTGACCACTAGCTGGGGAGGCTGTTAGATCACAGGAAGCCGTTAGATAGGGGTCACTCCTGTTGATTGTATGGAGATTGGGTTTAAATGGTGATTATTGGTTTCACGCCATGCTACGGTGGGATCCTCATTTCACAAAAGGGGACGGTCCGGTTAGTTGAGAAACAGATCAGCACCTGGCATGGTCCTCGTTTTTGGCATCTCCCGTGATGTAACAGCTTAAGCGCAACACGGTCAGTAATCGCACGTTAGTCCAATATCATGCCTACTCAGCTTCAGTTAAAAAATAAATTTAGAGTACCCAATTAATTTTTTTCCCATTAAGGGCAATTTAGCATGGACATGTCACCCTACAAGGCACAATTTTGGGTTGTGGGGGCGAAACCCATGCCAACACGGGGAGAATGTGCAAACTCCTACACGGAGAGAGCCGGAATCAAACCCTAGGGCCACGGCACGTGAGGCAGCAATGCTAACCACTGCTGCCGCCATGCTGCATCATCAGCTTCAGTTTTAAGACTCCATCTTATTTCTGCTCCATTATTCTTTGTTATGTTATTTTTTTCCTCCTTATTTCCTATACACCTTTTCCCTCACCTCTGCAGTTATCCCCAGGACCCCTGCCACTGCAAAATTAGAGTAAAGCCTCCCCTACAGTACCTGTTAACTCCCCGCCAGGCATTGATCCCCAGCTCTGTTCAGGTGCAGGTTTCCTATCAGAGGGAATAGTTCTCTCTCGGGACCCTATCCAAACCCATTGTCATTTTTAAACATTTCACTTTGGCCTTCACTTAACTTTCAACACTCAAGTATATGCCAAATGAATAGGTTAAATCCTTTTTTTTTAAATAATTTTTATTGAAAATTTTGAAATTATACAACACATCAACCATACTAAAATATCAACAATAACAATCATGACAACAATCATGAACCTTCGTCCCTCCTCAATGAACAACCCAACATATTAAACAAAACTTATATTAACACACTGTTAAGTACATAACCGTAGCGAGAAAAAATAGAAACTATAATAAGGAACCCCCCGCTTTGCCCAACCCCCTCTTGCCACACCCACCACCCCCCTTGCCCCACTCCCCCCCCCCCCCCCCACTCTCTCTCTCCCCCCCCCCCCCCCCCCCCCCCACTCCCCCCCCCCCCCACGCCCCTGGGTTGCTGCTGGCTATTGACCAAGATACCTATCTTTGAGCCAGGAAGTCCAGAAAAGGCTGCCACGTTTATAGAACCCTTGTACTGATCCTCTCAGGGCAAATTTGACCCTTTCAAATTTATAAATCCGCCTTCATTGACCCAGGTCTCCACACTTGGGGGCCTCGCATCCCTTCCACTGCAGCAAGATCCTCCGCTGGGCTACTAGGGACGCAAAGCCATTGACACGGCCTCTTCGCCTCCTGCACTCCCGGCTCCACCGAACTCGAAAAATCGCGAGTCCCCCACCCTGGTTGACCATCCTATAATTCAACCTTTTAAATCCTGGTAACATTTAGTAATCTTCAAATCTGAGTGGTGTGTAGTATGACTAGGGGTATTACGGTACCTTAAAGTGTGAGCTGCCATTGGTGCAGAGGACCCGCTACCCATTGGCCTAGGTATGTCATGTGCCTCTCAGCCGATTGGCTGAGAGGTAGGTAGCTCCGCCTACGAGGCGGGGTATAAGAACCCATGTTCCCCGGCAGTCTGCCATTCTTCTGTACGTCTGCTGCCGGGTACACTTTCTTGTGTATTAAAGCCTATCGTTCGGACTTTATCTACGTTTGTGTCCATTGATTGTGCATCAAGTGGTCACTGGGACATATAGAGAAGGATGTCTGCAGCACGGAAGAGGTCCTTTGGCCCACTGTGTCTGCACTGGTTAAAATAACGAACTAACTGTTCTAATTCCATTTTCCAACACTTGGCCCATAGCCTTGGCATTGCAAGTGCACATCTAAATACTTCCTAAATGTTAAGTGCCTCCACCACTCTTTCAGGCAGTGAGTTCCAAACCCCCACCACCCTCTGAAAAGGTTTCCCCTCATATCCCCTCTAAATCTCATGTCCCTTACCTTAAATCTATTCCCCCTGGTCATTGACCCTTGCACCAAGGGGAAAGGTTTATCTCTCTGTATATTTCATTTCATAGAATTACAGTGCAGAAGGAGAGAAGGAGGCCATTCAGCCCATCGAGTCTGCACCGGCTCTTGGAAAGAGCACCCGACCCTATCCCCATAATCCTAATAACCCCACCCAACACTAAGGGCAATTTTGGACACTAAGGGCAATTTATCATGGCCAATCCCCTAACCTGCACATCTTTGGACTGTGGGGAGGAAACCGGAGCACCAGGAGGAAACCCACGCACCGACGGGGAGGATGTGCAGACTCCGCACAGACAGTGACCCAAGCCGGAATTGAACCTGGGACCCTGGAGCTGTGAAGCGATTGTGCTATCCACAATGCTACCAGTGCTGCCCTATACCCTGAGTATATATATATATATAGAGTATAATTGCTAAATGGCCCGTAGTGTCCTAATAAAAGTAAGGTTAGGGGGGGGGTTTGGGGTAAAGGTTTATAGGGGTGGATCGTGGGTTTGAGTAGGGTGATCATGGCTCGGCACAACATTGATGGCTGAAGGGCCTGTTCTGTGCTGTACTGTTCTCTGTTCTAGTTCTATATAGTATACTCTATCTATGTAGAGTATATAGTATACTCTATCTATGGCCCTCATAATTTATACTCTCAATCATGTCCCCCATTTGTTTCCTCACCTCTAAGGAAAACAATCCCAGTCAAATCCAATCTCTCTTCATAGCTAAAACTCTCCTAGCAGGCAACATCCCAATAATCTCTCTGCACCTTTTCAATGCTTTCACATCCCTCCTTTAATGTGGATTCCAGAACTACACACAAAACTCTAGTGACCTTCCTTCTCTTAAACCTCTATGCCGCGAGTAATAATGCCAAGTATACGATACACCAACACTTAAACACTGCAACCACCTACTCTGCTGCATATTGGAAATGTTACTCTTTCTTGCAATCTCAGCCCCTCAGATTTTCCCGACCATGGAAAGAGGTGGCTTTGACTGAGCTCATTTCCATTGCCCCAAAATGTGATCGCTTTTAGCAGTGAGGAACTTCCAGGAGAAATCCTGAAACAGGTGCTCGCCACCCACCCACCACTGCCCCTCCGACACGCTGCCACCAGTATGGAGCCAGCTTAAAGCATCTTTTAGATGGTTGTCAAGGGATGCTTAAAAATCTGCTCTAAGACCTATCTCCAAGTCTGAACCTTCCTTTGTCAGAGTATACATCAAAGAAGCAGCTTATGCTTACATGACGAAGCATAACACAACAGTCTTATTAGCAACAGACAGCATGGTTTTGTACGAGGGAGGTCTGTCTCAGTAATTTAACTTTTTGAGGAGGTGACGAAAATGATTGATGAGGGAAAGGACTGTGGATGTGTCTGCATGGACTTTAGTAAAGCATTTGAATAAGGTCCCTCATAGCAGGCTGGAACAAAAATATTGGATCACATGGGGTCAGGGGTGAACTACCTGTATGGATTTAATAACTGGCTTGGCCACAGAAGACAAAGGGTAAGCAGTGGAAGGGTGTTATTCCGAATTGAGGTCTGTAATTAGTGGGTGTTCTGCAAGGATCAGTACTGAGACCTCTGCTGTTTGTATATATATAAATTACTTGGAAGAAAACGGAGCGGGTCTGATTAACAAGCTTGCGGATGATGCTAAGATTGCAGGAGTTGCGGATAGTGATGAAGATTGTCAGAGAATACAACAGGATATAGATTCTCCCCTGTAAGGCGGGAGTAAATGGCCGATGGAATTTAACCTGGACAAATACGAGGTGAGCATTTTGGTCGATCCAATTCAGGTGGGAGCTATAAAATAAATGGCAGAGCCATCAGGAGCATAGATACGCAGAGAGACCGGGATGTGCAGTTCCACAGATCCTTAAAGGTGGAAGCACAGGTGGAAATTGGTGGGAAAGAAAGCATACGGCACGATGTCTTCATAGGAGGGGGTATCGAGTATAAAAGCTCAAGAATTATGTACAGTTATATAAACGATGGTTAAGCCGCATTTGGAACTATGGGCGGGATTCTCCTAGTCCGGGGCCGGGCCGGAGAATCGGCGCAAATCGAGCCACGCGCTCCGACACTGAGACACGATTCCCCGTAGAGTGGAGAATCAACGCCATTGGTGCGGCGCGGCTTTCGGCCGGGGGCCGCTGTACGGCCCCGCCCCCTCCCCCGGTGATGGGATGAGCTGCCGTACCAAGAACCCGAGTCGCGCTGGCGCTGTTCTAACCTGGTCTTACCCGGCAGGACCTCGGCATGGGAGGGTCCGGTGGTGGCCTGGGGGGAGGGGGGTCTGACACCAAGGGGGGCTTCCGCTGTGGCCTGCGATCGGGGCCCACCAATCGGCAGACCAGCCACTCGGACTGGGGGCCCTCCTTTCTTCCGCGCCGGACCCTGTAACCCTACACTATGTTGCGTCGGGGCCAACGCGGAGAAGGGAGCCACTGCGCATGCACGCGTTGGCGCCGGTGCCACTGCGTATGCGCAGATACAGCGGCACCCAATTGATGTCAGGATCAGCAGCTGGAGTGGCGTGGGTCGTTCCAGTGCTTTGTAGTGACCCTGTAGGGGCCAGAATTGCTGATCCTGAGGCCATGTTCTCAGGATCAGCGAATCCAGCCCACTGTGTCCAATTCTGGTCACCACACTACCAGAAGGCCGTGGCGGCTTTGGATAGAGTACAGAAAAGGTTTACCAGGGTGTTGCCTGGTATGGAGGTATTAGCTATGAGGAGAGATTGAATGAACTGGGATGTTCTCTCCAGAACATAGAACAGTACAGCACAGAACAAACCCTAACGACCCTCAATGTTGTGCCGAGCATTGTCGAAGCCAAGAGAGTGGTTAGGGTGTGGAATGGACTGCCTAGAGACGGAGGCTGAGGGGCGACCTGATGGAAGTTCCAGGGCAGAATTGAAAATGGGGCAGAAGTTCAAGGTGAGGGAGGGGTTAGGTTCAGTGGAGATGTGTGGGGGAGGTTTTTTACACAGTGGGTGGTGTTGGCCTGAAGTGAACTGCCAAGTGAGGTGGTTGAGGCAGATACGTTAGCGACCTTTAAGACTTATCTGGATAGGCACATGAACAGATGGGGGATTAAGGTTACAGACGGTTGGTCTAGATAGGGCACATGATCGGCGCAGGCTTGGAGGGCCGAAGGGCTGTTCCTGTGCTGTATTGTTCTTTGTTCTAATGAAAGAGTCAATTACAGCTAAAGAAAGAAAGGGTTTCAGTGAGAGTGATCAGACAGTGGAAATACCCTGGTTATAAATAAGGTTCAGCAATTGAATAGAAAGAAATACATTTTTTGCAGCACCTTTCATGACAACAGTTTGTCACAAAATGGTCTTCACCCAGTGAAGTATTTTTGAAGTGACAGGAATTCATTCAAGTGAGCAGAGCAAAAATGAATGTAGTGGCAGTAGGGGGCAGTGTAGTGAGGGGGATTGACACCGTTCACTGCAGCAAAGAGCCAGTGTCCAAACAGTTGTGTTACCTGCTCGGTGCTAGAGTTCAGGACACCTGCACAGGGCTGGAGAAGACCTTGCAATGGCAGGGAAGGATCTAGTTGTCATGCTCCATGTAGGTACTCAACGACATGGGTAGAACTTGGAAAGAGATTCTCAATAGCCAGTGCATGGAACTAGGCACTAAACTAAAAAGCAGAACCTAGAAGATTATAATCTCTGGATTATTATCTGAACTATGTGCATATTGACATAAAATCAGAGGGATTAGTGCATGGCTCAAACATTGGTGTGGAGAAGTGGGTTCCAGTTCATGGAGCATTGATAGCAATATTGGGCAGAGTGGGATCTGTACCATTGGGACAGTCTACACATGAATAGTGCTAGGGTCGATATTCTTCTGAGCCGCATAATTAAGGAAGTAGAGAGGGATTAAAACTAAATAGTGGGGACAACAGATCAAATGTGGTATGTCAAAGAGTAGAGATGAGGGAAGAGAGGAAGGTATTAATATGGAAAATGATAAACAGACTGTGACAGGTGGGGACAGAGAGTAGAAATCCAAGAGTAAATTAACAGATAAGGCTAGAGGTTACAAAATAAGGACAAGACTGAAGGCTATGTATCTGAATGGACATAGCATTTGAGACAAAACAGATAAACCTTCAGTGCAAATAAATTTGAAGTATGATCGAGGAGGCATTACAAGGCTGGCAGGATGGCATAGATTGCGAGCTGAATAATGACTTTTAAGAAGGATGGAAAGTTAGGAAAAGGCGAACTAGTTGCTCTGTTAATTAAAGATGTCATTAGCGGAATAGACTACAGAAGGGAGATAAATCATTTGGTTGCATGGTGTACTGAAAACAAGTTATCTCTAAATGTCGGAAAAACCAAGGAACTGATCATCGATTTCAGGAAGCCTGGCACAACATCCCCCACCCCCGTCTGCATCAGTGGCTCCGAAGTGGAGATGGTCGATAGCTTTAAGTTCCTGGGGATCACCATCATCAACAGTCTGTCATGGTCCACTCATGTTGATGCAACAGTCAAGAAACCCCAACAAAGTCTCTACTTCCTATGGAAGCTAAAGAAATTTAACATGTCTGCATCGACTCTCACAATCCTCTACAGGTATGGCATAGAGAGTATCCCATCCGGCTGCATCACAACTTGGTATGGCAACTGCTCGGTCCAAGTTCACAAGAAACTGCGGAGTATGATGAACTCAACCCAATGCATCACACAAGCTTACTACACGCACATTGATTCTGTCTACACCTCCCGCTGCCTCAGGAAGGCAGACAGCATTGTCAGAGACCCCTCCCACCCAGGCTTCGCCTTCTTCCAGACCCTTCCATCAGGCAGAAGATACAGACGTCTGAAGACTTGCACATCCAGACATAGGAACAGCTTCTTCCCCACAGCTAATAGACTCCTCAATGACTCTCCCTCGGACTAATCTATTCCCTGTAAGAATACTATTTGCGGTGTCCTATGCTGCTCTTGCTCATGTATTTGCTTTGTTTCGTCCCTTGTTCCGCACTGTAACCAATCACTGTTTGTCGCTGTACCATTTGTCAATGTACTCTGTCAATTAGTCTTTTTTTGTCTACTATATACATACTGTGTACATTCCCTTGGCCGCAGAAAAATACTTTTCACTGTACTTCAGTACATGTGACAATAAATCAAATCAAATCAAATCAAATAGAGAGGGATGACTTAAGTTCAGAAAATCAGAATGGGGAAGTGGTTTGGGTAGAGATGAATGATAAAGACAATGAGTGGCATGTGGAAGTGGTGTACAGGCCCACTAAGAGTAACCGCACGTTAGAATGGAGTATCAAAGAAGAATTAATGGGAGCTTGTCAGAAAGTGACGGCGATTATCACGAAGGACTTTAATTTACATATCGGCTGGAATAATCAGATGCTCAAAGATAGTAGAGATGAAGAATTCACAAATGTTTTGGGGATAGTTTTTTAGATCAGCACATTCTGGAGCAAACCAGGGAGCAGGAAATACTATATCTGGTGCAATGAGATAGCATTAATTAATGACCTCATGATGAAGTTATCCCATATAGCAATGATGATACTATGATTGAATTTTACTTTCAGTTCGAGGGAGAGAGAGGTCTAAGACTTGTTTTGGAAACTTGAACAAGGGCAATTATGATAACATGAAAGCAGAACTAGAAAATGTGAACTGGAATTTTAGGGTAAGAGATAGGTCAATAGAGATGCAGTGGCAGACATTTAAGGAGCCATTTCAGAATGCACAGAAAATATACATTCAAACTAAAAGAAAAAAATCCAAGGGGAGTTTCCACCATCCATGGTTAACTAAAATGGTTGTATCAAAATTAAATAAAAAACATAATTGAGCAAAGATGGATGCAGGCCAGAAGATGGGACAGAATATTTTTTTAAATCAAAGAATAGCAAAAAAATTAATGAAGAGAAATTGAAGTATCAGAGAAAGCCAGCTAGATATTTAAAAACAGGTAGTAAGAGTTGTCAAGAGGGCATAAAGAGGCTTCAAAGGATATAGATAGGTTAGGTGAGTGGGCAAAGATCTGACAGATGGAGTATAATGTGGGAAAATGTGAGGTTGTCCATTTCAGCGGAAAAAATAATGAAAAGCATTTTATCAAAATGGTGAGAGATCACAGAACTCTGAGATGCAGAGGGATCTGGGTGTCAGTGCATGAATCACAAAAGGTGCAGCAAGTAAATGGTAAAGCTAACAGAATGTTATCATTTGTTGAAAAGAGAATTGAATGTAAGAGTTGGGGAGGGTATGCTTCAGTTATACGGGGTATTGGTGAGACCACATCTGGAGTACTATGTACAGTATTGGTCTCTTATTTTAGGAAACATGGACAAACATGTAAATTAAGAGTCACTTAGCCCCGAGAGCCTGCTCCACTATTCAGTAAGATCATGCTGATTGTAGTGTTTTAAGGGAGGCATGAGGAAAAGGCATTTCTCAGAGAATTGTGAGACTTTTGAAAACTCTTCCTGAAAAGGTGGTTGAGACAAAGTATTTTAATATCTTTGGGGCAGAAGGAGCTAGGTTCTTGATAAGCAAAGGGTTGAAAGTTTATTGGGGATAGGCATGAATGTGAAATTGGGGTTGAAATTATATCAGCCGTGATCTTATTGAATGGTGGAACAGGCTGAAGGAGCCAACTGTCTTACTCCTGTTTCCAGCAGGCGACTTGAATCATCGGCAAACTGATGGAAGGGTTCATCAACAGTGCCGCTAAGAGGCATTTACTGAGCAAAAAGCTTGCTCACTGATGCTCAGTTTGGATTTTGCCAAAGCCACTTGGCTCATGACCTCATTACAGCTTTACTCCAAATATGGACAGAGCTGTGATAAGGACTAACAGTCCCTGGCATCAAAGCAACAGTTTATCAAGTGTGGCATCAATGAGTCTTGGAAAAATTCAAAACAATGAGTGTCTGTTATTATTGTATTATTTATGTATCTCGGCTTTGACCACTGGTTTGTGGGGTTGTATAGTTTTATTTTGGTGTGGGGAGGCAAGTGGAACCACAGTGAGGATAAATAACCCAGTCATCAGGTAACAATTATTGAAGACTTTTTATTAAAGTAAAGACAAATACACAAACAGGATTACTCTACTCTCACATAATTAAGACTTATGAATTACTAATGCATAGAACCTACTCCTTGTTACAAAATATATCCACTAGACCTGAACTCTGGAAAACTTCCTCTGTTTCCCAAACAACATCCAAATTGAATAACCAGCTACAGTTACCACACAACAATTTGACAGTCTCAAATCTGGGACTGTCTTTTCCTGGTCATTTTCCTGAAGATATTTTAAAACTGCTATTACGAAGGTTTCTGCACTGCCTTAACTTTAAGACTTAGAAACGAGCATGCTGTAAACTTGGCCTTCAGGCTTGGTGGCTGAAAACTGGCCTGGCTGCTTGCTGAGACTGTTAGATGGTAACTGCCTCCTCTGGTTTTCATAGAATCCCTACAGTGCAGAAGGAGGCAATTCAGCCCATCGCATCTGCACCGACCATTCAAAAGACTCCCTACAAAGGCCCATTCCCCGAAACGCCACCCATCCTTTGAACACTTTTCAGGTCTGTGTAATTATACCTTTGTTGTTCTTTGATTATGTCCTCTATGTATTTGGCTGTCTGCCCCCATGAACTACCTTGATTATAAATTAGAATATGCATATTTCATGGACATTCCCAATTGTCCATAATCTGTTTCTCCTCCATAAACTATTCACAATTTATTATTATCTAACCTGCCAATCTACACTCACTACCAGGAGACACATACAAATGGAGGCCCCTTTGAATACTGTCTACTGCTGTCTCCAGGCATATTAATGACATGAGAATAGAGTGCAAAATCTCTCTACTCATTGGAATCATCATTAGCATAAAGGCAGATGGAACATGATCATTGGAGGTCAATCATCTCAATCAAAAGACATTGCTTAAGGAACTCCTCAGGGTATAGGCCCAACCATCTTCAACTGTTTCCATCAATGATCTTCTCTTCAATGTAAGGTCAGAGGTAGAGATATTCACTGGTGATTGCACAATATGGGTATGGACAATGATCAGGACCAATTGTAACTCCTCAGATAATGAAACAGTCCATGCCCATATGCAGCAAGACTGGGTAAAATTCAGGCTTGGACTGATAAGTGATAAGCGTTATTTATGTCACTCAAGTGGCAGACAATGGCCATCTCCAACAAGATAGAATCCAACATTCTGCCCTTGATGTTCAATAGTCTTAGCATCACTAAAACAACCCCCACCATCACATCCTGGACATTACCAGAGACCAGAAAGTAGAGGAACAGTCACATAGTAGTAATGATAATAGACTAACAAGCCAAACATCCAGATGAATGTCTGAGTTCAAATCCCACCACAGCAGCTAGTGACCATAAAACTACTGGATTACTGGAGACGTCTATATGACTCACTAATGTCTTTTAGGGATGGAAATCTTCTGTCCTTACTGAGCCTGACTTACATGTAACTCCAGACTCATAGCAATGTAGTTGACTCTTAAGTGCCCTCTGAAATAGACCAGCAAGCCACTTAGCTGTAACAAACTATTATAGAAAAGCTGAAAAATGATGAAGTAGGCTGGACTACTCGGCATTGACCCAGGCACCAATAACAATACTCTGCCCAACCAATCTTGCAAATCCTCCTTGCTCACATCTGGGGAATTGTACAACACTGGGACAGTCGGGATGTGCCACACAAGTGCCAGGCAATGACCATCTCTCATAAGAACAATCAAACTAACTCCCCTTGACATTAGTTAGTATTATCATCACTGAATCCCCCACTATCAACATCCTGGGGTTACCATTGACTAGAAACTGAACAGGACTAACCATATAAATACTGTGGCTACAAGAGCAGGTCAGAGGCTAGGAATCCTGTGGAGAGTAACTCACCTCCCAACTCCCCAAAGCTTATCCACCATCTGTAAGGCACAAGTCAGGAGTGTGATGCAATACTCCCCACTGACATGGATGAGTGCAGCTTCAACAACACTCAAGAAGCTCGACACCCTCCAGCACAAAGCAGCCCACTTGATTGGCACCTCATCCACCAACATTCACTTCCTCCTTGGTCGATGCACAGTAGCAGCAGTGTGTACCATCTACAAGACGCACTGCTGGAACTCACCAAGGTTCTTTAGACAGCAACTTCCAAACCCACGAGAAGGACAAGGGCAGGAGATACATGGGAACACCATCACATGGATGTTCCCCTCCCTCCAATTGGAGATATAAGACAGTACCTTCGCTGTCGCTGGGTCAAAATCCTGGAACTCCCTCCCCAACAGCACAGTGGGTGTACCGACAACTCATGGACTGCAGCGGTTCCAGAAGGCAATTCACCACTACCTTCTCAAGGGCAATTAGTGATGGTAATTAGCAAAACCCACATCCCATAAAAATGAATTTAAGAAACAGTTGTTAAGCCGCAGGTCAGGAGGGATGAACCTACTCTCTTTCTTTATTCAGCCCCCTCTGCTGGTCGCATCAAGATTAATCTAAAAGGGATGCTGCCTTTCACGTCCACCTTTCCCCAGATTCAACATTTATATTTTAAAAGGATCCAATTTAAACAGACTTTCTTAAGTTAAAGATAGAGTGAGTTTACTAACTACAAAAGGCAAGAAAATGATAAAAACACATGCCAAAATGATAAAAATCTTCCAACAGATTACAAGTAAGAATTCAGTCCACAGTAAGTAAGGGATTAAATAAAAGTATCCAAAACAATCCTTGACACGTGAGAAGTAGATGAGTGAATGTTGTGGCCATTGCAATTCGAGACTCCAGTAGTGCTGGTTTCAGCAGGTGAATAGTTGGTCTCGATATTCCGGTGTTCTGCAGTTTTGTGAAGAAGGTTTCCGGTTTCCATTTCAGCTGTGGTCTCTGCCGACCTAATTCAGAGAGAGTGTTGGCGATATACTTTTATAGGGCGCTTCTGGTTGGCTTTTTGATTCTGCGATACACACACATTTTCTCAGGATTGCAGGCTAGGAAATTCACCTTTAATATTCAAATTAACTGCTTGTCTGCATTAAGTGGGAAAATGATAGACCTTTGCTCCTGCCATGGAGAAACCTGCCGGGCGGAGGGACTGCATCAGTGAGGCATCCTGACTGGATCTCTGCTATGTTCCATGCCCTGCTGCCTCCCATCCTTAACCCTGTGTCCTGTTCAATCCTGCACACTAACATATCAATTAATCTCCAAAGTACTTGTGACCTATTTATTACAAAGAAACTGACAGAGAAAAGGAATCAGGTTCCCAGGTAAATCAGAGATGCACTTTAACATTGTTCTATGGCGCCTGCTGCAGTTCACGAAGGGCACTTTGAAATTCTTCATTATGAGGATCGCATTCCAGGGCTCTCTCAAAGAATCCAATGGCTTCTGATTTCTTGCCATCGAGTTGGTGTATTAGTCCCAATATGCCAAAGGCTACACTGTCTCTTGAATATTCGTCCAGTCGATCTTCAGCAATTTGTTGCAATATTGAATGACATTTGTCGTGCTTCTTGCTCGGAACTTTGAGTTTTAAGCATTCCTTGAAATGCTGAATGGCATTACGCAGGGATTTTTTTACGTCACGCTGGTACAATCCGTAATTCCACAGTATTAATTGTCTGCTCAGACGGTTGCAATCCTCAATTCTAATCAGTTTTTCGTAGATCTCATCGACTTTGGAATATTCTTGAGTTTCTTCATAGATTTCTGCCAGATCGAGTAATGCGCAAAATAGTGAGGATTTCTGATCGAACGCTTTTTGAAAATGGTACTTGCAAAGTTCAATCAATTCTTTTCTTTCTTGCGGAGCGTAATATTTATGAGACATTTTCTTCAGTCGATTTTTGTAGCATAAGCCGATCTGGTGGTGAAGGAGTGCAGAATTTGGTCTTAACCTCAGTGCCTTTTTCAATATCTGCAAGGCATAATCAAGGTATCGTGCTCTTCTTAAACCTTTGGCTGCGTATTGAATTATATACGGATCATCAGGTGAATTCTGCAGCACTTCCTCCAATAATCTGTAAATTCTTCTTCTTGATCAAATTCCTGTAGTCTAAGAGCCAACATGATCTTGAGAAAAGAGTCCTTTGGGTTCAGTGCTAATGCACGGTGTAACTGCTTCACTACTTTGCAGTGTTCAGGAAGCCGTGGGTCACCAAAGGTTTCTTTAATTCGAAACATCACAGTTGCATGAACTGTATTCCATTCAACGTTATCAGCATCCTCTGTCACTGCCTTCTCAGTACATTTACTTGCCTCTTCATAATATTTCCAGCCAAATTTCAACAGTGACCAACCCTTCTCCCCGTATACTTCAGGTAACATTGCTGTGTACCGAGAGGCATCAGGAAATTGTTGACAGATCTTCTCCAGTTTGTCGAGGTAGGACTGAGCTTCTTCCAGCTCTCCTACGTGATAATAAACCCAGGCTGCGTTTCCATAGGTGACAATGCTCCATTTATCAATGTCTAATTGGTGACACTTCCTCAGGATCTCTTCAGCTTCCCATAAATTATTGAAAGACTCTTCACGATTTCCTCTCACCCAGTTGACAAAAGTAAGTAGATTGTAAGGCATGACTTTATATTTCACAATATCGGACTCTATTGTATAATGTATTCGTTCCAGCAAATCATCCCAATTGAAGTTTTCTACTTGCAGATTCCATGTGAAGTGACATTGCAGCTGAAGTAATTTCACTTTCAGGGAGTCCCTTTCAGCGTCACTGTAAGAAATATGTTTAAATATTTATTCATTTTATTGGACATTCAGCAACAAAATAGCACTGGAGAAATTATTACACACAGGCAAACCCAGAAATTCAGAAAAGCTAATAAGCAGCTCCCAAAACTGACAACTATAATGACACAGGAAGCTGAAACACACAAACAAACAGACAGAAACAACAGGACGGGAAATGACCAGTAGAATCTGTGCCATACCATCAGGATGCACTTCAACATCACCACCCCCATTGCCCTCCACTAGCCAGAAACACAGCCTCCCTGGAAAGAGGCCACGAGAGTCACAGCAAAGATCCTGAAGCCTCATCCAACTGTTACCACAGCATTTGGGGCCTGGTTTAACATCCAACCTGAAAATTCGGGCTGTTAGCACAGGGCTAAATCGCTGGCTTTGAAAGCAGACCAAGCAGACCAGCAGCACGGATCGATTCCCGTAACAGCCTCCCCGAATAGGCGCCGGAACGTGGCGACTAGGGGCTTTTCACAGTAACTTCATTTGAAGCCTACTCGTGACAATAAGCGATTTTCATTTCATTTCAGTTGACACCTCCAATAGTACAGCTCTGCAAAACTGGCCATGGCCCATTGACTCTGAGAATGGAATGTTACCAATGAGCGACACCTTTACTGTGACTGAAATAAAAACAGAAAACACTGGAAATACTCAGCAAATCTGGGAGCATCTGTGGACTGAGACAGAGGATGACACTTCTTCACTATACTGTTACTATCCTTTACTGTATCTGTTATTCTGAAGTGAAAATCACTCTTACCTCATGATGATCAGAATGAAGAGGCTCAGATGATTCTTCACGTTTGCTCCCACTGATCAGCTGCAGAAACAGGACTACCTGCGCTGAGATTTTCAAAGATATTTTTATACTTTTTATCGAGTCAGGTGATTTTGCAGAATTCTGCTTGAGATTGTAAACCGAAAGTCATAGATTGTTCATCCATAGAAAACGTGTCAAACCTCATCACCGGTGCAAATTAGCACACCCCCCAGGCCCCCACGGGATTATTTTTTTAAAATTATGTTGGAACTTGCTACATGCTCTCTGTTGACTTTCTCCTCTGCTTCAACAACAAATGCTTGAAGTCATAAAATAATACATTTTATATTTACTGATTTGGGATTACAATGACATGCCATCAATGAAATAGTTTCGATGAACTGTGCCTAGGTACCAACATACCAGCACACGTTCAGAGTGACATAGTAAGAAAAAGGCTTTCCTTTCTTTTAAATATTTTTATTGAAGTTTACGTTTTTACACTGAACATAAAGATAGATGAGACAGTTACAGCTTTCATGTTGTTCCTTTTTGCACCCCACCCTCCACCCTCCCTTTGCACCTCTTCCCCCCCGTTCCCCACCCCCCCCCCCCCCCCACCACCACCACCACCCACACCCCCCCGCTTCCCTTCTTCAGCTGTCTTGTCTTATCCCAGGCCCTTTATTTCACCGTGGGTGGTTGTTCGGTGTTTGTCTGTGGGCAGTAATCTCCTTCCCACTTCCCTCTCCCCGTCGCTTGGCCTCCCTTCCATTCTGGTCCCCCTGTCCATCTCTCTCTGGCCCTCCCCTAGGTTTTTCCATTGTCTCTCCCGCCCCTGTTGCCCCCCTCCTCCGCCCCCCCCCCCCCCCCCCTGACCTTTCATTCCTGGCCGTTTTCTGTTGTTACGGTGGCTCCTGTACATTCCGCCCTCCCACCACCCTTTCAGTTGTTGGCTTTGAACAGGACGTGGAAATGTTCAACATTTTGTGGAAGCCATCGTTGACCCTCAGATGGTGTTCTTGATCTTCTCCGGGGGTGGAGAAATTCTGATAGATCTGCCAACCAGCTTTCAGCTGTGGGTGGTGCTACTGATGGCCAGCTGAGCAGGATTCTCCGGCAGGGGATTAAGGAAGCAAAGGCAAGGGGGTTAGCCCTCTTCCCCATATGAAGTTATGGCTGGTCCGATACCCCGAAGATGCCAATCTTGGGCACGGCTCCACCCTTACCCCACAACCTTGGAATTTGCCTTGAAGAAGGCTGTCCAGAACCCGACAAGTCTGTGGCAAGCCCAGAACATGTGGGTGTGGTTGGCCAGGCCCCCCTGGCACCGTTCACATTTGTCCTCCACTTCTGGCTCAAACCTGCTCATTCTGGTTCTTGTCAGAAGCGCCCTGTCCACCACTTTCACTTGCATGAGGCTTAGCCTTGCACAGGAGGAGGTGGAGTTGGCCCCATTCAGTGCTTTGTTCTAGGGTCCCCACCCTACTTCCGTCCCTAGCTCTTCCTCCCATTTTCCCCTTGTTTCGTCCAGTGGGGAGGAGCATGTCCTTTTTAACAGTCGTTCGTATATGTTCCCACAGATCCCCTTTCCCAGGCTGTGTCCGGTAACTCCTCCAACATTGTGTCTCGCGGGGTCCATGGGTACATTGTCGTCTCCTTGCGGAGAATGTTTTTGGTTTGCAGATGTTCCTCTCTGTTCGGTAGTTCTAGTCTCTCCATCAGCTCTTCTAGGGTCCCTTGTCTGTCCCCTGTGTAAAAGTCCCAAACTGTCAGTGTCTCCACCTCTTAAAGGTGGCATCTAGCATGGCTGGTGGGAATCTGTGGTTTGCGCAGATGGGGGCCATGGGGAACACTTCAGTCAGATGGAAGTGCTGCCTTATCTGGTTGCAGGTTCTCAGTGTTGCTACTACCATTGAGCTGGTTGAGTGTTTTGCTGGTGGGGATGGGAGTGCTGTCATGGTGAGGGCCTGGAAGGTTGTTCTTGTACAGGAGGTCTCCTCCATCCTCAACCATTCCGTGTTTGGTTCCCTTACCCATCCCCTCACTTTCTCGGCCGTGACTGCCCAGTGGTCGTATTGCAAGTTCGGGAGAGTCAGGCCTCCCGTGCGTCTTCTCCTTTGTCTTGGGGATGCTTGGAGTCTTCCCCCTCCAGACAAACACCATAATCATTTTGCCTATTGCTTGAAAAAAGGCCTTGGGATGTAGATTTGTATGGATCTGAACAGAAAGAGGAACATGGGCAGTACATTCATCTTCGTCGTCTACACCCTCCCCGCCAGGGGAAGTGAGAGTGCATCCCATCTTTGTAGCTCATTTCTAACTTCCTCTGCCAGACTGTTCTGGTTCTACTTGTGGATCTGTGTACAGACGTGGGCTATCTGGATCCCCAGGTAGCAGAATTTTTTTCTGGCTCTTTTAAATGGTAGACCCTCCAGCTCTGCCACTCCCCTTCTTGGGTTCACCAGGAAAACTTTGCTTTTGCCCAGGTTGAGTTTGTAGCCTCAAAGGCTCCAAACTCTCCCACCAGCTTCATGATTTCTTTCATGCCATTTTGCAGATCTGAGATGTAGAGGAGCAGGTCATCCATATTGTGAGACTCTGTGCTCTCTGTCACCTCTTTGGATACCCTTCCAGCCTCTCGCATCTCACAGGGTGATCTCCAGTGGCTCAATTGCCAGAGCGAACAAGAGCGGTGACATGGGCATCCCTGCCTGGTGGCTGTGCGAAACTGGAAGTACTCAGAGCTAGTGGTGTTGGTCTGAACGCTCACCTTGGGGTGTTGTGCAAGAGTTTCTCCCATGAGGTGAACCTTGTCCCCAGCCCAAACCGCTCCAGTAATTGATGAGGTACTTCCACTCGACTCTGCCAAAGACCTGATCTGCATCAGGAAGACGATCACCTCGGGTGTTCTCTCCCCAGATTCAGCAGGCGCCTGGTGTCCGCAGTTAGCTGTCCATCCTTGACAAAGCGTGTCTGGTCCTCTGCGACCACCTCTGGTGCGCAGTTCTCCACTCTCCTGGCCAGGACTTTTGCGAGTATTTTCGCGTCTACATTGAGCAGTGAAATGGGTCTGTCTGATTCGCATTCCATCGGGTCTTTGTCTTTTTTGGGTGTCAGCAATATGGTGGCCTGTGTTAGCATTGGAGGCAGGGAGCCCCTCGCTAATGAGTCTGCGAACATCTCCCGCAGATGTGGGGTGAGAGCAAGTGCAGATTCTTTACAAAAGTCTGGAGCCTCCTCTGCTTGCATGGAGTTGATGGTCTCCATGACCTCTCCCAGTTCTATTGGTGCTTCGAACTCCCCCCTCCCCCGTCTCTAGTCCCCCATAATTGGTTCTCAGAGGTATGCAATTCCCGGTAGAAGGCCTCAAAATCTTTGTTGACCTTTGTTAGTTTGGCTACCAGTCCGCCTCTGCTATCGTTCACCTGGGCTATTTTCCTTGTGGCTGCTGCTTTCTCAGCAGCTGAGCCAGCTGGTGGCTAGCATTCCCTCCATGTCCACCCTGTCTGGCGGAGTTGGAGCATCTTGGAAAATAGGCAACAGGTTTAGATAAAGGCTCTGGATCTGCGCAGGCTGGGAGGGCCAAAGGGCCTGTTCCTGTGCTGTAATTTTCTTTGTTCTTTGTTCACTACCTTCCTGGTGGATAGCGGGTTAAAGTCCATTTGTAGCTTTTTCCTCTCCCCCAGAAGCTCAACGGATGGGGCCTTGGTTTATCTTCTGTCGACCTCCAGTGCGGAGTCGATCAATTATTGCCTTGCCGCCCTCTCTTCCCTATTTCTGTGGGTCTTGGAGGCTGTAATTCCTCCCCTAATCACTGCCTTCTATGCCTCCCAGAGTGTGGAAGGTGAAACTTCCCCGTTCCGCTTGTTCAAAACATACCTGCCTATGGCCTGTGATGTTTTCTGGCAAAAGATCTTGTCGGCCAAGAGGGTCATATCCAATCTCCTTGTGGTCAGAGATTATGATCACGGAGTATTCTGCTCTGGCTATTTCTAGAAGCACCAATTTCCTCACTACAAAGAAGTTGATGCGGGCGTAGACCTTGTGAACTAGTGAGAAGAACAAAAATTCCTTTTCACCTGGGTGCAGGAACCACCATGGGTCCACTGCCCCCATCTGCTCCAGAAGCATTCCCAGTTCCCTAGCCATGCCTGTCGTTTTCCCCGTTCTGGGGTTTGATCTGTCCGTCAGTGGGTCCTGTACACAGTTAAGGTTCCCTCCCATAATGAGTCGGTGTGTTGCCATGGCGATATCATCTGCCATGGCCTTCCTTATGAAGTCCGTGTCGTCCCAGTTGGGCGCGTATACGTTTACCAAGACTACTGGTGCTCTGTCTAGGGCACCGTTGAGCATGACATACCGTCCCCCCTTGGTCCATAACCGTCTTAGTGGCCATAAACACCGAACTCTTGCTTATCAAAATAGCTAACCCTCCAGACCTCAGCCCTTGTCCCGTATCAGGAATGGTAGGTCTGGCCCACCCAGCCTTTCCTTACCCACAGTCAGTCCTTCTTCCTCAGGTTCATCTCTCAGAGGAAGGTACATCTGTATGTTCTATGTTCTATCTTCTGTGTAAGATTATGTCAACTTTCAAATTTCTCAAATGGGCGAAGACTCTGGATCTTTTCACTGGGCCGTTAAGTCCTCGAACGTTCCAGGTGATAATCCTGGCGGGGGGGTTTCTGTCTCCCACTTCTTGTGGGATCAACCATACGTACATTGTGGATGCGCCCCTGCACTCCGGGGTTTCCCTTTGTTTAGTGACCCTCCAAAGTGGCTGCTTACCCTCATCGTGTTCCCTCATCCCGAACCTGACCTGCTGAAGTCAATCTAAAACCCTTCCCTTTCTTTTTTTAAAATAAATTTAGAGTGGCCAATCATTTTTTTTTCCAATTAAGAAGCAATTTAGCGTGGCCAATCCACCTACCCTGCACAACTTTTGGTTGTGGGGGTGAAGCCCACGCAGACACGGGGAAAATGCGCAACCTCCACTCAGTGACCCAGGGCCGGGATCGGACCCAGGTACTCAGCGCCGTAGGCAGCAGTGCTAACCACTGCACCACCGTGCCGCCCAACCCTTCCTATTCTTATCATTATGTTCTCTCCATGGTCCCAATTCCCCCTCTATCTCCCTTTCAGCCCCCCCCCCCCGTGCTCCCCCCTTTCTATTTGTCCCCCTATCTTCCTCCCATCCACGTGTACCAAACCCCCCCCCCCCCCGCAGCAGGTACTCTCTGGCAGCCCCCCTATATCTCCCCTACTTCCTTGCGGTAGCTTTCTCCACTAATGTGGTGGCCCCCCTCTTGGAGTTGCTCTGACCCCCTCCTATGCCCATTCCATTGCTGACATCTCTCTCTCCTCCTCACACTCTCCAGTGCTCTGCTGTCCTCACCATTTCCTTGTTATGAGCTAGTTCGCCTACTCATAGCAAGGCATGAGTCCTTGCCCATGTCCAGCATTTTTTCTCCCTGTGTCTTCCTCACCACTGCCTTGTTTGCCTTTTGTTTAGGTCGTTCGCATGAACAAACTCGTCCGCCTCTGCTGGGTTGATGAAATAATGCTCCTTGTTCTATATGTCACCCAGAGCCTGGCTGGGAATAACACCATGAATATTATACTGTTCTTGTACAGGGCTGACTTCTCGCGGTTGAACTGTGCTTTGCCAGGTCCGCCCTAATGGCCTGATATGCCCATATTCTATGTCCTTCCCAACTGCTTGCTTTGGTCTACCAAGCCCGGGATCCTCACTTGGCCCTGGTACCTGTGCAGCTTGGCTATTATCGCCCTTGGCTGCTACCCAGCCTTGGGCTTCGGTTGGAGCGACCTGTGAGCTCCATCGATGTCCGGCAGCTTGGCGAAGCTTTTACTTCCAACCAAGTTGCCCAGCATCTGGGCCACATAGACAGTTGGGCGTCACTTTCAAAGCCCTCTGCCAAGCCCACCATTTGGACTTCTGTCACCTGGATCAGTTCTCTTGTTCCTTATCTTTCCCCTTCAGGCTCTTTTGGGTCACTACCAACCTTTTTATCTCGGCCGGTGCTATTTTGAGCTCTTGAATAATTGTCTCCTGGGCCTCCAGCTTCTTTCCCATCCTGATGCATGGCAGCTGCATGGCGACCAGCAACCCCTCAACATCACCCTAACCACCACTTGGATCTGCGCCTTGAGCTCCTCTTTCATTGGAATCGGTTCCTTAGTTAGGAATATCTTCCAATCATCTCCATGTGGGTGGGGGGGGGGGGGGGGGGGGGGGGTGGGGGGGGTGCGGTGGCCGGGGGGGGGGGGGGGGGCGGGCGTCCAGGTCGCGGGTCTCCCACTCCAGGGGAGGCCAGGGACCCCTCGCCTCGTGGGTCCGCCAACCCGCTCGAACTCCTGCTTCCTGCCATACTTTTCTTCTTCCTTGTCTTTGTGGTTGAGGAGATGAATGAGTCCGAACTTTCAGGCTAAATTCGGCCAAAGGTGCCTATTATGCGGATTTCTAGAGGAGAGCCATCTGATGTGCGACTACTCAGCACATCCACATCAACGGAAGTTGGAAAAATGTTTTCCTCACATCCACAACTGGGCATAAGATGCATCAAATTCCCAGTATGAGCTCCCACTGTCCTGTGGATCCCAGTCTGCTCTAATCAATGCTTGGGTGTGATGCTCTGATCTGCCCCTGTCCTTCTGTCTAAGTGTCGCCTATGGAAAGAGAAAGAGCATGTGTGCCCTGTCCTTTTATATGGGTAGCCCCATGGTGGTAGTGTCACCTCTGGGTGTCTTGACTGCCCATTGGTCGTGTCCTATCTTACTGACCTATTGGTTGAATGTCTGTGTCATGATGTCTCTGGTGCTCCCTCTAGAGTTTATTTAGTTCTAGTGTTTCTACATTAACCCCTTGTGTCTTTACAGTGATGCATATCACCACAAAGACCATTCACTTCCAAATGTGCATAGATCCTGGGCGGGATTCTTCGACGCTCCGTGCCAGAATCGTGCCTGGAGGAGAATAGCCGTTCACGCCGGAAATCCAGCACCACGGCGCTTCCGCAATTCTCTGAAGACCCGCCATTTGCGCGCACGAGGCCAACATGTCTCCGGTCGGGGACTGTGGGGCCCCAGCGCAGATTCCACACTGTCGATCGACCGAGTTCCTGCCAGTGTGGTTCACATCTGGTACCACCCGGCGGGAGATCGGACCCGCAACCACAGTGGCGGTCCTGGTTGGGGTGTGGGGATGGGGGGGGGGGGCAGGATTAATCTGACTCCGGGGAGGCCTCAGCGGTCGCTAGGCCACCGATTGGCAGGCCATCTGGGGAGGACCTACCTTTCTCCCCACAGGCCCGCTGTGTGGGTCCGCCGTGTCGGCGACGACCACGCCAAAGTGGGCCGCCGTGCTCAGACACGGACCCACTTGCGGCCACTGTGTGCGTGTGCGTCCGTGCGGTCTGGACTGCAGGGCCGCGCTGGCAGCTAGAGCTGAGGGATGCTGCTGGGGCCTGATAGCCCCCTGGAAAATGGGGAATCGCCCTGGACTGTCGAGGAAAAAGTCTAGAGTGATTTTTGCCATTTTCCGGCCATTTTCCGGCGGGCGTGGGAACTTAGTCCCCAAAAGGGCAAACCCCGGTCCCTATCTCTGAGAATCTTTTCCAACAATTTCACTCTCAATGACATCAAGCTCACCTGGGTTATCAATGCTACCCTTCTTAAATAACGGTACAACATTGGCTACCCCCAATCCTCTGGGATCTCAAGGGTGGCCATGTGCCAACAAGGGCACAAAGATTTCTGTTCGAGGCCCAGCAATTTTATTTCTTGTCTCCCTCAGTAATGTGGGCTCGATGACATCTTGCCCTGTGGATATGCTTACCTTAATGCTTTTTAACACCCCTAACATTTCCTTCCTTGTAATAATGACCTGTTCTAAAGTGTTGACACATCGCTCTGAGACACCACAATCAACCTGTCCTCTCCTTTGTGAATACCCATGCAAAATACTCATGAAGGATCTCACCTACTACCTTTGGTTCTTCACATAATTTCCCTCATTTGTCCTTGAGTGGACCAATTCTTTCTCTCGCTACCCTCTTGTTCCTAATACACGTATGAAATGCCTTGGGATTCTCTTTAATCCTGTCTACCAAGGACATTTTCTGACCCCTTTTTGTCCTCTTAACTCCCTACTTGAGCTCATTTCTACTTTCCATGCATTCTTCAAGTGCTTCATCTGCTTATAGTTCCCTGTACCTCTCGTGTGCATCTTTTTTCTTTTTGACTGGACTCACAATTTCCCTGGTCATCCAAGGTTCCTGAATCCTTCCTTTCCTGTCCTTCCTTTTTACCGGCACATGCCTGTCCTGCACTCCCATCAACTGCTCCTTAAAAGACTCCCACATGCCAAATGTGGATTTACCCTCAAACAGCCTCTCCCAAACAACAGCCTCCAAATCCTGTCTAATCTGGTTGCAATTAGCCCAATTTACCCCAATTTAGCACCTAAACCCTAGGACAAAACTCATCTTTTTCCATGAGTATCCAAAAGCGGTCATTGTTTGCCACATGTTCCCCCGCTGTAACTTTGATTACCTGGCCGGGCTCGTTCCCTAGTCCTAGGTCCAGTATAGCTACCTCTCTAGTTGGACTATCCGACTATAATATAGCTTCTAGCACCCCTTCAAATTTCTGCTAATCATTCCATTCAGAGAGGGCGAGGCCCAGAGTCGAATCCCCACTGATCACGGGACTGGCACTGGAGGGAGATGGCATCACTGCCAAGCTCAGCATTGGAAATGGCAAGATTGGTAACGTGTTGCTGCAGTCTAACAGAATTAATCTCTCAGACTCAAACCTCTTTCTTCTCTTTTCCGGGGACATCATGTGAAGAACTGGAAACTTGGGATCTTTGCCGCTGGGTTCCTCAGAGGAACCCATTTCAGCTGCTGGAGCACTGGTACTGAACACTTGCAATATAGGCACCACTGCAGATACTCACATTTCACTTGCTTGTATTTTGCACAAAAACATTTCCCCGGTCAGGAATTACAGAGAAAGATATTCTGCTCCATTTTATTGAATACAATTGATACATGTGTATGATGCGAAGAACTGAGTACCTCAGAGTATTCAATTATCCCTGGCTAAACAGATCCTTTTAACTGTCAGTCCATTCCCAATCAGTTAACTGCTCTTTCAGACGGCACAAATAATTATGTTTTAATTGCTCTTATTATAATTAATTAAATTTAATAAATTGTTCTAGTGTTGTAATAACATTTGTGAAATAAAATTTCAGTTTTCCTCAGGTTAATTTAGGATTTATTTAATGAACTTCAAGCTAATCACATGGGTTGTGAAGTTCAACACTGACAAGCAATTCCATCTTGAGACAGAATAGTCATGTTACAATACAAGCCAAGGTTTCGGGTCAAAAGACTAAGGGCGTGATTCTCCGTTGGCCGGCGCCGAAATTGCAAAACGCGATTGGGCGGAGAATTAGTTCCGATGCCAAAATGGCGGCAAGTGGCAAATTGATGCCAAATCGCAATTCTCCAACACCTCTTCAGTGCCGCCAATATGTACCAGTAAGCACCATTTAGATATCATTAGCAGGCCAGACCCGGTATTCTCCAGGGCCTCTGCGATTCTCCTCCACCGATGGGCTGAGTTCCTGATCGCGCGGTTTACTTGTGATTATTAAAATTGTGACACCGGCGTAGTGGTTGATGAGGGAGAGAAAGAGGAGGTATGGCACAGAGAGGAGCGACTGTGGCTGAGCAGCCTGACTAGAATTTCCAGATGTTGGTGTTACCGACACCGGGATCAATTTATCCTGGAAAAGTCATTGAAGCATCTCCTGCCAGTGGATTCCTTGTGAGAATATGGGGAATATTGCAAACAGGAATAGGTGAGATTAATCAAACAGGTTGGGCTTGTTGATTGTTTCTGTGTTTGTGGCAGGTCTATGGATCAATGGAAATCTGGGAAATTATAAACAACTTTTGTTTTGGCACCACAATCCCTGGAGTGATGGTTAGGATTTACGTAACTGTTTCAGTTTCTATTCTCAGACTCGTGGTATAATTAACCTGGAAATGAGAACACATCAAGCAATTTTCATCGACAACTCGCCGGTGCAGCTAAAGTTTAAGAAGTAATTTGGCTTTCGAGCAGCGTTATGAGGTAAATTTATTTACATTCTGTGTGTTAAACGATTAGGCGTTGACCAGCGGACAAGGAGCTTGTTTTCTGAAATACAATAGTTTAAATTACACGAGAGTCGAAACAGGAGAGTGGGATTATTTGTCTCAGTGAGTCATACAGATATGTATATACTGTCACACCGAGACGAGTGATTGTCAGAACAAATTAGACACAAAAGGCAGATCTATTTATAATATTGGTTGCAATTCAATGAGATAAACAGAGTCTGCTTTCGGGCGGGTTCAGCAGGATGTTCCTCAGTGGCTGCAGTGGCGGGAAACACTCCCCTATTCAACAACACTTTGCCTGTTTTTTTGGCCTCAGTTAGGAACGTCCCATTGAGACTGCACTTTAGTCACTTCTGGCACTGACCCAATGCAGGAAGACTACTCACGGATCGGAGGGCCATTTTTAAAGGGAGCCCCGATCTTTCGACTCTCCTCAGCAACCCCACCATGGTTCCCCCCCCTCAATGTCCCACCCCCCACGGGGTCCTCGAGAACCCCTCATCCTGTTTTATAGAATTTACAGTGCAGAAGGAAGCCGTTCAGCCCATCGAGTCTACGCTGGCTCTTGGAAGGAGCACCTCACTTAAGCCCATGTCGCCTCTGAAGGGCATGGCACCCCAGGCTGACCACTGGCACAGGCAACCTGGCACTGTGGAACCTTGGCATGACCAGCCTTGCACTGTGGCAATGCCCCTGCCAAACTGGCAGTGCCACCCAGGCAGTGCCACTGCCAGGTGTCCGGCTGGCAATGCCAAGTTGCCCAGTTTCCAGCATGAGAGCCAGGTTACCATGTTGCCCAGAGCCTGACCACCTAGTGGTCTCCAATGGCCTGGGAGACCCCTCAGGTGTTGTTATGAGTAATCCACACTTGTGTGGACCAGTACTAAACAGCGTCCGGTCAAGGCAGTCCCGGGTGCCGGGAGAATTGGCGCAAACATATTGAAATGAGTCTAATGACTCATTTAAATATGCTGATCTGGATCACGCCCAGCGAAGGCGCGATCCAGATCATGCCGTCTTGTGAGGGTCGGTTGAATCTTGGGAGACGTCTCAATCATCGCGAATCTCGCCAGAGGCGTACTGCGAGATTCAATGGTTTTATCGTGTCACCAAGTCGGGCGTGACGAGGCCGGTTAATCCCGGCTATTGTATCAGGCAATATTTTAAGTACAGTAAGTCTTATTTTCCCAGCAGATTTTACAGAAAATACAAAGATAAACTTCAATTTTAAACTCTCACAATGTGGAATCAAGCATTCTGTAAATAACCGCAGACAGATATTATGGATCACGGCTATCTGGAATTATTAACTAATTATTCATTATTAAACTGTGGGCAGCTGATCTTGATGAACTGACAAAATCAGTCAGCACTGTAATTCCCAGAGAAACGGAGAATACATCGGGGCGTCACAGTGGTTAGCACTATTGCCACACAGCAAAAAGAACATGGGTTCAATTTTGACCTCAGGTGACTATCTGTGGAGTTTGCACTTTCTCCCCGTGTCTGCGCGGGTGCTCCGGTTTCCTCCCACAGTCCAAAGATGTGCAGGTTGGTGGGTTAGCAACACTAAATTGCCCCTTAGTGTCCAAAGGTTGCGGGGATATTGGTAACGGGGATAGGGTGGAGATGTGGGCTTAAGTAGGGTGTTCTTTCAAGGGCCGGTGTGGACTCGATGGACCGAACGGCCGCCTTCTAAACTGTAAATTCTATGATTATATGATTCTACATTAGACTGCAGGATTCAATTGACCATCTTGAATCTGAATTTGGCTCCAGAGTCACTCAGCTGGTCAGCAGATGCTGGTGTTGAAAACCTTTCGGGTTCCTGTTCTTTTAGAGTTACAAAGCCATTGTGCAGACTACATGGGGCAAGTCCCTGATCCATCACCATGATTGCTCCTAAAATGAATTCAGATTCAGTCCATGTTCCCCCAGAAAGGGACAGACTAGATCCACACCGACCAGGACAGACATTGCACCTGATCTCCCACTTGATCCAATGTGTGATCTTCGCCAAAAGCCCAAGAAGTGGCAGTTACTGTTGCCTGTTTCCAAGACTCTGCTGCCGGAGAGTCCTGCTCTCTGCTCCAGTGACTGTTCTGCTGTTTTAGTCTCCTTATCTTGCACCCACTCTTCATTAGCAATTGCTATAAACACAGTAAATATTATTCATCTGAAAACAAATACCTTTTGTTCCTAATCTCCTGATTTATGTTTGATAGTGTTTGAGGATATTAACAATTAGATAAAAAGATAGACTTCTAATCACCCTCTCTTCATTAGCAAGTGCTATAAGCAACAGTAAATATTATTAATCTGTGAAACCCTTTTAAAATACGTGAGGCGGGATTCTCCTATCACCGACTCCGAAACCGGGTTCAGCGATAGGCTGGAGAATCCCCATGTACGCTGGAAGCGGGGTGGTCCGGTATTTGCGAAGCTCCGCCCCCTGAAAAATGGCATACTCTGGGAGTACACCGCACACCGTATGGACGGCCTCAGGACGCCAACTGAGGTCATCCCCCGAAGCTCCTCCCCCGAAGGGTCGAGCCCCCAACGGATTCGCTCCATTCGGAGACCTCACCTGGTGGCAGCGTACTGAGCCCAGCGCCGCCATAGTCGAGAGGGGGTGGGGAGGGGAACTATTCTGCTGGAGGGGGTGGGGAGGGGAACTATTCTGTTGGCAGGATGGGGATTTGGCGGGGACTGGGGGGGACTGGTGGCGAGGTGGGAGGGGCTGGGGATCCAGGCCTGGCGAGGCTGGTTATAGGGGGGGCAGTTTTTGGCAAGCTGGGTCCGTGTGCAGCTGGTGCCATGTTGCACGGCACGGCTGCCGCAGGCCGCCATTGTGCACATGTGCGGCCACGGAACCGGCCATTTCCCGGCCGTATCTGCAGGTAAAGCCGGGGGCTATACGCTGCACGGCTGCTAGCCCCCTACCGGACAGAGGATCCGTGTGGGGGCGCTGCCATATTTCTGGTCATCAGACGAGGCGGATCCTGCGACATAACCGCAGGATTGGAGAGTCAAAGCCCAAAGTGTCTTGTTCCTAATCTCCTGGTCTATGTCTGATTGTGATTGAGGATATTAACAATTAGATAAAAAGATAGACTTGTAATGATATCACATGCTGCCCAATCTCAGAACATCCAAAGAGTTTTACAGGCAGTAAAGTGTGTTTCCAAGGCTTTGCCACTGTCGTGTTGTGGGAAGCGCAGGTGACAGTTTGCACATAACAAGCTGCACAATGTGATGATGACCAGGTAATCTATTTTAGTGATGTTGGTGAAGGGATAAATACTTGCCAAGACAACGGAAATAACTCATCTGCTCTAATTCCAATATCACCATAGGATCCTTTACATTCTCTGAAGCGGTTAGAGGGAGCCTTGTTTGATTGACTAATCCAAAGGTGCCTCCAACCATAGAGCACCTCCCTCAGTGCGGCACAGCAGTGCCAGACTCAATTATTTGACCAGGTCTACGGGTTGGGGATTGAGCTGCTAACCTGCTGAGTCAGAGTTGAGACATGCAAGTTCACGGATGGCAGGATGGTGGTACAGTGGTTAGCATTGTTGCTTCACACCGTCAGGGACCAGGATTCGATTCGCAGCTTGGGTCACTGTCTGTGTGGAGTCTGCACGTTCTCTCTGTGTCTGCGTGGATTTCTTCCAGGTGCTCCAGTTTCTGCCTACAAGTCTTGAAAGACGTGCTTGTTAGGTGAATTGGACATTCTGAATTCTCCCTCTGTTTACCCGAACAGGTGCCGGAATGTGGTGACCAGGGGCTTGTCATGGTAACTTCATTGCAGTGTTAATGTAAGCCTACTTGTGCCACTAATAAAGATTATTATTATTATTATTAAAGAAGGGCAGTGATGACTAAGATCAACTCCGAAAAGTTGGGAATATTGCCCCCAGCCTTCATAGTGCAGTATTACTGGCTTTGCACAGCTCTATGGTTATTGGGCACTTTCAGTTATTATTTCTGATCAGGTTTGTGGTTGAAAAAGCAAAGTAAAGTTGCCATAGTTCCTGATGACCACAGGCTATTTTTCCCTTTGAGTGGGAGAGCTGGCTGCTGGTGATTTAATCTGAGGATCACCACACCTCAGGCAAGGAGCAAGGTTCAGATGCGGGGCCTTCATAGAATCACAGAATTCCTACAGTGCAGAAGGAAGCCATTCTGTCATGCCGTAAATTCACTGTGAGACTGTGAGAGTGAGTGAACATTAGGCTTTATTAACCATGAACTCGCCTGCCAGAGTCGGCTGTACAAATGAGTACCACCCACAGGTGGCCGGCCTATATCTGGCCCCGGTGAGGGTGGTGTCAGAGGCGGAGCCCACCAGGATTCCAGTACAGTACCTAGAAGTAGTTCGCATCACTTCAGGTCATAGGTCACAATAGGTCACATCATTATACAGGCAGCTGATGCATTAGGTGAATACATTCACCACATTCACCCCCTATTAAAAAAATCAAGTCCAGCAGGGGTGACGTGGGTCATTAAATACTCCTGTCTGGAGGCCGGATCTTTCTTTTGGACCTCCGCAGCTCTGGCGATGCAGCGGGAATGGTTATTGCAGGTGGTGACTCCAGGGGCGTTGTGTCTGGAGATTGAGCCTCAGTCTGGCCTGTCGGAGACGGTTGGGGGGTTGGGGATAGGCAGGGGGGTGGTGGCAGTGCCGGTGCGGAACAATACAGGCGACCCAGGGTGGCGTAAGGGGTGCTGGGTGCTGGGGGTGATGGTAGGCTGCGGGTAGGGGAACGCGTTGACAGGGGAACCAGCTGGCACCAGGTCTCGTAGGGAGACCGTATCCTGTCGTCCATTCTGGTGCATAATGTAGGCCTACTGGGGGTTGGCGTGCAGCAGCTGGACCCTCTCGACCAGGGGGTCAGTCTTATGGCTCCTCATATGCCTCTGGAGAAGGACAGGTCCCGGAGTCGTCAGCCAAGATAGAAGCGAGACCCCAAAGATGAACTTCCTGGGGAAGACAAACAAACGGTCGTGAGGGGTCTCGTTCGTGGCTGTGCAGAGGAGTGATCTAATGCAGTGGAGGGCGTTGGGGAGGACCTGCTGCCAGCGGCGGGTCGGGAGACTTCTAGACCTGAGGGCCAGTAGGACGGCCTTCCATACCGTCGCGTTCTCCCTCTCCAACTGCCCGTTTCCCTGCGGGTCATTGCTCATAGTCCTACTCGAGGTGATGCCTTTGCTGAGCAGGCACTGACGCAGCTCATTGCTCATGAACGATGAGCACCAGTCACTGTGGGCATAGGCAGGGAAACCGAAGATGCTGTGCAGTGCCTTTATTACGGTGGCCAAGGTCATGTCAGGGCTGGGGACAGCGAAAGGGAAGCGGGAGTTCGCGTCGACGACGGTTAGAAAGTATATATTACAATTGGTGGAGGGGAGGGGCCTTTTGAAGTCGATACTTAGGCGCTGAAAGTGCCAGTAGAAGTGCGGTTTGCACTCCGCGTAGACCTGGCAGTCCCTGGTAATTGCCTTGACATCCTCAGTGGAGAAGGGCAGGTTGCGGGCCTTAATGAAGTGGGTAAGCCGGGTGACCCCCAGGTGACAGAGGTCATCGTAGATAGCCCGAAGTTGGTCATCTTGCACGCTGGCGTATGTGCCATGAGACAGGGCATCTGGGGGCTCATTCAGCTTCCCAGGACGATACTTAATATCGTAATTGTAGGCGGAGAGTTCGATCCCCCACCTCAAGATTTTGTCAATTTTTTCTTTTGCCCCGTTGTGCTTTGCCAAACATGAAGGCGACCGACCGCTGGTCGGTGACGAGGGTGAACCTCCTACCGGCTAGGTAGTACCTCCAGTGCTGCACGGCTTCCACTATGGCTAGTGCTTCCTTCTCGACCGAGGAGTGTCGGATTTCGTAAGCGTGGAGGGTTCTAGAGAAGAATGCTACTGGCCTGCCCACCTGGTTGAGTGTGGCGGCCAGTGCGACGCCTGATGCATTGCTGTCTACCTGAAAGGGGACGGACTCGTCTATCGCTTGCATTGTGGCCTTGGTGATGTTGGCCTTCATGCGGCTGAAGGCCGAGCGGGCCTCATCCGTCAGGGGAAAAGTGGTGGTTTGAATAAGTGGGCGAGCTTTGTCCGCATAGTTGGGGACCCACTGGGCATAGTAGGAGAACAGATCCAGGCATCATTTGAGGGCCTTGAGGCTGTGGGGAGGAGGGAGTTCCGTGAGGAGGTGCATACGGTCAGGGTCAGGCCCTCGGATTCCGTTCTCCACGATGTAGCCGAGGATGGCCAGTCGGGTTGTGCGGAAAACGCATTTCTCTTTGTTATACGTGATGCTGAGGGATTGGGCGGCCTGGAGGAACCTCTGAAGGTTGGCGTCATGGTCCTGCTGATCATGGCTGCAGATGGTGACATTGTCCAGGTACGGGTATGTAGCCCGCAAACCGTACTGGTCCACCATTCGGTCCATCGTTCTCTGAAAGACCGAGACCCCGTTAGTGACACCGAAGGGGACCCTGAGGAAGTGGAAGAGTTGGCCGGCTGCTTCATAGTCCACAACCATCCGGTTCTTTTCCCCGGTCTGGACGACCAACACTTGCGCTCTCCAGGGGCTGTTGCTGGCCTCGATAATCCCTTCACTCAACAGTCGCTGGACCTCCGACTTGATAAAAGTCATGTCAAGGGAACTGTACCGACTGCTCCTGGTGGCGATGGGCTTACAGTCGGGAGTGAGGTTCGCGAAGAGCGAAGGGGGGGGGGGGGGGGGACCTTGAGGGTCGCGAGGCTGCATACCGTGAGGGGGCGGGGGTCGGGCTTCGGTGATTACATTGGAAATCTAATCCGAGCAGTGGGGGGGGGGGGGGGGGGGGGGGGGGGGGCGCAGAGGTCGGGGACATAGAGCTTAAAACGAGTGTACACTGCACCCTGCATCGTGTGATTAGCGATACAGTACACCCGGATCTGGACCGAATGGGAACCGGAGGAAAGGGAGATTGTTTGTGATGCAGGGTAGGTATTGAGGGAGCGGCGCCTTACCATGCCAGGGTGGACAAAGCTCTCCGTGCTCCCGAAGTCGAAAAGTCAGGGGGTCTCGTGCCCGTTGACCCGGACGACCATCATTGACTTTTTCAGATGCTCTGGCTGCGACTGGTCAAGGGTGACTGCCCCAAACTGTGGGTAGCCTGTGTGGTCGGTGGTATCACTAGATGGCGGCCCCCATGAGTCGCACGTGTCGGGCTGGGGCGAAGTTGGTGTCCAAGATGGCCACCCCCATTGGTCGCACGTGTCGGTTGGTGCCAGAGCAGGCGGCCAAGATGGCGGCCCCCACGAGTCACACGAGCTGATGACGCATCTGAAGGGAGCGTTCCGGGCAGGCACGTAACCACATTGCGAGGTCTGTGGGTCCATGGGTCGGGCCTGGTGGGTTTTTGATTTCTGGGCCTTAGGTCGGCCCAGACAGACTCGAGCGAAGTGTCCCTTTTTCCCACAGTTGCTGCACGTTGCTATGCGGGCTGGGCAACGCTGTCGGGGGTGTTGACCCTGGCCGCAGAAGTAGCACTGCGGTTCCCCGGGTTGGGCCGGCAGGTGCGCGGCACAGGCCTGTGACGTAGTCGGGTCCGACGGGGGCCGCGATGATTGTGTCCACGAGGTGTTCACTGGGCCCGCGGGGAATGCACTGAGGCTCTGGTAGGCCACCTCTAATGAGGTAGCTAGCTTTACCGTGTCCCGTAGAACAGAGGTCCCGTTTTCCAGCACGTGCTGCCTGATGTAATTCGATCGGACCCCAGCCACGTAGGTGTCCTGAATCTGTAGGTTCATGTGTTCCTCCGCTGTCACATCCCGATAACTGAAGTTCCTCGCGAGTAGAGTCAGGATTTCCAGTACTCGTCCAGCGATTCTCCGGCTCGTTGGCGGCAAGTAGTAAGAAGGTGGCGGGTGAACACCTCGGCTACGGGTTTCACAAAATGTGCCTCGAGGGGTGCGACCGCCGCCTCGTACGTGGCAGCTTGCTCTATCATCACGGAGATTCGATGGCTCACCCTAGCGTGGAGGAGTCGCAGCTTGCAGGTTTCCGTGGGAGGCATTGTGGAGGAGTCGAGGTAGGCCTCGAAGCAGCAAAGCCAATGTGCAAAGATCTCCTTGGCCTTTGACCCGCGCGCGTCGAGTTCGAGCTTATCTGGCTTTAGAGCGGCTTCCATGGTGCTGTCGATGGTTAATAAATTGTTATACCGTCAGTTCACTGTGAGACCGTGAGAGTGAGTGAACATTAGGCTTTATTAACCATGAACACGCCTGCCAGGGTTGGCTGTACAAATGAGTGCCACCCACAGGTGGTTGGCCTACATATGGCCCCGGTGAGGGCGGAGCCAGAGGCGGAGCCCACCGGCATTCCAGTACAGTACCTGGAAGTAGCTTGTATCACCACTTCCAGGTCAAAGGTAACAATAGATCACATCATTATACAGGCAGCTCATGCATTCGGTGAATACATTCACCACACATTCCCATCGAGGAAGCCCACCAAGTGTGCACTGACCTCCTGAAAGAGAATCCTACCTCGGCCACTCCCTCACCCTACCCCCGTAACCCCACTGAACCTGCACATCACTGGACACTAAGGGGCAATTTTTAGCATGGCAAATCCGCATAACCTCACATCTTTGGACTGTGGGAGGAAACCTGAGTATCTGGAGAAAACGCACGCAGACACGGGGAGAAAGTACAGACCCCACACGGAATTGAACCCAGGTCTCTGGCACTGTGTGGCAGCAGTGCCACCCATATGGAGTTTTTCATGAATAACCTCAGCCAGTGTGGGCATTGAACCCATGTGGTTGGCCTTGCTCTGCATCACGAGCCAGCTTTCCAGCCAATTGAGATAAATCGAGTAGTCTATAATGCAAAGGAAACACTGCATGAGACATAATGGGCTGGATAACTTCAACAGTGTTTGTTGTGATATTGTATGTATGGTGTTGTAGGCAATGGCATATAGCTCAAAGAAGCTGCACAGTGTCAATACAGGGACATCACCATGTGTAAAGCTGGAGGATAGATAGTGCAGCCTCCACATTAGATGTTCGCTATTATCTGTGATCCTTACTGTCTGTGACTCTGTATCAGTAAAACGCAATATTTATACCTTATGAGTCAGGCATATACGTAGTCAAGTAATCAACCTATTTAATTGTTCGGACCTGGTATGGATCAAGATCTGCAGAGTTGTGTATGTAGCTGTTGCTAGCAATAAATTTCATATAATGCCTGGAGAAAACCCTCCTGAATATTGCCAGAATAACATAAGTAAAATACTGCGGATGCTGGAATCTGAAACCCCCCCCAGATATTACCAGAAAAGCTCAGCAGATCTGGCAGCAGCTGTAGGGAGATAAACCTTGTCATCTCAATATCTCACTCAGGATACGCAGCGTACAGACAGATCCATTGAGGTCCCCATCAACACCCTGAACATTTATGGTAGCAGCAGCCCTCAAGCCACCATGACAACGTTACAGCCCTCAGGACTCAATATTCAGTTCAACTACTTTAGACTGTGACATTTCTCCTCCATCTTAACCCCCTCTGTTTTTATATCTCATACACTTTTGGTCTCAATGGAAAAACCCTATCCCCGCGCCCCCCCCACCCCCCAACCTGCCCCCGCCACTCCCTGCCACACCTGATCATCTGTCTCTTATTCTTAATGTTTTCGACATCTTTGCTACAATCTCTCCCGACTACAGTTTACTATCCAACACATTCCCCTTTCTTTTAGTTCCGATGAAGAGTGAAGTGGACTCGAAGCATTAACTCTCTTTTCTCTCCCTACAGCTGCTGCCTGACCTGAGTTTTTCCGGCATTCTGTGTTTTTGTTTCAGATTCCAGAATCCGCAGTATTTTGTTTATGTTATTGTGACAATGTTGATGTTGATTTCCTCAATTCCCCAGCCTCTTGTACATCTCCCAATTCCTTCACCCACCACTGGTGGCCATCTCTTCAGCTGCCCGAGCTCCAAGCTCTGGAATCACCTGCCTCAACCTCGCTGCTTCCCTCACCCTCTCCTCTTTGACCAGGTGCCCGAATATCTTATTGCGGGTTCGCTGTCGGACTTTGTTTGATAGCATCCATTTCTTTATATTAAAGATGCTACACAATGCAAGTTGTCGCTGTAAACTCTTAGGGTTGCATCTTCCAACCCCCCCACTGCCGGGATTGTTCCCGTACCAGCCTCCCCGGACAGGCGCCGGAATGTGACGACTAGGGGCTTTTCACAGTAACTTCATTGAAGCCTACTTGTGACAATAAGCGATTTTCATTTCATTTCATTCATAATGGGCTTTTGGCCGTGACCTCAGTATGGTGCTGTGCAATTCTGCAGATTTTCTGTTTAAGCTTAAATATTAACATCTGTAACTTTGTTTCAGAGTGCCCACAGAAGCAGGGCTGTGCCCCTTAAACCAAACTTGCAGAAGCTCGGCAAACAAAAACAGATTTCCTGTTCTTTCAGCGTCCCAGCTCATTATCCACACATATGATGTATTATTTTTCCATCTGCGGCCACCTGCCAATTATAATTTGGGCACAATACTCATTATTTGTGCTCACTGTGTTTCTCCAGAGACAGACCAGTGTTTCTGAAGAAGCAGCAAGATCTGGGATTGCAGGTCCCGGGCTGCACGTTGGACCTTTCCACCACTGGAGCAAGAAGTGCTCTGGAAAAAGTTCAGCTCCCCACAGATACTGACAATTCGATAGATCTTAAAGAATGTAACAGATCCTGTTGAATCGGCAATAAACACACACTGGCAATATTATCAAGCAAAAAAATGCACCTAATGTGAGAAATAAAATTGTTCAGAATCAACTGGATTATTATCAGATAAATAAAGATTCAATTATTGCTGGTTTTTTTGCCAATCATTAAATCAGTTTCCTTTGGTTCTTGACCCTTCCATCAATGGGTTATAAATAAGGAGAATATGGTGCCGAACATGTGGTTCACACACAAACCACCTTATATATCGAGGTGTGTCTCAGGCTGTGAGAGTCATTCACAGTTCAGAGGATATTTCATTAACATGCAGAACACAGGTTCCACTGTGTAACTGGGAGCCTGATTTAAAATTCATTGTTACTGTGCAGGTTTCCTGCATGTGGAGGAACATAGCAATGAAAGGGAGGTGGGAGCTGGCAGCTCCACAAGGTAAGTGTATTTCTCAGCACTGTGTGGGCCATGAGCAACACTATTGCTCCATCTCGGCCTAACAAGGAAGCGTTTGGCTGCCCCTCTCCTGATTGCCAACCAATTTCCCATTGCAGTATCTAGAACATAGAACATAGAACAGTACAGCACAGAACAGGCCCTTCGGCCCTCAATGTTGTGCCGAGCCATGATCACCCTACTCAAACCCACGTATCCACCCTATACCCGTAACCCAACAACCCCCCCTAACCTTACTTTTATTAGGACACTACGAGCAATTTAGCATGGCCAATCCACCTAACCCGCACATCTTTGGACTGCTCCGCACTTCACCTCACACTGTTTCTCTCTACCTACTCATTGCAATCTCTCTATCCCCACCTCACTGTGGCCTCTCACCCACCTCTCCACATTGCAGCTACTCTGTTTTCTTTATTTTCTTTCTCTCTCTCACCCCCCATTTCAGCTTCCCCACCCCCATCCCCCAGCCCGCCATGGTGTCCTCTCCTTTCCCTTCCACTTGTGGTCTCTCTCCCCTTCTTATTGTGGCCTTTCAAACTCCTCCCCATCACAGTCTTTCTCCTACATCCCAATAGTCGTCTGCATTCCCCACCCCATCATGGCCTCTCTCACCTTTCCTACTGCAGCCCCTCTTTCTTCTGCCTATCGCAGTCTCTACCCAGCATTCCCCAATCCTTCGCCTTCCTCCCGTCAAATCTCTCATTGAAAGTCTCAGGTTGAAAGATCCAACTGGTTTACCCTCTTTCCCATTGGCCAGTTTGTCAATCTGGTTGGCTCCCTGATGGGAAATGGGTCAATTAAACGATACCAGGATTCTGCCATTGCATTTGACCAAACCTGCCCCTCCCCAGCCTGGGTTCTCGAGGCATTTTCAGCCTCCTCCTCATCCTGTACACCTGCCTGTAAATTCTGGGGTCTTGTGAGGCGAGGAGAGATGCAGACTTTAGCAAGAGATTGGAATTCAGGCTATTGGAAGGGTGAGGGGAACAATGAAAAAATGGGAAGGCCAAGAATGGATTCAGCCACCTGAGAGTCTGGAGAGTGGTGGTTAAATCAGGGAGATGGACACGATGCATTACAGGAGGAAAGAAAGGGACATTGAGAATGGGAGCCAAGAGATTGGGTTTTGGCAAGAGTGATTTGTTTACAAAATTTGGAATCAGTAGCTCATTTTGAAATGTGCTGAATCTTTTAATCCTTTTAAAGATGTTATTTAGATCACTCTTTCCAAAGTGAAGGAAATTCAAACCAATATGGTGGAAGTAAGTAAAATCGCCATAGTTTCAAATGGCCATAGGCTGCCCTCTCCTTTGAGGGAGAGAACTGACTGGTGGTGATTTAACCTGAGGGTCAAGGGGCAAGCTTGAGAAGGTGGGGCCTTCATGATAACATTAACTGGTATGGGAATTGAACCCACGTTGTTCGACTCACCCTGCATAACAAACTAGCTGCCCAGCCAACTGAGCTAAACCTGCCCTCAATGAGCCAAATATGATGTCACTTGACCTCATAATTTAACCTTTTAAGTGCTCAAATGCTTGTAATGAGTTTGTAACCCCTCCGAGGACAATACATAATTCTTGGGATTTGGTGTCTGTGAAGATATGTGAACTACCATCTGTGTATATAATATAATAACCAAACTGTATGTGAATATTAGTGCCTGTATGTATACATTACAATTCTAGCATCCAACCACAGGTGGCGTGACGAAAGGAGAATGTTACTGGAACATAGACACATGTGAGGCAGAACATGGATAGCAGGCATCGTGCCCAGTTGCATATCAAGTAGCTCCTCAGTTAAGAATAATTAGTACTAGTTAATCATAGTTATTTGCATTTAGCCGTAGTATCCAACTGTAATCATAGTAGACATAGAAACCCTTTAGTTTTTTAAATTGGTTAATAAGCAGTTTTGTTCATTTACAAAGCTGTATGTTCTCTGATCACTTCAACCACAAAGATAATGTATCGGCATCCGTGCATACAGAGAGTATTACATGGTACCACGGAGTAAGTGTCAAATGAGTGCAGTTAGGAAAAACTAGTTACGACAAGAAAAACTGAAAAGGACAATTGGAAGCTCGACAGGTAAGAGATCGGCTGCGAAACTCGAGACGATCAGGTGAAGTGAGATGGAAGCACTCAGGACTCTTGGCCCACTCCTCACGACTGGTAATGTAGACACCAACTGGAATGCTTTTAAACACCAGTTTACTCTTTGTGTGGAGGCCCAGAGACTCCAGGGGGCCTCAGATCACAGGAAAATAGCCCTACTGATGACTAGCTGGTCCCCAGGCAATTAACTGATCTAACACATTCCAATTTGACAGGAAAAGCTACGATGAGATAATAAACACAGATGCAAAGTTAGCACAGGCTCCGAATGATAAATCCGATCAACAGGCTAGTCTTCCACAGACAGGGAACAGAAAAGAGGATTCCACTGAGCGGATGATGGACCAAGAAGATACAGGTGCCTTCGAGAGACTGAAACAATGCGCAACTTTCATGTCGGAAGTCGACAAGCACAAGAGAATTTTCAAAGGAAAACCAGCAAACAGTTTCAAAACAAAACTGGTGAGCGATTTCAATGGAAAAGCAGCAGAAGCTTTTAAAAGAAAAGCAGAGACGTCTGACAGTGATTTCACTGGGAGAAGGTTGGAAGCAAGGCAGAAACATCAGTCTGGGAAGGTGAAACACAAAAAAGGATGATCCGAAGAGGACAAAAGAAACTTTGAAAAGCTCAAAGATAAATCAGGGCAGCACAGTAGCACAAGTGGATAGCACTGTGGCTTCTCAGCGCCAGGGTCCCAGGTGAGGAGTCTGCACGTTCTCCCCGTGTCTGCGGGGGTTTTCTCCGGATGCTCTGGTTTCCTCCCACAGTCCAAAGACATGGAGGATTGTCCATGATAAATTTCCCTTAGTGTCCAAAACGGTTAGGAGGGGTTACGGGGGTAGGGTGGAAGTGAGGGCTTAAGTGGGTTGGTGCAGACTCAATGGGCCAAATGGCCTCCTTCTGCACTGTATGTTCTATGTTCTAAATCAGATGAGCAAAGTAAAACGGAACCACTTCCTTCAAATCTTAATCGGGAAGTTGGGCTGGCAGCAAAAGCCTGATATAGACTTTTTAAAATGATGAACATTTAAAATTTACATCCATACAATTTGATCCATTTAAAATTCATGTATCTGTTTATAGTTTATTTGCGCATGTCGGAGATTTAACAATCATCTTGAAACAGAGGAGGATGTGATGATATATGAACTATCATCTGTGCACATAATATAATAACCGAACTGTATATGAACATTAGTGCCTGTTTGTATACATTACAATTCTAGCATCTGACCACAGTTGGAGTGATGACAGGAGAACATTACTGGAACACAGACATGTGTGAGGCAGAACGTGAATAGCAGGAGTGGATAGCAGAAAGACGACTTCACAGGAATCCAAGAGACAGCAAGGCCCTTGGTGTTCTTGGGTTCTTGCACCAGTTGGATGGGGAGAAGGGTAAAGCTATTGAATATTTTGAAAAGGCTTTGGAGTTTGATCCTGCCAATTAAGAATACCTAAGTGCTGTTGGTGAATTAAAATAATAACAATAGCAAATCTCTTTACAAACAGTTGCTTGGTAGTAAAGAACTTGAATGTTGCAGAATAAAGAGACATGCTGCTGAAGCTTTTTGTTTTGCACTCATCAGGACAAAAGCAAAAATGCCAAATTTCAAAAGATTGCAACAATGTATCCTCCACATATTTGAGCAGTGCATCTTTTTATTTCACCATTGGAAGCTTGGGGAGATGTTGCTACCTCTATGGAAACCCCTCAGCCAAGCAGAATTGACTTGGGAACCGATCAACAACTTTTTCTCCAATAGTATAAATATAATGGTCTAAAATTTTGTTTTCTTTCATTTTCCCAGAAGAGTGCTGATGTGCTATGAATTGTACTAAAGACACAAATGGGTACAAGAGAGGCTATATTACAGTTAGATGTTTATCCTCCGACTGCAGCTGATAGAATGGCTGTTCAGGAGAACTCATCCATATTTATACGGCTCCTTGTGGGCGGAGCTAGCGGCAGGGGCTACCGGCGAACCTGTAGTACAGGTACTGCTGTACATCCCCTAATCCAAGCACACACACAATTACTCACTGGATCACCACAAGTGCAAAGCAAAATGTTTCAGGAAAGGCTAATGTTAGGCAGGAAAAACAGCATTGAGGCCATCAACAACAATGGCGGTTTTTTCCACCATATAATCCAGGGCTTAGAAAAAAAACTGCATTCATGCGTTCCACAATATATCGCTGGCGGGCGGCCTCTGATTCGGCCCCCATGCCATCATGTTAGTGACTCGAAGACTGGGCGCCATTTTATAAAGGCCGCCCCAGCACACAGCGAGAAAACTAGAAAACAGTTTTCACCAAGATGCATCCCCTGGTATCAAGCTGGCATCAAGCTAGCATCAAGTACTATCTGGCACTAGACCTGGCACTACTCCGGCACGTCCAGGCATTATTCTGGCACTAGCCTGGCAAGATCCTCTCCGCCCTGAAAGCTGCATTCAGTCCCGAGTTCCCCAGGGAGTACTGCTCACCAGGTGCATGCCTGGCCCATATATTTCCTTTCATAAAAATACCATCACATGAAGTTCTTTTTGGTCACAGACCCCCTTCCATGTTATAATAATTCCAGGATAGAAAATCGCCAGATCACTTTCTGTCTAAAATTTAGAAAGACAGAAAATAGCTGCAGGAGTCGGCCATTTGGCCTTTTAAACCTGCACCACGGTTCACTATGATCATGGCTGATCATCCAAATTCAGTATCCCACTCCCGCTTTCTCTCCATACCCCTTGATTCCTTTAGCCACAAGGGACACATCCAGCTTCCTCTTGAATATATCCAACAAACTGGCCCCAATAGCTTTCTGTGGTAGAGAATTCTACAAGTTAACAACTCTCTGTGAGAGGAGGTTCTTCCTCATCTCAGTCCCGAATGGCTTATGCCTTATTCTTAGGCTGTGACCCCCTAGTTCTGGACATCGCCAACATCGGGATCATTCTTCCCACACCTCACCTGTCCAGTCCCATCAGGATTTTTTATGTTTCTATGCGATCCCTTCTCATTCTTCTAAACTCCAGTGAGTACAAGCCCAGCCGATCCGGTCTTTCTTCATCTGTCAGTCCTGCCATCCCGGGAATTAGTCTGGTGAACCTTCGCTGAACACCCTCAATACCAAGAATGTCCTTCCTCAAACTAGGAGACCAAAAATGCACACAATACTCAAGGTGTGGCCTCACCAAGGCCTTGTATAACTGCAGCAAGACATCCCTATTCCTATACTAAAATCCTCTTTTTATCGTATAATTAAGCATTTGTAGATACTAGTCCCCTCTGATTCTCTGGGGAAGATTCTCACATGAGTCCATGAGTCTCCCTGAACTGCATCATACCCATCACCAGAGGTCTTCTTCCAGACATCCAATATGGTCCCTGACCAACTGGGGAACTATCAATATGACCTTTGTCACTTGACAAATTCATGAACGGTTTCTGGAAAAATGCAAAGAGCTCTGTTGAGCGTTGCCTTTAAGATGTGACTATATACATTACTAAAAAGGCAATAATGTATGTATAGTATGTTCCAGTTTTAGTTTCACTTTTACGAAAGACAGCTTATAGTGCTGCAAGCTATGGAACAATTTAAGACTGTTTGATGTGCCTAGTTTTAATAAATGATCCCAGAATGTGTTTACTCAGTCCTTTATGAGTGATCGGTGCCTTGTGTCTTATACAACAAATAATCTTGACATATCGTTATAAGAACACAACAAAATCTACATGACCTTTCTTGATCTGCCAAAGGCATTTGACAAATTAACCGTGAAGCCCTTTGTTAAGTTTTCCAGAAACTTGGATGTCCAGCAAAATTTGTAAAACTCCTGCCAATCTTGCATGATGGTAAGACAACATCTGTCCTTTGTAATGATTAGAGGCAGAGACCTTTCACATCTGGAATGTCAGCAATGCTATGTGATTGCAGCAACCTCCATCACTATCTACTTCTGCCTGGTCATGGAACACATTTATGATGAAATTCCAAGGGTTCATTATTGAGCTTCTACCTGACAGGAAGATTTTTTCAGCCTGAGTAAGCTGACCTACCAGCATATCCACAATACAAAATTGAAACAAGTGCATAGTTGTGGCCCATATTGCAAGCAGCATTCAGACCATGGCTGGGATTCTCCGCTACCCGGTGGGACGGGGGTCCCGGCGTGTTGGAGTGGCGTTTCCGCACCTTTAGGGGCCAAGCCCTCACATTGAGGGGCTAGGCCCGCGCCGGAGTGGTTCCCACTCCACCGGCTGGCGTGAATGGCCTTTGGCGCCATGCCAGCCGGGGCCGAAATGACTTCGCCGGCCGGCGTAGGTCCGCGCATGCTCCGGAGCATCAGCGGCTGCTGACATCATACCATCGCATGCGCAGGGGAGGGGATCTCTTCCGCCTCCACATGGTGAAGACCATGGCGAAGGCGGAAGAAAAAGAGTGCCCCCACGGCATAGGCCCGCCCGCCAATCGGTGGGCCCCGATTGTGGGCCAGGCCACCGTGGGGGCACCCCCATGGTCCTTTCATCCCCGGCTGCCGTGGCACCAAAGGCCGTTCACGCCAGCCGGCGGAGTTGAAACTACTCCGGCGCGGGCCTCGCCCCTCAATGTGAGGGCTTGGCCCCTAAAGGTGCAGAGACTTCTGCACCTTTGGGGCGGCCTGACGCCGGAGTGGTTCATGCCACTCCGACACGCCGGGACCCCCCGCCCCGCCAGGTAAGGGGCAATCCTGGCCCATGTCTTCAACTCTGCATAGAAAAAGATGGGCCTTCCATGCAACATCAGCAAGATCACGATTAGCCACCAGTATCCCTCCCTGGAACAAGTACTTCCTACTCCAGCTATCAGCGTTGATGGGAGACCTTAGAAATTTTTGAACACTTCCAAGATCTGGGCAGCTACCTTTCTCAAACGGTTACCATCCAGCATGAGATGCAGCACACAGTCAGCTGTGCCAGCACAGTTTAGCAAACATTGCACAACTTGGTCTTCAACAAGAGGTCCGTCTAAGAGGACAAAGGCATCGGTCTCCATTGTCGTTGTTGACACCAGCATTGTATATGGTTGTAAAATTGGGTCAGTTATGAAAAGCGCCTCGGTATGCTGTAGAATTTCCACCCGATACCAACCTGTGTTTTATGTGAAGTGAACTCGTGGATTAAAGTAGAAAACCTGGGGAGAAAGAAAAGAAAAGGAAAGATTGTTCAATCTGGGAAAAGAGCCAGCAATTTTATATTGAACTGGAGCCAGGTTTGAATGATAACAATTGGCCTTTGTTTGAGTTGGACTGTTTGTTCAGTAATCTGTGAAACAACATTCAGATGTTTAAAGCAAGTGAATAGTTAGGAGCAAGGAAATATGCGATCAAAGATTGCTGACACACTAATTCTCCAGCTTATTAACCAGGCCATGTGTAAATTGGTGTAGATATTGGGAGGTGAACATGTGGCTGATGGGGTGATGTGGGAAGAGGGATGCAATTCCATGGTAAACTGGCATCCGTGCTGGGAAAAGAAGGTATTGTACTCTCAGGACTCCACCGTAACCAGCTTGAGACTAGGGTAATAGTGGAAATGAGAAATAGGATGTCACCAGAATTTTGAATGAGTAATGAGGGAGTAGGTCTCAGGTGCAGAAAGCAATAGGAAATATGTTTGTAAAACATAGAGCAGAAGCTCAGGTTACAGTGTGTGTCTCGTTCATTCTATAAACGCACCAAATATGAGGAACACATTGAATGAATTGCAATTGAAAATCCACCTTGGAGGGTCTGACATGATACCCAGCATGGCTGTAAGGTGGTCTGGATTGGGAACTGAATATACCAGGATACCGGGCCTTCAGGAAAGATATGATGAAAGGTAGGAGGAGGAATAGCCTCGTCGATTAAGGATGAAATTATTACAATGATACCGTCTGATATGATGAGGGTAAGTAGGCATTGAAGACAGAATGGATTAAGGAGGAGAACAGGATTTAAGACCTTAGGGCTGGATTTTTAGCTCCCTTTAAATGGGTAAAGGTGGCAAGTTCATAAAATCCTGCGGGTGGCCATCCTGCCACCCACCCACCTGCCCCTGACCTGTTTAAAACTTTACAGGGGTTGGTGGGAGGTTTGCCTGTGCTGTCTGGCATTGGGCGTAGTAAGGTCCTTAACTGACCTCATCCAGCCCCCCCCAGTGTTTTACTTGCAGCCTGCAGCAGGGGGAAGTCCACAGTATTCGGATATCCCCACAGCTTTACCTGGAAATGGAGGGTGGTGGAGGGAGCCTCTGTTCCGGGTTGCCTGAGCCCATCAGAGTTCTCCCCTCGCCCATGGTCATACTTCCCACTTTACCTTTCCCCTGGCCTAGGCTCCCGACCTCTCTCATGCCACTCATCGGGGTCTGCCAGCCTAGCCCTGGAAAAACTCTGGACTCTGGGTAAAACACTTACCTCTGAGTCTGGGCTTTCTCTGATTGCTGAGTCTAGTACAGGGGGACATGGGTCCAAAATTTCTGATCAGGCAGAAAACTACTCACCTACCTGTAAAGGTTATAAAAGCTCTGACTGCTGATAGAGGGTCCTGCAGAATTCCCTCTGCGCAAGACCCCTCACAGGGAGCAGCAAAAAGAATCTACACAAAAACCGCACCCTCACTTTATATCACTAGTTGCTGTATTCTGATAGCGTTTAAACTTTCCCAAGCATTTCCCAGTGTATAAATGAATGAATATGGAGTGAATGGGTGAGTATGTACATATGTAAGCCGTTAAGTGGCTGAGGTATGTAGTCAGGATGGCAGCTGAATACGTTTGTGGGTGGGTAAGTGGATAGGTGAGCCAGGGGTAAATGGATCAGGGAGGCATCAGATCAGGTGGCTAGTCAGATCTTGTTAAAGGGGTGCCTGAGGTCAGAGGTGAGCGGTCAGGGGCTGGCTAGAGTGGGGAGCTGAGGGGTTGAGGAGGTCGAGGGGGTAGTTAGGTTGTGGGTTCAAATGAGGTTGTGCCGGTGCGGGGGCGCGGGGGGGGGGGGGGGGGTTGAGGGACATGTCATCTGATTTGTTTCCCAGGAGCTAAATACGGGCGGAATTTTCCAGATTTTGGGATCTTCTGGTATCATTGACGACGAACCTCCGCCCCAGGTTTCCAGGCGGCGGCAGCGGGGGGAGGGAGGTTTGATGGGGGGCGTGGGTTGATTCGATGGGAAATTCTATTGACAGAAGATCCTGCCGCTGGCGAACGGCTGGCCGCCTACCGCTACTGGTGGAGAACCAGGCAGTGGGGAGCACAGGAAATCCACCCACAGACGTGTTCTGCTAACATTTCCTGGGTGACTATTCAAATGAGTAAATCAAAACTCTCAAAGTCTCTGACACAAACTCCGATTTGGAGGCTTTTTCAGGGGTTTGCAGTGGAGTCAGGGAATTGTCCATCACAAGTTCAAACTTTCTGTGCAATTCCCAGAGAATCATAGTGTCAGGACTTCCACAACGATGATGGGTGCGAGAGGGACCCTGGCTTCCTTCGTGGGATAGAGGGGCAACTATTGTGAGCTCGAGAATCTCTGACATCCTCTGGAGCTGGAACACGTGGATGCTCACAAGTGTCCGCACCACGGAGTTGATTCCCTGAACCATGGAGTGCATGCCACAAGCCATTGAATGAACATCCCGTGGCATGTAGTGCATTTTCTACACCAAGGTCTCCACTGCGTCTGCAACATTACAGTGTTGATTTGGTTACCTCAGAATGCTGGCACAATCTCCTTCAACAAAATGTGATGGGACTCCTCCAGTCAGCCTTGCAATCTGAAGAGTGATGTGCACATTCCTTCCTGCTACTCCTGACTCTGCCCTTGGAGCTCCAGCAACTGAGGAACAACTGGGTCCAGAGGCATGTCATCTTGGGGATTATCAGAGCCCTGGCCTCCAGGTTGAGTGCCCGATCCCTGGGACGTCCCGTCCTCCATCTGGTGTGTCTCAGAAGAAGTGTGGTGTTCACCAGTTTGTTACCCCAAAGCCTCCTCAGACACAGGAAGGAGATTCAAGTCGGCCACCTCTTAACTCCCACTTTATATGGTCAGTCTGAGGGCTCTAGTCGGGCAGACTTTGACTGCTCCACAAAATATCATACCCCTTTGGCTGACAAATCATTGACCGACAACTCTGAAATGCTGCTGTTTTGTTCCAAGCTCAAGTCAGCAACTTTGGCCCATTATCTCTCATTGCTGCCGTGGTCTGCCTGTTACCTCACATGTTTCACTTGTTTCCAGGGTAACAGTTCTAAACATCCTACTGACAGCCAAGTGATTTCCTTATCTAATGACCACAGCTGGATAAATAAATAATGTGCCAGTAATTTCTGTTGGCAATTTCACATTTTGTTAATTGCATTAAGGGCAGAATGCATCCTGTACCCAACAGTTTTGTAAAACAGGTTTTAAGTTCATTTGTGCCAACTTCCTATCCCTGCCTTGACCAGTTTAGTTATTGTCTATTTGCTATTTGTTTTAGTTACTGTATAGTTGTTTGTTTAATACTTGTTTGCTCATTTGAAGAGACGATAGACGGCATGGGCTCCTTCTGCACTGTAACGATTATGTGATAATAAATTTTAAAATCATGTCAAGATAGAAAATGATACGTATCAAAAATATATGGAATACAATGAATGCAGTACATTGGAGGTTACAAAAAAGGTAAGGGGTGGGTCTCTCTACATCACACTGGGTGGCCGACTCTGATTAAGCCACCCTGCCATCAACTTCTTTTTTTATATAAATTTGGAGTACCCAATTATTTTTTTTCTCAATTAAGGGGCAATTTAGCGTGGCCAATCCACCTAACCTTGCACATCTTTGGGTTGTGGGGGTGAAACCCACGCAGACACGGGGAGAATGTGCAAACACCACATGGATAGTGACCCAGAGACGGGATCGAACTCGGGTCCTCAGCGCCATAGGCAACAGTGCTAGCCATTGTGCCGCATGCCGTTCTTGCAACTTCTTTTTTTGAAGATTGGGGCGCCATTTGTAAAGGCTGCCAGAAATTTACTTGGAACATCCCACCGCACCCCTACCCACGCTCCCATCACGCAACCCCCACACGGCATTGTATCCTGCGACTGCCTGGGCACTGACCCCTGCCCTACATTTCCTCCCGTGATTGCCCAGGCATTGCACACCGTCCCCTGGCACTGTGGCAGTTTATTCATGATTTTATGTCAGTGTGACGTGACCTCGGGAGATTTCTGCTCCTGTCCCCGAGCACATTCGGCGAAAGAGTGTAAAATCCCAGCCAGGTGATACATTCACATGTCAGGGGCGCTCTAATCCAAGGGATATGGTCATATGTCAGGAGCGTGTAATCCAGGGAATACAATCAGATGTCAGGGACGTGTTTCCAAAAATAGCAATTCGACGTGCAACCAGCCATCTGTTTCTGGTGGTGTTGCTTGTGGTAAGAATGTGGGAAGTACAACTTTTTGTTCTGCCTCTAATAGTGCTGCAGAATCTTTAACACCCAACTGAACCACTACAAAAGCCCGATGCTGGCTTGATTTAACACCTGAGCAATGTAATGAAGGGAGATTTTCAGCCGGATGAGAATTCAACATCCGGGGCTGGTTTTGCACAGGGCCAAATAGCTGGCTTTTAAAACAGACCAGGCAGCCCAGCAGCACGGTTCAATTCCCGTACCAGCCTCCCCGAACAGGCGCCAGAATGTGGCGACTAGGGGCTTTTCACAGTAACTTCATTTGAAGCCTACTTGTGACAATAAGCGATTTTCATTTCATTTTTTCATTTCATCGGCCTGGATTTTACAGGGTACAGTCGTCATATCCTAACCCCACACCCCAGCTAAAGGTTCAAGAGGAGCTAACACTGAATCAATTTAACACTGGTAGCAGCATTAATTATCTTGCGACTTCACACTTCACTCGGAAGGAGGTCCCACCTGAGAGAGCAGCCAGTCCATTGACAGGCCAGCAGCTCTGTAGACTCAGCAGTGTCAGGTTTGAGTGGAGCCAATGCTGGGACTACAGGCAGTCTCGGTGAGGAGGGGCCTACAGAGCAGAATGAGAAGGTGATGTACTGGGCAAAACCAATAGGCGATTGAGTACTTCAACCAGAGCTCCTCTTCATCCCATTGAGCATGGAGGTGGTTGAGATTCACTGTTCATTTTGTGAGGAACTTAAATGTCCTCCAGATAGTATATCAACTAACAGAAATGAGAAAAGTGTAAGCACAGACAAAGGTTATGAAGTAAATCCCTTTATTTTGCTGACATAATCAATGTGTTACCAGAGGTTTCAGGGCCATTGAGTACTGAGTCAGGACCAGCGCTATATGATAAAACTAGATGGAGGGGCTGGAAAATAATTCAGTTAGTCTGAGCTGAATTTTGATGGGCTTTTTTCTCTTCCAGTGACCAAGAGAAGGATTTGTTGAAAGTGAAGCTTGAACAGCTTCAATGTCACTTCACATGGGGGCCACAGAAAGGAAACATTGACTTGGATGACATGAAGCAAAGATTAGAAGATTCAGTTCAGACAAATGTGAAATTTCAACCCAGGTTTTACAACCAACTCGCTTTTGTAAACTGTCTGCAAGGAAACTGTGAGGAGGCGATTCAAAACTTAAAGGAAGCTGAAAAGTTCCTGAGGGAAAATCATGAAGATGAATTTGATAAAAGAATCGTCATCACCTATGGAAACTATGCCTGGATATATTATCACATGGGACAACTGACAGAGGCTCAGTCCTACCTCGACAAACTGGAGAGGATCTGTAAACAATTTCCCGAAGCCTCTCGGTACACAGCAATGATACCTGAAGTATACGGGGAGAAGGGTTGGTCACTGTTAAAGTCTTGTTCTCAATATTATGAAGAAGCAAAGGAATGTTTCAAAAAGGCTGTGGAGAAAGTTCCAGATAATATTGAATGGAATGTTGGATATGCGATTGTTCTTTCTCGTCTGGAACATATTTCTGGAACCACAGAGAGTCGTGGACCCACTGAGTCAATGAAGCAGTTTAGACGTGTGCTGGAGTTTGATCCAAATCATGGTGAAGCCATGGTGCTGTTAGCTCTAAAATTACAACACTCCAAACAAAGTGAGGAAGCGATAGAATTAGTTGAAAAAGCGTTGCAGAAGTCCCCTGATCTCCCACATGTGCTGCGCTATGCAGCAAAATTTTACAGATTAAAAGGAGATGTGGAAAAAGCTGTGGAGCTGTTGAAGAAAGGATTGGAAATGACCCCACACTCTACCTTCCTGCACCATCAAATAGGCGTGTGTTACAGAAATAAATTATTATTCTTGAATAAAAATTCATGTAGCAAAAGACCTGATGAACCTGCTTTTCAACAGAGAGCTGAACTGATTGAACTGTGTAAGTATCATTTTAAAAAGGCTTTTGAACCTCGCCCATTAACATTTATTAGGGCACAGCTGCATTTTGCCAGAATCTGTTCATTAAATGAAGAATATCAAAATGTCGAGGAGATTTACAATAATCTCCTGAGATTGGAAGATATACGTCCTGAAAATAAGCAGGCAATATGTTTGGATGCTGGATTATTTGAACTGCATCAGAAAAATTCGGAATCAAACGCCATCACCCATTTTCTGGAAGGAATGAAAGTCGATTCTAACTCAACAGAAGGAAAAAGGTGCTGTGAGAACTTGAAGTCAATATCAGAAAGACAAATTCGCAGGAATCCAAAAAACAGCAAGGCCCATGGTGTTCTTGGCTTAATGCACCAACTGGATGGGAAGAAGCGCGAGGCTGTTGAAAGCTTTGAAAAAGCCTTGGAGTTGGACCCTGACAATGAAGAATATCTAAGTGCTCTTTGTGAATTACGCCTTTCCATCTCGGTCAACAATGACTTTCCCAACGAACACTGAACTGAAAGATGAATTAACACTCTCTAATCCTAGACAGTCTCTGGTGCCTACTTAACTTACATTCTGCTGAGTTTTTTTTTATGGAGCATGTTATGGAGATAATTTTGAAATTATCTCATTGTAATTATTCTAAATCTCTGTGTTTCATTCAGGAATATTGACCCCACTGATGAACTAAACAAATAATATTTATTCTGTTCTCCCAAGAGTTGTTGCTGGTGTGGAAAGGTGGAGAGGGAGGGAAGACTAAAGGATATAAGAATAGGTTAAAATGGGCTAAAGAGAATAAAGCACAATGGCAGCAGATATTGATTTTCTAAACAGAGATTTAATTTATATAATCAGAAGTTGTATGTCAATAAAATGAAAGCATGGCTAAGATTTGATTTGCGTGGTTGATCAGTGTGAATGCTGACAGTTTGGTTAGTACAGAACATGGTGGGGATAAAATCTGCTGGATCATTCCTGACAGTCAAAGAACAAAGAACAAATAAAATTACAGCACAGGAACAGGCCCTTCGGCCCTCCCAGCCTGCGCCGATCCAGATCCTTTATCTAAACCTGTCTCCTATTTTCCAAGGTCTACTTCCCTCTGTTCCCGCCCATTCATATACCTGTCTAGATGCCTCTTAAATGATGCTATCGTGCCCGCCTCTACCACCTCCGCTGGTAAAGCGTTCCAGGCACCCACCACCCTCTGCGCAAAAAACTTTCCACGCACATCTCCCTTAAACTTTCCCCCTCTCGCCTTGAAATCGTGACCCTTTGTAACTGACACCCCCACTGTTGGAAAAAGCTTGTTGCTATCCACCCTGTCCATACCTCTCATAATTTTGTATACCTCAATCAGGTCCCCCCTCAACCTCCGTCTTTCCAACGAAAACAATCCTAATCTACTCAACCTTTCTTCATAGCTAGCACCCTCCATACCAGGTAACATCCTGGTGAACTTCCTCTGCACCCTCTCCAAAGCATCCACATCCTTCTGGTAATGTGGCGACCAGAACTGCACGCAGTATTCCAAATGTGGCCTTACCAAAGTCCTATACAACTGTAACATGACCTGCCTATTCTTGTACTAAATACCCCGTCCGATGAAGGCAAGCATGCTGTATGCCTTCTAGACCACTCTATCAACCTGCATTGCCACCTTCAGGGTACAATGGACCTGAACTCCCAGATCTCTCTGTACATCAATTTTCCCCAGGACCCTTCCACTGACCATGTAGTCCGCTCTTGAATTTGATCTTCCAAAATGCATCACCTCGCATTTGCCTGGATTGAACTCCATCTGCCATTTCTCTGCCCAACTCTCCAGTCTATCTATATTTTGTTGTATTCTCTGACAGTCCTCCTCGCTATCTGCAACTCCACCAATCTTAGTATCATCTGCAAACTTGCTAATCAGACCACCTATACCTTCCTCCACGTCATTTATGTAGATCACAAACAACAGTGGTCCGAGCACGGATACCTGTGGAACACCACTAGTCACCCTTCTCCATTTTGAGACACTCCCTTCCACCACTACTCTATCTCCTGTTGCACAGCCAGTTCTTTATCCATATAGCTAGTACACCCTGAACCCCATACGACTTCACTTTTTCCATCAACCTGCCATGGGAAACCTTATCAAACGCCTTACTAAAGTCCATGTATATGACATCTACAGCCCTTCCCTCATCAATTAACGTTGTCACTTGCTCAAAGAATTCTATTAGGTTTGTAAGACATGATCTTCCCTGCACAAAACCATGCTGCCTTTCACTGATAAGTCTATTTTCTTCCAGATGTGAATAGATCCTATCCCTCAGTATCTTCTCCAACAGTTTGCCTACCACTGACGTCAAGCTCACAGACCTATAATTCCCTGGATTTTCCTTGCTACCCTTCTTAAATAAAGGGACAACATTAACAATTCTCCAGACATCACCCGTGCTCAAGGATGCTGCAAAGATATCTGTTAAGGCCCCAGCTATTTTGACCCTTGCTTCCCTCAGTAACCTGGGATAGATCCCATCCGGTCCTGGGGACTTGTCCACCTTAATGTCTATTAGAATACCCAAAATTTCCCCTTTCCGTATGACAACTTGACTTAGAGTATTTAAACATCCATCCCTAGTCTTAACATCCATCTTGTCCATCTCCTTTGTGAATACCGATGCAAAGTACTCATTAAGAATCTCACCCATTTCCTCTGAGTCCACACATAAATTCCCTCTTTCGTCTTTGAGTGGGCCAATCCTTTCTCTAGTTACCCTCTTGCTCCTTACATACGAATAAAGGGCTTTGGGATTTTCCTTAACCCTGTTAGCCAAAGATATTTAGGTGGATTGGCCATGCTAAATTGCCCGTAGTGTAAGGTTAATGGGGGGATTGTTGGGTTACGGGTATACGGGTTACGTGGGTTTAAGTAGGGTGATCATTGCTCGGCACAACATCGAGGGCCGAAGGGCCTGTTCTGTGCTGTACTGTTCTATGTTCTATGTTCTATATTTCATGACCACTTTTAGCCCTCTTTATTGCGCGTTTGAGATTCGTCCTACTTTCCCGATATTTCTCCAAAGCTTCATCAGTTTTGAGTCGCCTCAATCTTAAATATGCTTCCTTTTTCATCTTAGCTAGTCTCACAATTTCACCCGTCATCCATGGTTCCCTAATCTTGCCATTTCTATCTCTCATTTTCACAGGAACATGTCTGTCCTGCACTCTAATCAACCTCTCCTTAAAAGACTCCCACATTTCAAATGTGGATTCACCCTTAAACACCTGCTCCCAATCCACATTCCCTAGCTCCTGCCAAATTTTGTTATACTCTGCCTTTCCCCAATTTAGCACTCTTCCTTTCGGACCACTCTTGTCCTTGTCCATGAGTATTCTAAAACTTACGGAATTGTGATCGCTATTCCCAAAGTAATCACCGACTGAAATATCAACCACCTGGCCGGGATCATTCCCCAATACCAGGTCCAGTATGGCCCCTTCCCGAGTTGGACTATTTACATACTGCTCTAAAAAAATCTCCTGGATGCTCCTTACAAACTCTGCTCCATCTACGCCTCCAACACTACACAAATCCCATTCAATGTTGGGGAAGTTAAAATCTCCCATCACAACCACCCTATTGCTCCTACATTTTTCTATAATACAGTATGTCTACATATTTGTACCTCTACTTCATGCTCACTTTTTGGAGGCCTGTAGTAAAGTCCCAACAATGTTACTGCACCCTTCCTATTTCTTAGCTCGACCCATATTGCCTCAGTGCTCGTTTCCTCCATCGTGCCCTCCTTAATCACAGCTGTGATATCATCTCTGACGAGTAATGCAACTCCTCCACCTCTTCTACCTCCCTCTCTATCCCTCCTGAAGCATCTATACCCTGGGATATTCAGTTGCCAGTCTTGCCCTTCCCTCAACCAAGTCTCAGTAATACCAATAACATCATATTCCCAGGTACTGATCCAAGCCCTAAGCTCATCTGCCTTACCTGCTACACTTCTCGCATTAAAATAAATGCACGTCAGACCACCTGCCCCTTTGCGTTCATCATCTCTTCCCTGTCTACTCTTTCCCTTAGTCACACAGAGTTTATTATCTCGTACCTTACTGGCTTTAGTTGCTGCCTCTTTACTGACCTCTAACTTCCTAATCTGGTTCCCATCCCCCTGCCACATTTGTTTAAAACCTCCCCAACAGTGTTAGCAAAAGCACCCCCTAGGACATTGGTTCCAGTCCTGCCCAGGTGTAGACCATCCGGTTTGTAATGGTCCCACCGCCCCCAGAACCGGTCCCAATGTCCCAAATATCTGAACCCCTCCCTCCTGCACCATCTCTCAAGCCACGTATTCATTCTGACTATTCTTGAATTTCTACTCTGACTGTCCCGTGGCACTGGTAGCAATCCTGATGTTAGTACCTTTGAGGTCCTACTTTTTAAACTTATCTCCTATCTCCCTAAATTCTGATTGTAGGACCTCATCCTTTTTTTTTTACCTATATCGTTGGTGCCTATATGCACCACGACAACTGGCTGTTCACCCTCCCCCTTTAGTATGTCCTGCAGCCGATCGGAGACATCCCTGACCCGAGCACCCGGGAGGCAACATACCATTCGGGAGTCTCGTTTTCGACCACGGAAACGCCTGTCTATTCCCCTTACAATTGAATCCCCTATGACTATAACCCTGCCAGTCTTTTTCCCGCCCTTCTGTGCAGCAGAGCCAGCCACGGTGCCATGAGCCTGGCTACTACTACCTTCCCCTGGTAAGTCATCTCCCCCAACAGTATCCAAAACGGTATACCTGTTTTGGAGGGAGATGACCGCAGGGGACACCTGCACTGCCTTCCTGCTCTTTCTCTGCCTTTTGGTCACCCATTCCCTGTCTCCCTCACCAATCCTAATTTGCGGTGTGACCAACTCACTGAACGTGCTATCCATGACCTCCTCAGCATTGCGGATGCTCCAAAGTGAGTCCACCCGCAGCTCCAGAGCCATCATACGGTCTAACAGGCGCTGCAGCTGGACACACTTCGCGCACATGAAGGAGTCAGGGACATCGGCCGCGTCCCTGAACTCCCACATTGAGCACGAGGAGCATAACACGGGTCTGGGATCTCCTGCCATTTTTACCCTTTACCTTAACTGACTACAAACTATACTATCAAATAATTAATAAGTCGGTAATGTTTACGTTCTGTCACCATTGGGTGAACACATTTCGTCTTGGCACCACAGAGTAACTTGTACACAACCTACAAAGGGAGACTGCGGGCTAAGGGAAGACACAATAGAGGCAGGTAAAATAAGTAGATATTAAATTAGATGAATATTAATTATATTTTATGATTATAGACACAGATATATGTCAACAATTCTTGCCCTTTGGAACCTAACCAACAAAACACAGTTTACATGTATAAAACATATTCATAGTGCCCAAGCCACTTTGCAGGAGTGTTATGAAGCAAAATTAGTTACCAAGACATGTAAAGTGATATTAGGGCACAGAGGTTAAACTTGGTCAGTGGCAAGTAGTAAAGTGGAGCTTAAATGAAGAAAGAGAGATAGAGATGGGGAAAGGTTTAGGGAGGTGTAACAAGGGACGAGTGACCACGAGGAAGCAATGACAGATAAGGAACAAAAGGATTTAATAAATTTACTCAACATACTCACTGCTCCCCAAAGGGTCGCCCAGGTTGGAATACCCTTGTCCCAGGGTGTAGCCCCACTTCCTCATCGGGGGATATCATATTCAGCCGAGGCCACGGGGAACCTGATGGTATAGACCCCGTCCCCATAAAGATTTCTGGCTGCCCTGAAACCCTGGAGACCTCCACTTTGGGGTTTGGCTCCACATAATCTTGGATATTGCCTCAAAGAAGGTCGTCCAGAACCGGACAAGTCTGGGGCTTGAGCAGAACATGTGGGTGTGGTTGGCCGAGCCTCCCTGGCACCTTATGAATTTGTCCTCCACCTCCTGGAAGAACCTGCTCATTTGCGTTCTGGTTGGGTGTGCTCTGAACACCACCTTTAGCTGCATTAGGCTTAGCCCTGAGCTTGTGGAGGTGGAGTTCACCCTGTGCAGGACTTCGATCCAGAGACCCCCCCCATTTCTGTGGCCAGTTCTTCCTCCCCTTTTTCTCTTGTCTCTTCCAGGGGTAAGTGTATCTCTTCCATACCGGTCCCCGCAGTTCCCCTTCCCTAAGTTGCCCGCCTACAACAGTCCCTCAGCTAACAAGTGTCCTGGTGTCTAGGGGTAGATCGTCGTTTCCCTATGGAGGAAGTTCTTGTCCTGTATATACCTCATTTCATTCCCTTTAGGTACTTGGTACCTCTCCGTAGGTTCTTCCAACATCACTAATCTGCTGACTGTGTAACCGTCAGTGTCCACTCGTCCTGTCTCAACCATTTGAAAGTGGCAGCCATTGTTACCATTGTTGCGGCTGTGAACCTGTGGTTGTTACAGACGGGGGCCATGTTGGACATTTCAGTTAGGCTAAAGTGTTCTCTCACTCATTTGATAGCACGTTTGGAGCGTGGCTGCTACCACTGGTTCTTGAGTGTTTGGTCAGGGGGGGGGTTGGGAGCGCAGTCGTGACTAGGGCTTGAAGGGAAGTCCCTATGCAGGAACTCTCCTCCATCCTCACTCATTCCACTCCCAGTTCCTACCCCCATCCCCTCACTCTTTCTGCTGTGGCCGCCCTATCGTAAAACTGTAGGTTGGGAGGGGAAGGCCTCCCATACTTCTTTTCCTTTGTAGAACACTTTTTTGGGTCCACGGGTTCTTTCCAACCCCTCCCCACACAAACTGCATGATTAATGTGTCTACTGTGTTGATGAAGGCCGAGGGATGTAGATCGGGAGGGACCTCGGAAGTACATTCATTTTGATCGTCTGCATCGTGCCTGCCAGCAAAACTGGGAGTGGGTCCTTCCTCTGCAGGTCTTATTTTTAAAATTTAGAGTACCCAATTACATTTTTCAAATTAAGGGGCTATTTAGCATGGCCAATCCATCTGCACATCTTTGGGTTCTGGGGGAGAAACCCACGCAGCCACAGGGAGAATGTGCAAACTACACATGGACAGTGACCCAGGGCTGGGATTCGAACCTGGGTCCTCAGCGCCGTAGGCAGCAGTCCTAACCACTGTGCTGCCCTCTGCAGGTCCTTTTTAACTTCCTCCACCAGACTCATCGGGTTCCATTTGAGTATCCGTTTTCAGTCATGGCCTTTTTGGATCCCCAGGTAGCGGAATTTGGGCTTGTTTGAACAGACGTCCCTCCAGCTGGTTCACCGGGAAGACTTCACTCTTGCTCAGGTTGGGTTTGTATCCCGTAAAGGTTCCAAATATCCCTTCCATTCTGGCTTGGAGTGTCCTAGATATAGACAAGCAGGTCATTCACATGGAATGGATGCTCACTGTCCCCCCTTTAGATACCTCTCCGGCCTTTCGCTGTTCTGAGGGCGATCGGCAGTGGCTCGATTGCCAGGGTGAACAGCAGCAGGGACAGTGGGCATCTCGGCCTTGTGCCTCTGTGCAGCATGAAATATTTAGAGCTAGTGGTGTTTGTTCATATGCTTGCCATGGGAACGTTGTACAGGAGTTTCATCCAGGCGGCGAACCCTAGTCCAAGCCCAACCCACTCCAGAACCTCTATGAGGTACTTCCGCCTGACTCTGTCAAAGGCATTTTCCGCATCCATGGAAATGATCACCTCTGATGTTCTCTCCCTGGATGGCGTCATTATCATGTTCAGCAGATGCCTGATGTTCGCTGTTAGCTGCCTGCTCTTGAAAAGCCCATCTGGTCTCCTGCGACTATCTCTGGCATGCAGCTCTCCATAGTTTTGCATCTACATTGACTAGGGAGATGGGTCAGTAGGACACACACTCAGTCGGATCTTTGTCTTTTTTGGGCATCAACTACATATATTATATATATATATTTGAAATATTTTTATTGGTATTTTCCAGTTTTTACAGAGTAACAGTTCAATCCATTGTGAACCTGGTATTTACATAGCAAGTTCTTATTTACAGAGATTTTTACAGGTCCCCCCATCTGCCTCCTCCCCTCTCTTCCCCCTGTTGGTAGTTTAATTTTCACTCTTGGTGCTGGCTTATACCCTGGGAAGTAAGGAGGGGGGGGGGGGGCACTCCTTGCCCCCCCTTCTTTCCTTTTCTCCCCTCGCTTTGTTCAGTGATTCCCATGGGTTCCCTCCTCTTCTTTCCCCCTCTGCTTCTTTCCACTGTATGTGTCCTCATTTGTTTTCCTCCCTCCTTCCACCTCCCACCGCCTCCCTCCCGAGTCGCTATTGGCCTCGAACAGGTCTTGGAACAGGCTGATGAATGGCTCCCACGCTTTGTGGAAGCCCTCATCCGACCCTTGGATGGTGTATTTGATCTTCTCCAAACGAAGAAATTCAGACAGGACTGCCAGCCAGTCTGTAGCTGTGGGTGCTGCTGCTGATCGCCAACCGAGCAGGATTCTCCAGCGTGCGATTAATGAAGCAAAAGCCAAGGCGTCCACCCTCTTCCCCATATGTAGTTCTGACTGGTCCGATACCTCGAAGACCGCCACTCTCGGGCACGGCTCCACCCTCACCCCTACAACCTTAGACATCACCTCGAAGAAGGCTGTCCAGAACCTGACAAGTCTGGAACAGGCCCAGGACATGTGGGTGTGGTTGACCGGACTCCCTGGCACCATTCACATTTATCTTCCACCTCTGGGAAGAACCTGCTCGTTCAGGTGGGCTCGGTGCACCACTTTGAACTGCATGAGGCTTAGCCTCGGGCAGGAGGAGGTGGATTTGGCCCTACTCGTGCTTCACTCCAGAGTCCCCAACCCACTTCCGTCCCCAGTTCATCTTCTCACTTTCGTCTGGCTTCATCCAGTGGTAGTCTTGCCCTATCTAGTAACTGTCCGTTTATGCTCCTATAGTTCCCCCCCTCCTTATTGTCCGTGTTTATTAGCTCCTCTAATTGTGTATCTCTCAGGGCCTGGGGTAACGTGCCGTCTTGTTGCAGAGAAAGTGTTTAACTTGAAGGTGCCCGAGTTCCTGTCCTGTCGGTAGTTCCAGGTCATCCATCAGTTCGCCCAAGGTCGCGAGTCTGTCCCCTGTGTAAAGGTCCCTGACTGCTAGTGTCCCCCTGTCCTGTCTCCATTTTGTAAAGGTGACGTCGAGCATGGCTGGTGGAAATTTATGGTTGCCGCATATGGGGCCATGGGAGCATCTTGGTTAGAACGAAATGCTGCCTCATTTGGTTCCATGTCTTCAGTGTGGCTACGACCACTGGGCAGGGTGCGTACTTTATTGTGGGAGGATGGGGGCCACTATCGTGCCGAGGGCTCGGATTGTCGTTCCCTCGCAGGAGGACTCCTCCAGCCTCACCCATTCCGTGTTGGGTTCTCGTATCCATCCCCTCTCCCTCTCAGCTGTGACTGCCCAGTGGTAGTGTGGTAGATTCACCCATATTTTTCCTCCTTTGCAGTGACAACTTAGGAAACCTTGTTCTTCCCCCCCACGCAAACACCATTATTACTTTATCTACCTTGTGGAAAAAGGCCCTGAGAATGAAGATTGGTCACTCAGCTAAATCGCTGGCTTTTAAAGCAGGCCAGCAGCACGGTTCGATTCCCGTACCAGCCTCCCCGGACAGGCGCCGTAATGTGGCGACTAGGGGCTTTTCACAGTAACTTCATTGAAGCCTATTCGTGACAATAAGTGATTTTCATTTTTCATTTAATCTAAACAGGAAGAGAGACCTTGGCAGTCTGTTAATCTTTATCGTCTGCACCCGTCCCGCCAGGGAAAGTGGGAGTGCATCCCAACTCTCTAGGTCCTTTTATACTTCCTCCGTCAGATGTGTCAGATTCCACTTGTGGATCTGTGTCCAGTCGTGGGCTATCTGGATCCCCAGGTAGTGGAATTTGCTTTGGGCCAGTTTGAATGGTATTCCCTCCAGCTCAGCCCCTCCCCCACTCGGTTTAACCAGGAATGTCTCACTATTGCCCAGGTTGAGTTTGTAGCCCGAGAAGGCTGCAAACTCTTCCAGGAGTTGCATTATTGCTTTCAGGCATTATGTGCATCTGAGATGTAAAGGAGCAGGTCATTCGCATAGAGTGAAACTCTGCTCTCTGCCCCTTCTTTGGATGCCCTTCCAGTTTTTCGCGTCTCGCAGAGTGATCGCCAAGAGTTCGATTGCCAGGGCAAACAGGAGACAGTGGGCATCCCTGCCTTGTGCTTCTGTGCAGCTGGAAGGTGGTGTTGTCCAAACGCTCGCCTTGGGGGTGTTATACAAGAGTTTCACCCACGTAGTGAATCCTGTCCCCAGCCCAAACTGCTCCAGTTCCTCAAAGAGGTACTTCCACATGACTCTGTCGAAGGCCTTTTCTGTATCCAGGGAGACGATCACCTCTGGTGTTCTCTACCCGAATGGGATCATTATTACATTTAGCAGCTGCCTGTGTTCGCAGTTAGCTGTCTACCCTTGACAAAGCCCATCTGGTCCACCTTTGGTTGCAGTTCTCCAGTATCTTGGCCAGGGCTTTTGAGAGTATCTTCGCGTCTACGTTGAGCAGTGAAATGGGTCTGTACGATCTATGTTCTGTCGGGTCTTTTTTCGGTATTAGCGATATTGTGCCTTGTGTTAATATCGGAGGCAGGGTGCCCCTCGCTAACAAGTCTGCGAACATGCCCCGTGGGTGTGGGGCCAGGACTGATGCAAATTTTTTATTGAAGTCTGCTGGTACCCGTTGGGTCCCGGTGCCTTCTCCGCCTGCATGAAGCTGATACTCTCTATGGTCTCTCCCAATCCTATTGGTACTTCCAGTTCCTCCCACCTGTCCTCGCCCATGACTGGCATGTCCAGTCCATTGAGGAACTGTTTCATCTCCACATTCCCTTCGGATTTTGTATCATCCCATCCGTATTCATAGAAGGTCCCCCATGTCTGGTGGAGTTGGCGCACTGCTTTCGTGGTGGATAGCAGGTTAAAGTCCATTTTTAGCTTTTTCCTTTCCACCTGAAGCTCTACGGTCAGGGCCTGGGAGTACTTTCTGTTCTGTTGCCTGGCCTCCCTCTCTTCCATGTCTCTAAGTGCCTTGTAGGTTAGAAGCTATCCCCTAATCACAGCCTTCTGTGCCTCCCAGAACGTGGAAGGTGAGACTTCACCATTCTGGTCATTAGTATTATTATCATAGAATTTGCAGTGCAGAAGGAGGCCATTCGGCCCATCAAGTCTGCACCAGCTCTTGGAAAGAGCACTCTACCCAAGCCTACACCACCCTATCCCCATTACCCAGTAACCCCACTCAACCAACTCTAAGGGCAATTTTGGACACTAAGGGCAATTTGGCTTGGCCAATCCACCTAACCTGCACATCTTTGGACTGTGGGAGGAAACCGGAGCACCCGGAAGAAACCCATGCACACACGGGGAGTACGTGCAGACTCCTCACAGACAGTGACCCAGCGGGGAATCGAACCTGGGACCCTGGAGCTGTGAAGCAATTGTGCTAACCATTATGCTACCGTGCTGCATTACTTATTAGTAATGTACTCACCTATGGCCTGTGATGTTTTCTGGCAGAAGACCTTATCGGCCAAGAGGTACATGTCCAACCCCAAGTGGGGCACTGTGCATGGCCCATCTCCAGCCTCACAACCACGTAATGTGGAGCATGGACGGAGATCGCTATTGTGGAGTATTCCACCCTTACTATTCCTGGACGCACCGATTTCCCCACAGCAAAAAAATCTATCCTTGAGTATGCTTTGTGGAACAGCGAAAAGAATGAGAATTCCTTCCCACTGGGGTGTAGGAATCGCCATGGGTCCAGTGCCCCCATCTGCTCCATGAATGTTCCCAGTTCCCTAGCCAAGCCTGTCCTTTTCCCCGATCTGGAATTCGATCGGTCCATCAGTGGGTCATGTACACAGTTGAAGTCAACCCCCCCGCCACGATCAGTCGGTGTGTGTTAATGTTGGGGATTTCCGTCATGATCTTTTTCATGAAATCTGTAACATCAAAGTTGGGAGTGTACACACTTACTACTGATGCTCCAGTGTGGGCACTGCTGACCATGAAGTACAGTCCCCCTGGGTCTGTAATCATCCTCGTTACTGTACACCTCATCCTCTTGCTAATCAGTACGGCTATTCCCCTAACCCTCGTCCCAGATCACAAGTGGTATATCTGTCCCGCTCAGCCCTTTCTTATCCGCAGTCGGTCCTTATCCCTCAGGTATCCCTCTTGCAGGAAGACTATGTCAGCTTTCAAACTTGCAGAAAAGTGGGCCTTTAAGTCCCCTGACATTCCAGGAGATAATCCTGGTGTGGTGTGTTGGTTCCCCCGCTCTTGTGGGGTCGACCATGCTTACCTGGTGGATGTGCCCCTGTACTCCAGAGTTTCCCTTAGTGCAGGGGACTGTCCAAAATGGCTGCGGTCACTGTTCTCACCATGAGGTCGGGCCCCTGGGCTCCGGGGTTTCCCTTTGTCCAACATGCCCATCAACTATATATACACCATGAGGGTGCGCCCCTGCACTCCAGGGTTTCCTCCCAAAGTAATTGCTTGCAGAGCCATCTTGTCTCCACGGGCTGTACCTTACCTGCTGAAGCTAATCCGAAAACTAACTCTTTTTGTGTACTTTTCCTCCCTTGACCCCCACCCATACACCCCCTACTCTGCATTGCCCTTTCCCCATCTCCCTTTATGCGTTTCTCTTCCCTGTCCCTGTGGGTCCACTGACCAGGTGCTCCCTCCCTGCCGTGAAGTGTGCCTTGCCCCCCCCCCCCCCCCCCCCACCCTTGCTGTCTGTCTTCCCGTGCTAACTATCCCTGCTAGTATGGTGGCTCCCCTCCCGGGGCAAGTCTAGCCCCTTCCTTCTAGCCGCTGACTACCCGGTTTCCAGATTAAACCTTCACCTGTCCTTACTCTTTTCTGTGACCAAGTTGTTTGATCAGAGCGAGGCAGCACAGTCCCACGCTAACACATTCTCATGCCCAGCGCAGGATCCTCTCATGATCCTGATATTGGTGGAGCTTCGTGATGATCGCCCTCGGCAGCTTCCCGGCTTTGGGTTTCGGCCTGAGGGTGGTGGGGGGGACAGGGCTGGTTATCGGGGCGGTGATGGATCACTCACCAGGTACACCCTACCACATGGCACCCCCACATATCTGGCCTCGTCTCCTGCTGCCTCTGTAGGCGACCCTGTGGGTAAAATCTGGCCCGTGTCCACCTTCAACTCCCGCACCCCACATCCCCGGCCTCCCACCACTGCCACCAACCCAAATCCTACACCCCCTTTCTGGACCAAGCCCAGCCCATCCCTCAGACCCTTCAGACAGAGGCAGTTTGGAGTGTTGGTGAATAGGTGTTTAATACTGCTATGTACAATAACTGGCCTAGCCCCTATCGTTAACCGATGTGCTTCACCCATGCCAACTTTACTGTTGTTTACCCTTCGAATATTCCGTGTCCTAATGCTCCGTCTAGGAGGAGGTCCCCAAGGCCGTACATCAGATATGGAGGCAGCCTGCTCTGTGTCCTGGGTCCCCCTTGGTGGCCTTCCTCTGGAGTAACCCAGCCTGCGTGGGCCCAGCAGTCTCTGGGCATGTGACATGGTGCCACGCATATTTGCCCGATGCCCATTGGATGCGCCAGGGACAGGTGGAGGCAGATTCAGACACGCTGAGGTGTTCCAGCACCTCCTCTGTGGGAGTTACTGGCACAGGCCCCATCACCCCCTCCTCCATCGGTGGACCGGATGGCCCCTGGGCTACTCCTTGGGATGGGGTGCAACCAGAGTGAGCTCCGAGGGCTCCGCTACACCTGGCGCTGCCAGTCCTGGAGCCGGCTCTTGTCTCAATCAGGGTCTTAATACTTGTGGCCATGGAGCACTTGGACTGTGCCACATTCCTCTGGGACTGTGCCACATCACTCAGGGACTGGCTTAGACCAGCCAACGCCAGGCCAATGCTCAGTGCCCGCAGCCATGGCCTGCTGTTACTGGGCCACGCTCTGGAGCACCACTGCAATGTTTATATAGCCCTGGTATATGGCTGCCTGTGATACGGCCGCCCTGTCTTGTGCATCGGCCAACGCCTGCACAGAGTGCCCCAGACCTTGGAGATCTTGACAAGTGACCGATAACTTTGCACGCAAGGCCTCCACCGCAGATGTCACTCATGTGGTGTTGGCCTGAGTGTCACACATGATGGGCACCGCCTCCTGCTCCTGCAAGTGGTTGGGTTTCTCCAACTGTACCTGCAGGCACTGGGTAGTTGCTGACAAACCCTCCTGCAGTCCCTGCCTCTGTGCCTACATCTCCAGCATTGGTGGGACCATCCTTTCCAGAAGTCCAAAATCCATCCGGACGGCAGCTAGTCCCAGAGGTCAGTTTGCCCTCTGACTGTCGGTCCCCATGAAGGTTCCTACCTCCACCATGTATGTTGTGTGCACCAGAGAGTGTCCCAGGAGCCCCCTCACCATACTGCCCAACCGAGGTGAGTGTCTCTGGGATGGTGGAGAGTGTTGGTGAAATCAGTATCGAGAAGTTGGTGTTGACCCTGGTTGGTGCTTCGAGGAGTGCGGGGTTGCAGCTGGGGGTGCGGGGCACTAGGAGGTACCGACTCATCACCAAGTGAGTTGGGTGGTTGTGGCTGGGGGCAAAGGACCCCAGATGGACCCGCCTCATTACCAGTTCCACCTGGCACCGCTGCTAGCCTATTAGTATGCCCTGAATTGCTCCACAACCAGGACCCCATCGCGACTGCAGAACCCCCGTGATTCAGTCCTGGAATCAGCACTTAGTCTGTCAAAAGGAGAATCCCGCCCAATATCAGCACTCAATCTTTTCAGGTGGGCAAATACCGTCAGCCTTTTCACTGGGTCCTTCACCCCCCCACCTTACATTCCAGATGACCTACGAATTGGGGGCTCCCCCCCACTTTGAACTGAAGTCAGCTATTTCCACCAAGAGGGGTCATCCAACTACTGCTTCGAGAGTACAGTCACCAGGTCCACCCAAGGTGGCTGCGAAAGTAACTCTGAGCCACGCTGGGTACAACACCCTAAATCAAACTCCACTCATAAAAGGGCGGCCTTAGCCGTATTTATTGCTGCCCACTTCCTTGCCAGCAACATCTTGATACAATCTGATGCCAAGGCCTTCCCATTTATAGTCTTGATGTTCCTTAGCCCATCTCAGGAACCGCTCCTTTTCCTTAAAGCTATGTAACTTTACAATAACAGCTCCTGATGATTTGTCAGGACGGGGCGTCTGTCAGAGTGTCCGGTGGGCTCAATCCAGCTTGGAAGGGGATGTGAATCCACCCTCCCTCACCATCTTCTCAAACATCTTACATAAGTATTCTGTGGGAGTTGGGCCTTCCAATCCCTCTGGCAACATCTATATTCTGCCTCTTAGAATGATTCTCCACATTGTCCATTTTGGCCTTCAGTGCTTTATTCACCCCAGCCATATGCAACATGTCATCATCTGGAGAGGCAATCTGGTCACTAAGCCGCGAAAGAGAGAGCTGCCTCCACTCCCTTTATCGCAGTGCCATGCGCTTTAACCAACTCATTGGTTTTCTCCAATGCCGACCGAATGGGAGCCAGGGCCACTTCTATCGACTGTCTTTGCTTCCCGAATTCAGCCGCCAAGATGACGGTAAGCATCTCGGCCAAAGGTGGAGTGGATGGAGTTGCAGCAGCAGCCTCCACCATTTTCTCCAAGGAAGAGCGCCGAGACGCCTTCCGTTATCTCGATGACTTTCTTTCTTCAAATGTCTTTGCCCTGGTCCTTCTGGGCATTTCCCTTATCTGGGCACTTTTTACCATCAATCAGGTGGGGATTTGAAGCAAAAATACCCCCAGACACCAGACAAAAAGGGTTAAAAATGCAGGAGACACCTCATGTGCATCTACCCTCTACATACCACCGCCGGACGCCCAACCCAGCAAAGGATTACACACAACACATGGCCAGGACGGGAGAGAGAGGGCTGCGAAACCTGACTCCATATTAAACTGGAAAGCGTTCTGATTCCCACCCGTTGATTGCTACTGTCAGGGACGTGTAATTTAGGGGATACAGTCACATGTCATGGATGTGTAATTTAGGGGATACGGTCACATGTCAGGGACGTGTAATTTAGGGGATACAGTCACATGTCAGGGACGTGTAATTTAGGGGATACGGTCACATGTCAGGGATGTGTAATTTAGGGGATACAGTCACATGTCAGGGATGTGTAATTTAGGGGATACAGTCACATGTCAGGGACGTGTAATTTAGGGGATACGGTCACATGTCAGGGATGTGTAATTTAGGGGATACAGTCACATGTCAGGGACGTGTAATCTATGTGGGAATGGATACAGTCACGCGGCAGGGCCACAGGGGATATAGTTGCATGTCATGAACGTGTGATCCAGGGCAACGGTCTCATGTCAGGCATGTGTAATCCAGGGGAAAATGATCGCATGCCAGGCATGTGTAATCCAGGGGAATAAGATTGCATGTCAGGCATGTGTAATCCAGGGGAATATGGTCGCATGTCAGGCATGTGTAATCCAGGGGAATAAGATTGCATGTCAGGGATGTGTAATCCAGGGGAATATGGTCGCATAGAACAAAGAACATGCAGTGCAGAAGGAGGCCATTCGGCCCATCGAGTCTGCACCGACCCACTTAAACCCTAATTTCCACCCTATTCCCATACCCAATCACCCCTCCTAACCTTTTTGGTCACTAAGGGCAATTTATCATGGCCAAACCACCTAACCTACATGTCTTTGGACTGTGAGAGGAAACCAGAGCACCCGGAGGAAACCCTCGCAGACACGGGGACAAAAGTGCAGACTCCGCACAGACATTGACCAGCGGGGAATCGAACCTGGGACCTTGGTGCTGTGAAGCCACAGTGCTATCCACTTGTGCTACCGTGCTGCCCATACCCATGCAAGTCAGGCATGTGTAATCCAGGTGGATAAGATTGCATGTCAGGGATGTGTAATCCAGGGGAATAAGATTGCATGTCAGGGATATGTAATCCAGGGGAATAAGATTGCATGTCAGCGACATGTAATCCAGGGGAATAAGATTGCATGTCAGGGATGTGTAATCCAGGGGAATAAGGTTGCATGTCAGGGACGTGTAATTCAGGAGAATAAGACTGCATGTCAGGGACATGTAATCCAGGGGAATAAGATTGCATGTCAGGGATATGTAATTCAGAAGAATAAGGTTGCATGTCAGGGACGTGTAATTCAGGGGAATACGTTCACTTATCAGGGACATGTAATCCAGTGGATACAGTCGTATCTCAGGGATGTGTAGTTCAGGGGGATATGGTCATGTGTCAGGTACTTGTAATACAGGTGGGTCTGTTAACATGTCGGGTACATATAATCCAGGGAATACGGTCAGATGTCTGGTACTTGTAATCCAGGGGGTCCGCTAACATGTCAGGTACATGTAATCCAGTGGGCTATGGTCACATGTCGTGACGTGTATTCCAGGGGAATAAGGTCGCACGTCAGGGACATGTAATCCAGGAGCGTTGTGTCACATAATAATAATAATCTTTATTGTCACAAGTAGGGTTGCATTAACAATGCAATGAAGTTACTGTTAAAAGCCCCTAGTCGCTACATTCCGGCGCCTGTTTGGGTACGCTGAGGGAGAATTCAGAATGTCCAAATTAGCTAACAGCACGTCTTTCGGGATTTGTAGGAAGAAACCGGAGCACCCGGAGGAAACCCACACAGACACAGGGAGAACATGCAGACTCTGCACAGATAGTGACCCAAGATGGGAATCAAACCTGGGACCCTGACGCTGTGAAGCAACCGTGCTAACCATTGTGCTATCGTGCATGTCAGGGATGTGTAATCCAGGAGGGTAAGGTCACATGTCAGAGACGCGTAATCCAGGGGAATATGGTCTCATGTCAGGCATATGTGTTCCAGGGGATACAGGAATTCTCTTCAGGGCCACATAGAACAGTACAGCACAGAACAGGCCCTTCAGCCCTCAATGTTGTGCCGAGCCATGATCACCCTACTCAACCCACGTATCCACCCTATACCCGTAACCCAACAACCCCCCCCTTAACCTTACTTTTATTAGGACACTACGGGCAATTTAGCATGGCCAATCCACCTAACCCGCACATCTTTGGACTGTGGGAGGAAACCGGAGCACCCGGAGGAAACCCACGCACACGGGGGGAGGACGTGCAGACTCCACACAGACAGTGACCCAGCCGGGAATCGAACCTGGGACCCTGGAGCTGTGAAGCATTTATGCTAACCACCATGCTACCCTGCTGCCCCTAATCCATTGCATGATGATCCATTGCTATTACTAATCTGGCTTTCTGTGGTAAAGCACAGTGTGACTGTATTGGCAGCATTCCTTCCTGCTCAGTCATGTTGCTTCACAGCTACGTTTTTTAGTTTCAGTTTCAATTCTCATTGAGGAAATGATTTGAAGCAATTCACTGCGGGAAAGCAAAACAGAGCTGGAAAACAACACAACAAATACTCTCCTCGATCAACCTGTCGAAGCTGAGTTAAAGCTCAGAAAGCAATTCAGAACGTTTTTCATTCAATCAGCATTATGAGGTAAAGTTCACTCGAATTACTTTACTCCTGGAATGTAACTGTCGACTGTTGAACAAGGAGGGGCAGCACGGTAGCATGGTGGTTAGCACAAATGCTTCACAGCTCCAGAGTCCCAGGTTCGATTCCCGGCTGGGTCACTGTCTGTGTGGAGTCTGCACGTCCTCCCCGTGTGTGCGTGGGTTTCCTCCGGGTGCTCCGGTTTCCTCCCACAGTCCAAAGATGTGCGGGTTAGGTGGATTGGCCATGCTAAATTGTCCGTAGTGTCCTAATAGTAATGTTAAGGGGGGGGGAGTTGTTGGGTTACGGGTATAGGGTGGATACGTGGGTTTGAGTAGGGTGATCATTGCTCGGCACAACATCGAGGGCCGAAGGGCCTGTTCTGTGCTGTACTGTTCTATGTTCTATGTTCTAAAGAGCTTGTTTTCAGGAATAAAACAGACTTTACAAAGCAGTTCGATCACAGGGAACTGGGATTAGTTTTCTCTTTGTTCTGGGGGTGTGAGCATTGCTGGCTGGGCCAGCATTGATTCCCCATCTCGAATTGCCCTTGAGAAGGTGACGGTGAGCCCTGTGAACTGTGCAGTCCAGCTCGTGTCAATACACCTACAGTGCTGTTAGGAAAGGAGTACAGTATTGTGGCCAAGAGTGAAGGAACAGCAATATGGGGCAGAATTCTCCCAAAAAATGACTAAGGAACCAATCTAACCGAATTGCAATCTAAGGAACCAATCTAACCGAAGTCCCATGTTGAGCGCATTTAGCCGGGCGTTTCTTGGCGTTCGCAGCACTGAGAAACGTCATGCTATCTAACGGAACTTTGTTGTAACGCCCCGCTGAGGCTGCACTTATTCCCATTTCCTGCACTGAGGAGCTCGGCTCGCCGGAATTCCGCAGTGCAGGAGGAGATCGAGACGCCATTTTAAAATGGTGCCTGACCTCTTGACCTCCGTGACGTGAACTCTGACTCCCTTCAAAGCACCAGCTCACCTCTCAGGGGGCCCTCGCCCTTCCCCCCCACACTTCAGCTCTCATGGGCAGGGCATCTCTGTGCCTGATCCCTGGCGTTTAAAAATGCCAGCCTAGCACCTTGGCACTGCCAGCCTGGCACCATGGCCGCGTCCCTGGCAGTGCCATCTGGAAAGCTTTGCAGTGCCAGGCTGGCGCTATTTGTGGGGACCAGCACTAAACAGTGTGGTCTCTGAGACGAAAGGGACTAGCTGCCTCACTATAATATGCGGATTTGCCGAAAACTGACCCCGCCCACAATGGACGAGATTCAGATTGCGACAGCTTGCGAGCTCCCGTTAGATCTCGTGAGGCTCTGGTGACATCATGTAAAGAGAAAATGCATGAAAATTGGCAAGGGGGAAGATGGCTGCTGCGCCCATTACACCAGACATGTTGCCCGTCGGCAAACAAATGGATAGGCCATTTGAGTGGCAGGACCAGGAAATTAAAGAATCCTTTAAAGCCGCTTTTGAAGAGGCAGGCTTTGAGTCTGATCCGTGAACAGTTGGTGTGAACTTCAAACGTGGTGAAGGCACAAGGCGCGATGCTGAACGGGGTGGAAGAGACATTGTCAAGGCACGAGGATTGATTCCCCTCGGAGGAGTCAGAGTTGCTGCTGTTGGCAGAGACCTGAGATTTGAAGTGGAGGACCTCGAGAATAGCTCACGGTGGTTAAACCTCAGGTTGGTGGGGCTGCCAGAGGGAATGGAGGGCTCAAAGTCGACCCAGTATTTCTCCGAGATGCTTTTTCAGCTGTTGGAAGGGGATGAAGGCTTCCCCCCTCCGGAATTGGATAGAGTACGTTGGCCGCTCAGGCAAAAGCCAAGATCGAATAAGCCACTGCGCGGGCGGTGATAATCCACTAACCCAATTATCAAAGGAAGGAGAAGGTCTTGGAATGGACAAAAAAGATTTGGATAATTGACTGAGACAGGCATATGGTCTGAATATATCAAGATATTGGAACTGAGTTGGCAAAGAGGCGGCTGCCTTCTATAGGACAAAGGCATTATTTTATAATAAGGGCATGAGGCTTTGGGTGGCGTACCCGGTGCGATTATGGATTAGAATGGATTCAAATGATCAATTTTTTAAAAAAAATAATTTTTATTAAGATTTTCACAAAATATAAACAATAAAACAATATTAACAAAACAGCCATGGTAAAAACCCATGAACAACAACCACCCAACTACAAAAGCAACTACAAAAACAAAAAAAAAGCAAACAACAAAAAGGAAAGGGATAACACCCGCCACATCCAACAAACCCATGTACCCAATTCTCCCTCCCACCGAACCAAACCCCCCCCCCCCGGGTTGCTGCTGCTGCCGGCCTATTTCCCTACCATTCTGCCAGGAAGTCCAGGAAAGGCTGCCACCGCCTAAAAAACCCCTGTACTGATCCCCTCAGGGCAAATTTCACGTTCTCTAATTTGATGAACCCCACCATATCATTGATCCAGGCCTCCAGGCTTGGCCTCGCATCCTTCCATTGAAGCATGATCCTCCGCCGGGCTACTAGGGACGCAAAGGCCAGAACACCGGCCTCTTTCGCCTCCTGCACTCCCGGCTCCACTGCAACCCCAAAAATTGCGAGTCCCCAGCGTGGCTTGACCCTGGATCCCACCACCCTCGACACCATCCTTGCTACCCCCTTCCAAAACTCCCCCAGCGCTAGGCATGCCCAAAACATATGGGCGTGGTTCGCTGGGCTCCCCGAGCACCTAGCACACCGGTCTTCGCCCCCGAAAAACCTACTCATCCTCGTCCCAGTCATGTGGGCACTATGTAGCACCTTGAACTGTATGAGGCTAAGCCTCGCACAGGAAGAGGAGGAATTTACTCTCCAGGGCATCCGCCCATGTCCCCTCCTCAATCTCCTCACCCAGCTCCTCTTCCCATTTACCGTTCAGTTCCTCCACCGAGGCCTCGTCTAACTCCTGTATTACCCGGTATATGTCCGAAATCCTCCCTCCTCCAACCCACACCCCCGAGAGCACCCTGTCCCATACCCCACGTGGAGGCAACAAGGGGAACCCCTCCACCTGCCGCCTGGCAAACGCCCAAACCTGCATGTAACAAAACATATTCCCCGGGGGGAACCCAAACTTCCCCTCTAACTCCCCCAAGCCCGCAAACCTCCCCTCCACAAACAGGTCCCTCAACCTGCTAACCCCTACCCTGTGCCAGCTCAGAAATCCGTCATCAATGCTCCCTGGAGCAAACCGATGGTTCCCCCGTATCGGGGCCTCCATTGAGCCCCCCACTTCTCCCCTATGCCGTCTCCATTGCCACCAAATTTTGAGGGTAACCGCCACCACCGGGCTCGTGGTATACCTCATTGGAGGGAGCGGCAACGGCGCCGTTAACAGCGCCTCCAGGCTCGTGCCCACACAGGATGCCATCTCCATCCTCTTCCATGCTGCCCCTTCTCCGTCCATTACCCACTTAAACACCATCGCTGCGTTGGCAGCCCAATAGTACCCACAGAGGTTGGGCAGCGCCAGCCCCCCTATCGCTGTCCCGTTCCAAGAACATCCTTCACACCCTCGGAGTCCCATGCGCCCACGCAAATCCCGTAATACTCCTGTTAACTCTCCTAAAAAAGGCCTTCGGGATAAGGATGGGGAGGCACTGGAACAGGAACACAAACCTCGGGAGCACCGTCCCCGCCAGTGACAACGGTAACATATCCCATCTTTTGAACTCCTCCATCTGCTCCACCACCCTTGTGAGGTTGAGCTTGTGCAGGGCCCCCCAGCTCCCAGCCACCTGGACTCCTAGGTACCTGAAGCTCTTCCCTGCCTGCTTCAGTGGGAGCCTATCAATCCCCTCCTCCTGATCCCCCGGTGCACCACGAACAACTCGCTCTTGCCCAGGTTCAGCTTATACCCAGAGAAGCCCCCAAATTCGCTGAGAATCCTCATCACCTATGGCATCCCCCCCACCGGGTCCGCTACATACAGCAACAGGTCGTCCGCATAAAGCGACACTCGATGCTCCTCCCCACCCCGCACCAGGCCCCTCCAGTTCCCTGACTCCCTCAACGCCATGGCCAGGGGCTCAATTGCCAACGCAAAGAGCAAGGGGGACAGGGGACACCCCTGTCTCATCCCCCGTTACAGCCGAAGGTACTCCGACCTCCTCCTATTCGTGGCTACACTCGCCATCGGGGCCGCATAGAGCAACCTTGCCCAACGGACAAACCCCTCCCCAAACCCAAACCTTTCCAACACCTCCCACAGATACCCCGACTCAACCCTATCAAAGGCCTTCTCCGCATCTAATGCCACCACTATCTCCGCCTCCCCTTCCACAGCCGGCATCATAACGTTGAGGAGCCTTCGTACATTAGTATTCAACTGGCTTCCCGTCACAAACCCCGTCTGGTCCTCGTGAATGACCACCGGCACACAATCCTCTATTCTTGTGGCTAAGATCTTTGCCAGCAGCTTGGCGTCTACATTTAGCAGCGAGATCGGCCTATATGACCCACACTGCAGAGGGTCCTTGTCCCACTTCAGGATCAAGGAAATCAGAGGCAGTGACATAGTTGGGGGCAAAGCCCCCCCCTCCCTTGCCTCGTTAAAGGTCCGGACCAACACGGGGCCCAACAGGTCCGCATACCTTTTATAAAATTCGGCCGGAAACCCATCCGGCCCTGGCGCCTTCCCCCACTGCATGCTCCCTATCCCTTTACCCAGCTCCTCCAGCTCAATCGGCGCCCCCAGTCCCTCCACCTGCCCCTCCTCCACCCTCGGAAATCGCAGTTTGTCCAAGAAGCGCCCCATTCCCCCCCCCCCCCCCCCCCCCCCCCCACCGGGGATTCAGACCGGTACAATTCCCCATAAAAGTCCCTAAAGACCCCATTAACGTCTATCCCCCTCCGCACCACCTTCCCAACTCTATCCGTCACTCCCCCAATCTCCCTGGCCGCATCTCGCTTTCGGAGCTGGTGTGCCAGCATCCTGCTCGCCTTCTCCCCATATTCATACACCGCCCCCTGTGCTCTCCTCCACTGAGCTTCCGCCTTTCTGGTAGTCAATAGGTCGAACCTGGCCTGAAGGCTACGCCTCTCCCCCAGCAATCCCTCCTCCGGATGCCAGCATTGGACTGGGGTGGGCACAGTAAGAAGTCTCACAACACCAGGTTAAAGTCTAACAGGTTAGTTTCGAATCACTAGCTTTCGGAGCACAGCTCCTACCTCAGGTGAATCATTCACCTGAGGAAGGAGCTGCACTCCGAAAGTTGGTAATTCGAAACAAACTGTCGGACTTTAACTGGTGTTGTAAGACTTCTTACTGTGCCCACCCCAGTCCAACGCCGGCATCTCCACATCATTGATAATCATTGTGTGACCAGAGGTTTGAGGCTCACTGAGTCCCAGAGTCAGGAACAGCTCTCAGATAATAAAACTGGACGGAGGGGCTTATAAAATGGTTCAGTTAGTCCAAGATGGAGTTTGATGGGTTTGTTTTTCTCTTGCAGTGACCAAGAGAAGGATTTGTTGAAAGAGAAGCTTGAACAGCTTCAATGTCATTTCACATGGGGGCCACAGAAAGAAAATATTGACTTGGATGACATGAAGCAAAGATTAGAAGATTCAATTCAGACAAATGAGAAATATCAACCCAGGTTTTACAACCAACTCGCTTTTGTAAACTGTCTGCAAGGAAACTGTGAGGAGGCGATTCAAAACTTAAAGGATGCTGAAAAGTTTCTGAGGGAGAATCATGAAGATGAATTTGATAAAAGAATCATCATCACCTATGGAAACTATGCCTGGGTATATTATCACATGGAACAACTGACAGAGGCTCAGTCCTACCTCGACAAACTGGAGAGCATCTGTAAACAATTTCCTGATGCCTCTCGGTACACAGCAATGATACCTGAAGTATACGGGGAGAAGGGTAGGTCACTGTTGAAGTCTTCTTCTCAATATTATGAAGAAGCAAAGGAATGTTTCAAGAAGGCTCTGGAGGAAGACCCGGATAATGTTGAATGGAATGAATGCTATGCGATTGTTCTTTCTCGTCTGGAAACATTTTCTGGAACCCAAGAGAATTGTGAACCCACTCAATCAATAAAGCTGTTTAGACGTGTGCTGGAACTTGATCCAGATCACGGTGAAGCCATGGTGCTGTTAGCTCTAAAACTACAACAGTCCAATCAAAGTGAAGATGCGCTTGAATTAGTTGAAAACGCGTTGCAGAAGTCCCCTGATCTCCCACATGTGCTTCGCTATGCAGCAAAATTTTACAGATTAAAGGAAGATCTAGACAAAGCTGTGGAGCTGTTGAAGAAAGGATTGGAAATAACCCCACACTCTACATTTTTACACCATCAAATAGGTCTGTGTTACAGAAAGAAATTATCGTCAGTGAACAAAAATCCACGTAGCAAAAGACCTGGTGACCCTGCTTTTCAACAGAGAGCTGAACTGATTGAACTGTGTAAGGATCATTTTAAAAAGGCTTTTGAACCTCGCCCATTAACATTTATTAGGGCACAGCTGGATTTTGCCAGAATCTGTTCATTAAATGAAGAATATGAAAATGTCGAGGAGATTTACAATAATCTCCTGAAATTTCAAGATATACGTCCTGAAAATAAGCAGGCAATATGTTTGGATGCTGGATTATTTGAACTGCATCAGAAAAAATCGGAATCAAATGCCATCACGCGTTTTCTAGAAGGAATGAAAGTCGATTATAACTCAACGGAAAAGAAAAGGTGCCGTGATAACTTGAAGTTAATATCAGAAAGACAAATTCGCAGGAATCCGAAAAACAGCAAGGCCCATGGTGTCCTTGGCTTAATGCACCAACTGGATGGGAAGAAGCGCGAGGCTGTTGAAAGCTTTGAAAAAGCCTTGGAGTTGGATCCTGACAATGAAGAATATCTAAGTGCTCTTTGTGAATTACGCCTTTCCATCTAGAATAAAGAACAATACAGCACAGGAACAGACCCTTCAGCCATCCAAGCCTGTGCCGAGCACGGTACCTGCCTAAACTAAAACCGTAAGCACTTACGGAGTCCGTATCCTTCCATTCCCACCCTATTCATATATTTGTCTGGATGCCCCTTAAATGCCGCTATTGTACCTGCTCCCATCACCTCCCCAGGCACATATACTTCCATATATTTACCACCCTCTGTGTAAAAAACGAGCCTCGCACATCTGTTCTAAACTTTTCCCCACGCACTTTAAACCTATGTCCCATTGTACTCGACTCTCTTACCCTAGGAAAGAGCACCTGACTATCCACTCTGTGCATGCCACTCATAATCTTGTAAACCTCTATCAGATCGCCATCTCAACCTCCGTCGTTCCAGTGAGAACAGGCCATGTTTATCTAACCTCTACTAATAGAGGGCGGGGAGAGAGCGGGTAAATGGAGTTGAAATCAACCATGATTGAATGGTGGAGTGGACTCGATGGGCCGAATGGCCTTACTTCCGCTCCTATGTCTTATGGTCTTATAATAGCTAATGCCCCCCATACTGGCAACATCCTAGTAAACCGCATCTGTACCCTCTCCAAAGCATCCACATCTTTCAGGTAGTGTGGCACCCAGAATTGAACACAATATTCCAAAGGAGGCCTAACTAAGGTTCTGCACAGCTGCAACATGACTTGCCAATTTTTATAGTCAATGCCCCGACCAATGAAGGACAGCATGCCGAATGCCTTCTTGACCACCTTATCCATATGCGTTGCCATTTTCAGTGATCGGTGGACATGCATGCCCAGATCTCTTTGCCTGTCAATACTCGAAAGAGATCCACCATTTACTGTGAAATTCCTACATGCATTGGACTTTCCAAAGTGCATTACCTCCCACTTGTCCACATTAAATTCCATCTGCCATTTCTCCAACCAGTTAAAATCATGCTGTGTCCTCTGACAATCCTCTTCACTATCCGCAACTCCACCAATTTTTGTGTGGCTGCGAACTTTCTAATCAGACCAACTACATTTTCTTCCAAATCATTTCCATACGCTATGAACAACAAAAGTCCCAGAACTGATCCCTGTGGAACGCCGCCAGCTTCCATTCAGAAAAGCACCCTTCTACTGCTACCGTCTGTCTTCTGTGCCCAGGCCAGTTCTGTACACAATTTACCAACTCTCCTCTGATCCCATGTGACTTCACCTTTTCTACCAGTCTACCATGAGGCACCTTGTCAAAGGCTTTACTGAAGTTCATGTGCACAATATCTACTACCTTTCACTCATCTATCATCTTTGTCACCTCCCCGAAAATCTCAATCAAATCAGTGAGACACGACCTCCCCTTCACAAAACCATGCTGCCCATCACTAATAAGTCCATTTGTTTCCAAATGTGAGTAAATCCTGTCTCTAAGAACCTTTTCCAATAATTTCCCTACTACTGATGTAAGGCTCAAGGACCTATAATTTCCTGGATTATCCCTGCTACCCTTCTTAAACAATAGAACAACATTGGCGACTCTCCAGTCCTCAGGAACTTCACCTATAGCCAATGAGGATACAAAGATTACTGTCAAGACCCCAGCAATTTCCTCCTTTGCCTCCCTCAGTATTCTGGGATAGATCCCACCAGGCCCTGGGGGCTTACCTACTTTAATGCTTTTTAAGATGCCCAACACCTCCTCTTTATTAATATCAACATGACTCAGAATATCTACACACTCTACCCTATACTCCTCATCCACCAAGTCCTTCTCTTTGGTGAATACTAAGGCAAAGTATTCATTTAGTATCTCACCCATTTCCTCAGGTTCCATACATAGATTCCCTCTAATATCCTTGAATGGACCAACCCGTTTTCTGGCTACCCTCTTGCTCTTTACATATGTATAAACGCCTTAGGATTTTTCTTATTCCTGTTTGCCAACGACATTTCATGACTCCTTTTAGCCATCCGAAGTCCTACCTTACGTCCCTTCTTACTTTCTTTATATTCTTCAAAGGCTTCATCTGTCCGAAGCCTTTTAGACCTCACGAAGCTTCCATTTTCTTTTTGACAAGGTTTATAATATCTCTCATTATCCAGGGTTCCCTATACTTGCCACCCTTATCTTTCATCCTCACAGGTATAGGTCGGTCCTGAATTCTAATCAACTGACATTTGAAAGCCTCCCACATGCCGGATGTTAATTTTCCCTCAAACAGCCTCGCCCAGTCAACACTCTCCAGATCCTGCCTCATGCTGTTGTAAATAGCCTTCCCCCAGTCTAACACCTTCACCTGAGGACCACTCTTGTTCTTATCCATGTGGTGGATATCCATAAGCAGCATAAAACTTACAGAATTATGATCATTGTTCCCGAAATGATCTCCTGCTGAAACTTCGATCACTTGGCCGGGCTCATTCCCCAGCGCCAGGCCTAATATGGCCCCTTCCAGAGTTGGGCAATTTACATATTGTTTCCATAAACCCTCCTGGACCGCTCCTTACAAATTCAGTGCATCCATGCCTCGAGCAGTAAGTGTGTCCCAGTCAATATACGGAAAGTTAAAATCACCCACCACAACAATCCTATTGTTTATGCATCTTTCCAAGATCTGTCTGCATATCTGCTCCTCTATCTCCTGATGGCTGTTCGGAGGTCTGTCGTAAACCCTTAACATTGTGACAGCACCCTTCCTATTCCTGAGCTCTACCCATATTGCCTCGCTGCCTGAACCCTTCAAGGTGTCCTTCCTCAGCACAGCTGTGATATTCTCCTTGACCAATAAACCAACCCCCACCCATTTTGCATCCCCCTCTATCCTACCTGAAGCATCTAAATCCTGGAAAGTTTAGTTGCCAATCCTGTCCCTCTTTCAACCAAATTTCTGTAATAGCAACATCATAATTCTACATACTAATCCAAGCTCGAGGTTCATCTGTCTTACCTGAAATACTTATCACATTGAAACTAAAGCACTTAAGTCCACCAGCTTCGCTGTGTTGACCAACCACTCCCTGCCTGTTCTTCCTCTTAATCTTATTGGCCTTAATCTATAGCTCTCCCTCAGTTATTTCTCCTGCTGACCTACTGCTCTGGTCCCCTCCCTCCCCACCACCATACTAGGCAGTTCAAACTGTTTGTCTGCCTTCCACTTTTCTCTTTACTCGCTTTTGTTTCTGTCCCCTCTTTACTACCCTCTGACTTCCTGCAATGGTTCCCATCCCCCTGTCATATCAATTTAAACTCTCCCCAACAGTGCCAGCAAACAGCCCCACTGGGACAATTGTTCCAGTCCTGCCCAGATATTGACCGTCCAATTTGTAATGGTCCCGCCTCTCCCAGAACCGGTTCCAATGTCCCAAAAGTCGGAATCCCTCCCTCCTGCACCATCTCTCAAGCCACGCAATCATCCTGTCTGTCCTGTCATTCTTAATCTGACTAGCACGTGGCACTGAAAGCAATCTCGAGATTACTACCTTTGAGGTCCTACTTTTTAGTTTATCTCCTAACTCCCGAAATTCAGCATGTAGGACCTCATCCTGTTTTTCACCTACACCGTTGGTGCCTATATGCACCATGACAGCTGGCTGTTCATCCTCCTCCTTTAGAATTCTGAGACATCCAGGTCCTTTGCAGTCAGAAGGCAACATACCTTCCTGGAGTCTTGATTTTGTCCGCAGAAACATCTGTCTACTCCCCTTAAATTCGAAGCCCCTATCACTATAGCTCTACCACTCTTTTTTCTGATCTCCTGCGCAGCAGAGCCAGCCATGGACCCATGAACCTGGGAACCTTGCCTTCCCCTGGTGAGCCATTTCCCCCAACAATATCCAAAATGGTATACCTGTTTTTGGAAGGAGATAGCCACAGGGGACCCCTGCACTGCCTTTCTACTCTTCCTCTGGCTGGTGGTCACCCATTTCCTCTCTCCCTCAGTACTCTTTATCTTGCTAAACGTGCTATCCACGACTTCCTCAGCATCGTGGATGCACCAAAGTGAGTCCATCCGCAGCTCCAGAGCCGTCAAGAGGTCTAGCTGCAGCTGGACACACTTCTTGCACGTGAAGGAGCCAGGGACAGTGGACACGTCCCTGATCTCCCACATCACACAAGAGGAGCATGGCACGGGTCTGGGATCTCATGCCATGACTTAACCCGTAAGTTAACTTACAAAAACAACTACAATGCCAAGAGAAAAAGAGAAAAATGAAAGGAGAAACTACTTACCAGTCACCAGCCAATCACCTACCTGCTGGTTGAAGTGACTGAGTTGATTTCTCCCTGAATCAATCTGCTGACCGTGATATCCTTCTTTACCTTTGCTTGTCCTCGCTTTGACACCAGTTCTTCAGCTACGAACAGTACAGTCAAGATGACTGAGTTGACTTATCCCAAAATTCTCTTCTGCTGCCTCTATTGGACAAGGATCTTTCTCCTGTTTGTCATGGGAGGGGTTTTTGGCTGCCCACAGTACAGTCGAGGTGACTGAGTTGACTTGTCCCAGAATCCTTTTATGCCATCTCTATTGGTCAACAATGTCTGCCCCAACTAATACTGAGCCGGAAAATGAAATAAAATAATAATAATCTTTATTAGTGTCACAAGTAGGCTTATATTAAAACTGCAGTGCATAGAATCATAGAATTTACAGTGCAGAAGGAGGCCATGTGGCCCATTGAGTCTGCAACGGCCCATGACCCGTAACCCAATAACCCCACCTAACCTTTTTGACCTTTTAAGGGGCAATTTAGCGTAGCCAATCCTCCTAACTTGCACATCTTTGGACTGTGGGAGGAAACCGGAGCACCCAGAGGAAACCCACGCAGACACGGGGAGAAAGTGCAAACGCCACACAGTTACCCGAGGCCGGAATTGAACCCAGGACGTTGGAGCTGTTAGGAAGCAGTGTTAACCACTGTGCCACCATGTTGCTTCAATTTTCATTAGTGTCACAAGTAGACTTACATTAACACTGCAATGAAGTTCCTGTGAAAATCCCCTAGTCGCCACACTCTGGCGCCTGTTTGGGTACACTGAAGGAGAATTCAGACTGTCTAATTCACCTAACAAGCACATCTTTCGGGACCTGTGGGAGGAAATACACCCAGACAAGGGAATAGCGTGCAGAGTCTGCACAGACCGAGCCAGGAATCGAACCCTGGTCCGTAGTGCTGCGAAACAATAGTGCTAATCACTGTGCTACCAAGCTGACCTACATGAAGTTCCTGTGAAAATCCCCTAGTCACCACACTCTGGCGCCTGTTTGGGTACACTGAAGGAGAATTCAGACTGTCTAATTCACCTAACAAGCACATCTTTCGGGACCTGTGGGAGGAAACACACCCAGACACGGGAATAGCGTGCAGACTCCGCACAGACCGAGCCAGGAATCGAACCCTGGTCCGTAGTGCTGCGAAACAATAGTGCTAATCACTGTGCTACCATGCTGCCCTACATGAAGTTACTGTGAAAATCCCCTAGTCGCCACACTATGGCGCCTGTTCAGGTACCCTGAGGGAGAATTCAGAATGTCCAATTCGCCTAACAGCACGTCTTTTCGCAGACAGTGACCCAATCCGGAAATCAAACCCGGGTCCCTGGCGGCTGTAACACTCTCTCATCTGTAGACAGCTTTTACTGGTATCCATTTCACTTATTTGTTTTTAATGGAGCATGTTATATATGTGTGTATATTTTTCAAGTAATTTCATTCGAATTATTCTAAATCTCTGTGCTTCATTTAGGAAAATTGACCCCACTGGTGAAATAACCAAATAATATTTGTTTCTGCTCTCTCAAGAGTTGCTGTTGTGTGTGGAAAGGTGGAGAGGGAGGGAAGACTAAAGGATATAAAAATAGGTTAAAATTGGCTAAAGAGAATAATACACAATGGCAGCAGGTATTGATTTTCCAAATAGAGTTACCAATTGTACAATCAGAAGTGGAATGTTGAAATAGCCAATAAAATGAAAGCATGGCTAAGATTTGATTTGTGCGGTTGATCAGTGTGAATGCTGACAGTTTGGTTCGTACAGAACATGGTGGGGATAAAATCTGCTGGATCATTCCTGACAGTCGGTAATGTTTACGCTCTGTCACCATTTGGTAAAAACATTTCATCTTGGCAACACAGATTAACTTGTGCACAACCGACAAAGCTCATTTCAGGGAGACTGCTGGCTAAAAGAAGACACAATAGAGGCAGAAAAAATAAGTATATGGGGATCAGAGCTGGGTCCTTGCTGTTTGTAATGTGTATTAATGATCTAGACTTGAAGGTCCAGGGGTATGGTCAGTAAGTTCACAGATGACACAAAAATTGGTGATGTGGGACATAGTGAGGAAGCAAGCCTTAGGTTACAGGATGATAGAGACAGGCTGGTCAGATGGACTGAACAGTGGAAAATGTAACCTATCCCTGAAAAGCGTGAGGTGATGCATTTTGGGAGGGTTAACAAGTCAGGGGAATATACAATGAATGGTAGGATTTTGCAAGCCCAGGGAGATGAAATGTAGTGAGACATGAATCCAAGATCCAAGTTGAGACCGTACTCATGCGTGTGGAACCTGGCTATCAGTTTCTACTCGGCGAATCTGCATTGTCGCAGATCCTGAAGGCCGCCTTGGAGAAAGCTTACCCAAAGATCAGAAGCTGAGTACCGTCCAATGCCAGGCGAAATCCTACCAACTGTCCTGGCTTGAGACACTTCACATCACTTTAACCTGTGATTATCCCTCTCTCCAGTCACACCGCCTGGACCTGTAAAGACAGCTACCTGCAAAGACTTGCATTCAAAGTATCATCTTGCATCATGGTTTGGTCGATATATGCTGTGTTTGTGTAACCTACCTCTTCACTCATCTGACGAAAGAGCCATGCTCTGAAAGCTCGTGATTCCAAATAAACCTGTGGACTTTAATCTGGTGTTGTAAGACATTTTACTGTGCCCCTCAAAGAGAGAAGAAGCCTATCGTCATCTTGAACTATGGCGACTTTATTTTTATATATGTCCTCTTAAGTTTGTACACCACAATCAGCTCCACCCCTCTACCTTCCTTACTCCAGGGAAACCAACCCCAACCTAGCCAGCCTCTTCAAAGGATAGAGGTGACTGGTGATGATTTAAAAAATATATATATTTTATTCCAAACTCAAACAAGATTGTGTTCTGAAAATCACCCACAATCATTGCATATAGTTTGTAACATTTTTCCCTTTAACCCCCCCACCCCCGCCTCCTCCCCCCCCCCCCCCCCCCCCCCCTCCCCCCCACTCCCACCCAGTGACAGACAGATCCTTGAAGATGGATAGGAACAGGCACCTCTGCACATAGAACCCTTACTCCAACCCTCTCGGGATGGACTTAACTTTTACCAGGCTCAAAGATTCATTCAGGACCCCCACCCATGCCCCCACCCCCGGTGACATTGCTAATCGCCAGTTCAGCAAAATCATTTGCCGGGCAATCAGGGAGGCGAAATCCCACAACATCAGCCCCCTTCCCCTCCTGCAGCCTTGGCAACTCCTAAATTCCAAAAATTGCCACCAAAGAGCAGGGTGTTACATCCAACCCCATTATCTCCAATAGAGCCCTGAACACCACTTCCCAAAATACTTCCAGTTTCACACCATCGCCCCCCACCCCCCCCGCCCCCCAAGAACATATGGGCAATGTTCGCCGGCCCTCACCCACATTTCTCACAGTGAACCTCCTCCGCAGAGAAGAACACCTTCATCCAGGCCCACGTCAAATGCATCCTATGCACCACCTGCAATTGAATGAGACTCATTCTCACAAATCAGGACATTGCATTATACCTCATTCCATATTCCCCCACCCTAGCTCGGTCCCCAGATCTTCTTCCTACCCGCCCTTGAACATTTCTACTAAAGTCATCTCTTTCTTTCCCAAACACCCATAAATATCATCAATCCCCCATTCCCCCCACACGCCTGGAGCTAACAGCTTTTCCAATAATGGATACTCCGGTATTTGGTGGAAAGTAGGCAACTCCTTCCACGCGTAATCCCGAACTTGTCAGTATCTGAACTCACTCCCCTTAGGGAACTCAAACATCCCCTGAAGCTCTGCCAAATCTGCAAACCGTTCTCCTACTCCTTCACCCACCCTACCCCAGCCCTCTGCCACCTCTCAGATTGCATCCATCTGTCTGCGCGCAAACCTATGGGGCTGGATTCTCCGCAGCCCGCGCCACAAATCGCGGCCAGTGGCGGGGTGGAGAATCCAGTTTGATGCTGTAATCGTGTCCAGCGCCGGTTTGCCGATTCTCCGGGCACCAAACATCACGTCACCGGGGAGTACGTCGCGCCGCCGGGAGGCCATTGCCAGAGGTCCACTCAGCAATCCTCCCGACCGGCTGAGTTCCCGACGGCGTGGAACTAACCACCTATTGCCAGTCGGGATGCCCTGGTCAGGGGCGGGCAGATCGGAGACCAATCGGAGACGCTTGTAGGCGGCCAGGGATTTAATGTGCGGGGGTTGAGGGTCGGGCGTGCGGCCGATCGGGGGGTGTCTCTTTCTTCGGTCTGGCTCCGCAGTCTGAATCCGCCATGAAACACAGCGCGGCCGCTGGAGACCGCCGCAGTGCGCATGCGCGGCTTCTGACCCAGAAGTACGGGGGCCCGTATCTGCAGCATTCACTCTGCGAACTTACTTGCCTCCTGCAGGGCTATGAATTCATTTAACTGTTTTTCAGGGATTTCAGGAGTAAAACGCCACCGTTTTAAGCCGGCGTGGAGACATAGTCCCAATGCTGGAGATTCCAGCCCATGATTCCTGCACAGCGGGGTCAGTACCAGCGCCCACCCCAACTTAAAATGCTTCCGTAACTGATTCCAGATCTTTATCGCTGGCACCATCACCAGGATATTAGTATATTTCCCCAAGCCAAACGGGAGTGTGCTGTTAACATAGCCCTTAAACTCGACCCCCTACAGGAGTATTCCTCCACACCCATTCCTACCCCCCACCAACATTGTCTCACCGTCTCCACATTAGCTGTACAGTAATAGTGCAGCAGATTTGGGAACGCTAACCACCCCCCACCCCCCCCCCACCCCACCCCCCTCTCCACTCGCCTCTTCCTCTGCCAAAGGGCCCTACTGATTCTTGGTGTTGTGCCTGCTGCACAAACACGGAATTCAATCCATCTACCCTTCAAAAAAAGGCCATAGGGAGAAACATTGGGAGAGACTAGAAGATAAACAAGAACCTCGGCAACACATTCAACTTAACGGCCTGCACCCTCCCTGCTACTGACAACGGAAAAGCGTTCCATCTCCTCAGATCCCCCTTAACCTTCTCCTCCACCAGCACTATTAAGTTCCACCTGTGCATCATTACCCAATCATGCACAACCTGAATCCCCAAATACCGGAACCTCAGCAAACCTCAATGGGAAAGGCCCAATTTTCATACTCCTCCCCAAGTCATTCACTGGGAAGACCTCGGACTGTTTACTCCGCACCCTTGCACCGAAATCACGGCCGGCGCGGTGGTGTGGATTGGAGGCCAGGGGGGCCTTATAGGATGCCGGGGGGTGTTCGTGCGGGGGTTGAGGGTCGGGCACGCGGCCGATCGAAGGGGACTCTTTTATGGGTCTAGCTCAGCGGTCTGAGTCCGCCATGGAGCGCGGGCGCTGGATGCCGCTGGAAGCCGCCGCTTTGTGCATGAGCGGCTTTGCTGCTCCATGAGCAGCCTCTGACCCGGAAGCGTGGGGGCCCGTATCTGCAGCAAAAGCTGCGAGATCTACTCTGGGCCCCTGATAGCCCCCGCAGGGCTGGGAACTCGTGTCCCTTTGATCCAGGGTTTTCAGGCATAAAACTCTACCGTTTTGACACCGGCACGGGAACATAGTTCCAATAATGGACAATCCAGCCCCTCATTCTTTCCCACATTCAATTTGTACCCAGAGATGGCATTGTATTTTTCGAACAAGTTCATAATTCTTCTCATGCTCTCCAAAGGGTCTGCAATAAGCCATCAGCATACGACACCCTATGTTTCTTAGCCCCCTCACAATCCCCCACTACTCCCCAAATGAAGGAGCACAATAGCCAAAGGCTCTATCGACAATGCAAATAACAATGGCAACAAAGGGCACCCCTGCCTCGTTCCCCTGTGCAGCCTAAAGTTCTTAAAATCCATCCCATTCATTTGCACACTCGCCGTGGGGGATATGTAGAGTAACTGTATCCATGTCTAAAATGTCGGCCCAAACCCAAACCTCCTGAAGGCTTAATTGGGTCAAAGGCCTTTGCCACATCCATTGACACTATCATCTCTGGCACCCTGCTCCACAATGGCTTAATGACCATGTTCAATAGCCTCCCAGTGTTGTTCGACAGCTGCCGCCCCTTCATGAAACTTGTCTGGTTGTCTGATACCATCTCCTGCACACACCCCTCCAATCACCTTGATGGCAACCTGGCCAATATCTTCACGTCCGTATTTATCAACGAAAAGTGTCTGTATGACTCATACTCCGGTGGATCCATAACTTTCTTTGGAATCAAAGAAACAGAGACCTGTGATAACGTAATTGGCAAATGCCCCCTCTCCAGTGCCTCATGAAACATACTCAGGAGGTGTGGGGCCCATTCCCCCAAGAACATCTTGTAAATTCCACTGGGAAGCCATCCAGCCCTGGAGCCTTCCCCAACTGCATTGATCCCAACCCCTTCACTATCTCCTGCAACCCCAGCGGCTCCTCCCTCACCTCTGAGAACTCCAACCCATTCAAGAAGCGCCCCATATCCGTCTTTCCCCGGGCTCAGATTGATACAACTCTCTCGATAAAAGACCTAATTAATTTAGACCATAAGACCATAAGATATGGGAGCAGAATTAGGCCACTTGGCCCATCGAGTTTGTTCTACCATTCAATCATGGCGGATATTTTTCTCATCCTCATTCTCCTGCTTTCTCCCCATAACCCTTGATCTCCTTATTGGTCAATTTGCTCTGGTGTCATCACCACACTACACCCAGCCGCCCCTACCTGCCCAATTTCTCATGCCACCACCTGTCATCTCAACTGTTGGGCCGGCAGGCGACTAGCCTTCTTACTGTACTCATATTGGGCACCTCCATCCCTACAGAGCTGACTCACCATCTTTCCCATTGTCAATTGGTCAAACTGCCTCTGCAATTACTTCCTCTCTGCCAAAAGCCCCCTAGTCGGGGCGTCTGAATACCTGTGGTCTAATTCCACTATACCCTCCAGCAACCTCCACCTCACCTCCCTCTCTACCTCATCCCTATCGGCTTTAAAATAAATCACCTGCCCCCGGAATACTGCTTTCAATGCCACCATGAATGTGGCCGCAGAGATCTCGCCATTCTTTTTTAAAAGTTAAAGTACCCAATTCATTTATTTTCCCAATTAAGGGTCAATTTAGCAAGGCCAATCCACCTACCCTGCACATCTTTGGTTTCTGGGGGAGAGACCCACGCAGACACAGGGAGAATGTGCAAACTCCACATGGACAGTGACCTGTGGCCGGGTTCGAACATGGGTCCTCTGCGCGGTGAGGCAGCAATGCTAACGACTGAGCCGCCGTGCCATCCCCAAGAGGGCTCCCCAAACTGATTAAAATCTACATAACTCTTTATTGACAACTGTACCTTATCGCAAAACTTTTTATCCATGAGTAACCCCAAATTGAATCTCCACCCCGGTCACTGTGCCCGCTCTGCCTCAGGCCTCACAATTACATAGAACATAGAACAGTACAGCACAGAACAGGCCCTTCGGCCCTCGATGTTGTGCCGAGCAATGATCACCCTACTCAAACCCACGTATCCACCCTATACCCGTAACCCAACAACCCCCCCTTAACCTTACTTTTTAGGACACTACGGGAAATTTAGCATGGCCAATCCACCTAACCCGCACATCTTTGGACAGTGGGAGGAAACCGGAGCACCTGGAGGAAACCCACGCACACACGGGGAGGACGTGCAGACTCCGCACAGACAGTGACCCAGCCGGGATAGTGCGGCGCATGGTCTAAAATGACTATGCCTGCATACTCCGCCCCCATGACCTCCGCCAGCATCTCCTTCCCACCACAAAATATATTCGGGAATACACCCGGTGAACCCGGGAGAGAAACAAATAATCCCTCTCCCCAGGACACCTCCATGGATCAAACCCCGCCCCCCCCACCCCCCGCCCATCTGTTCCGTAAGCACCCCTAACTTGGGCCTTGACCTGTCCAGCCTCAGACCCAACACACAATTAAAATCTGAGTGGAATGTTTGCTCAACGCACCCTCTCCTGAATCACACCTGGTCCTTTAATAATAATCTTTATTGTCACAAGTAGGCTTACATTAACACTGCAGTGAAGTTACTGTGAAAAGCCCCTAGTCACCACATTCCGTCGCCTGTTCGGTTACACAGAGGGAGAATTCCGAATGTCCAAATTGCCTAACACCACGTCTTTCAGGGCCTTCCTGGGTCCTGCAGGAAAACTGCATCAGCCTTTAGATTCTTTAAATGCGCAAATACCCTTGACCTTTTAACCAGCCATTTAGCCTCGGACATTCCAGGTTACTACCCTCACCAGGGGCTTCCCTCCCCGTCTAATAAGGTCCTCCATCATCCCCTAATTTAAGTTCCATTCAGCTATCAGCTCTCCAAACCACTTGACCTCACACAAAATGGCCACCCCCTCCATCTCCCCCTCAGTCTACCTTGATAAACAACTGAGCCACCAACTGAACACTTCCCCATCTCCCTTTCCTCCCACTCCTTCCTTTCCCATCCCCTTCTCGACGACCCCTCCCCACTCTGGCTAGCCAGCACAGATGCCACCCCCACATTGCTTCCGTTTACTCTCATTTCTCGCCAGCATGGCGGCTCCTGCCTGGAGGCCTAAACAAAGGACCCAACCACCACCTCCCATCTCACCCATCCCGCCCACTCTACTTTCTCTATCCACTCCACTCTTCAATTCATCGTGCCCCCCCCCCCCACCCGCCCCCCCTCCCCCACGCACCAAACACACCTACAAAAATTTCCATGTTAGGACAAATCACCAGCCCCTTAGAACTAGGAAGCGCACATAAAGGACATCACACATACATACAAAAATCAATAACATATCACAGATGTAATAAAACATACCCCTGATAAATCGTGAAACATACAAAATGTCCCAAACCTAACCCTCCCCTAGCCCACGGTCCCGAACAAAGCAACTCACCTCTTCTGGCATCTCAAAATAATGCTCTTTGCCCTTGAACGTTACCCACAACTTGGTCGGGTACAACACCCCAAACTGAATGTAGCTCCGGTAGAGTTCAGCTTTGGCCGTGATGAATCCGGCCCGCCTCTTGGCCAGGCCAGTCCCAATGTCTTGATATCCCGTGACCTGATTCCCTTCCCAGCTATAGTTCTGCGTTGCTTTGGCAACCTCAAAATTTTCTCTTTATCTTGAAACTTGTGCATTCACAGCCCTTGGCTTCTGTCTCAGGGATCAGTGGGCCCTATCCACTTCAGGGTCCTTCTCAAATACCTTTTCATCCACCAAATTCTTAAACATCTGCATCACGTAATTGGTGGCACTCATTCTCTCTGCTCCCTCTGGCTCACCCAAGATCCGCAGATTCTGCTGCCTAGACCGATTTTCCTGCTCGTTAACCCTTGCCTGCAGCACCTTGCACATTTCCCCAAACATCTCCACCTCCATCTCCCTTCCCCTCTTCCCCCTCCCCCGGTGACCTCTGATCCTCAACATGCTTGGCCCTCCTATCTCTACCACTACATTTAGGGGCAGCACGGAAGCACAGTGGTTAGCACAGTTGCTTCACAGGTCCAGGGTCCCAGGTTCGAGTCCCAGCTTGGGTGGGAATGTGTGCGGAGTCAATACGTTCTCCCCGTATCTGCGTGGGTTTCCTCCGGCTGCTCCAGTTTCCTCCCACAAGTCACAAAAGACGTGCCTGTTAGGTAATTTGAACACTCTGAATTCTCCCTCTGTGTACCCGCCCAGGCGCCGGAATGTGGCGACTAAGGAATTGTCATAGTAACGTCATTGCAGTGTTCATGTAAGCCTATTTGTGACAATAAAGATAATTATTATTGTATTATTATAATGCTGTTGCAATTAAATCTCTGATTTGAATATTAACATGGGTAATAATTCTCCTGATTCGGGTATGCTAATTTCCGATTGTTGTGTCTGACCTTGATGTTCCCCTGGCTGTTTAGATTTAACCATATTCATCCGGGCTTGTCCTGGAGTTTGCTGACCTGTCAGTGTTTAATTTACACATAACTCATTTTTCTCCCAGTCGTAGGGGGTGTTTCGGGGAATCTATCCTTCATTTTCCCATTGATTACCATAACATCTGGAATTAGGAATTCTATTTTTAGGCGACTGTTGTCTCTGTGGTGGTTGCCAAGGGGGTCCTTGAGGGGATTCTCCTGAGAATAATTGTCGTTGATGGAACCGGGTCCCCGTGAGTCCCAATCATCTCTCTTGGAGAGTTTTCTTTAAGGCTGCTATGAGTCCACTATCTTTTAGCTATCCTTTTTTAAAAATAGTTTGTCAATGCTGGCACAAGGATTTCAGATACTCGATTAACTTTTGCTTGGTTGAGATGTCCAATTCATTAGAATGAGTAGTGATGCGACCATCAATTCACATGAGACAGAGAGTTGAAATGAACAGTGGTTTTAATCAGGTAGAACTGTGCCTGCCTGCGACTACGCTGTACTGAGTGCCGCCTACGGGCTGAAGATCTATATACCTCCCCCGAGGGGGCAGAGCCATAGGCGGAGCCCACAAGGGCACTGACATGATCCGATGTAATGTAATGTAATACAATGGTGAATGGTAGCAGTAATACATTCACCACAAGTAGTCTATTAGTATTAAGTAAACAGTCCATACATGCACCTACAGAATTATTACAGTAAGAACTACTGCCAGGGGTATTTATCTCGAAGCTGTACTGGTAAGCCCAGTCTCTGGATTCTAAAACATTGTGTCTGCAGCGTAAGCTGCAAGCTGTTAACCCTTTCAGGTATTCTGCATTTACTGCTTCATATATTTCTTGGGATACTCTGTATTTTCTTTCCTGCATTTTGTTTATCTGTATGTCTACAGGTTTGAACGCGTTCTATTAGAGATCACACCATTTCTTTCCTTACCGTGTTTCAAATATTTTTATGAAGTTAAACCTCACAAACCAACACTTTGGGTGCCATCTGTCGCTGGTTTAGGAATTCCCAGACCCAAATGTATAATCTTACATGTCTATTTCTGACTGAACTAATGGGACTATCCTCTTATCTCCACCATCCCCATCCTCCCACCATTCACACCTTCCAGACACACCAAATCCTGCACCACAGGGATCAGCAGGATCAGAAAGACTATCTTTCTGTCCGACACAAAATGAGCTCTCACTAGAGGGAGATTACTGTCCAGTGCTTAAACAGTTAAACAGATTTCAGTCACCCCCCAATGGAAGTTTTCGTCTACGTCACCCATAATTAGATCTTCCTACCTTTTTTGGTTGTGGATCCTTTGTCACTTAAGACTTCCTAAATGAGTTTCTAGGACTTAAGTAAAATGCACAGTTTATATTTTTTAGTGGGAATTTTATTAAGAAAACATTTGAGATTGTAAAATACAAAGACAGTTTAAAAAGAGGACTGTGTTAACAGCTATCTGCTGATGGATTTTCTTCATTATGAGAAAGATATTGGACTTCCGGTGGCAACATGTAGGAGGAGGTTGCAGGTTGGGTAGCTCTTGCCACAGTCCTCGGTTTTTGGTCTTTTTCACCTGATTTTGGGAGGATTTACATGGAAACCTGACCCAGTTGAAAGTTGGTTACAGGAGGATGTCTGAGAACCAAGGAAAGAATATTTTGAAGAAACGTGCGAGCACTAGTCTGCTGATGGTTGACTTCACTGAGGAGTGCGGTGGGAGGAAAAATGGCGGTGGTGAGCTCTCCAGATGGGGTCACTCTAGTAACGATGGATGTGCTGGTGGAGGTGATGCCGGCTGAGTTCGAGAAGCAGTTCAGCAATTATTTCGAGTAGAACACAGAACATAGAACAGTACAGCACAGAACAGGCCCTTCGGCCCTCAATGTTGTGCCGAGCCATGATCACCCTACTCAAACCCACGTATCCACCCTATACCCGTAACCCAACAACCCCCCCCTTAACCTTACTTTTATTAGGACACTACGGGCAATTTAGCATGGCCAATCCACCTAACCCACACATCTTTGGACTGTGGGAGGAAACCGGAGCACCCGGAGGAAACCCACGCACACAGGGGGAGGATGTGCAGACTCCACACAGACAGTGACCCAGCCGGGAATCGAACCTGGGACCCTGGAGCTGTGAAGCATTTATGCTAACCACCATGCTACCCTGCTGCCCCACCAGTAGCTGGGAGGGAAATGCTGGAGAGTCTTAAGCAGTCTGTGGAGGACTAGTTGGCCCTGGTAAAGGAAGCGATTGGAAAGACATCGGAGATGGTGCAGGGAGCATGGTGAGGTGTTGAAGGACTGGAGGTAACGCTGTCCAGGCACAGTGACCAGCTTGTTTCTCTGGAGGCCGAAGGTGGAGGACAGTAATAAGGGCCTGAGAGCAACTTTCGAGGACCTGGAAAACAGGTCCCGGCAGCTGAATCTACAGATTGTGGGGATGCCTGAGGGTGTGGAGGGCCCATGGTTGGTGGAGTACTTTTCAGCAAAGTTTGGGAAGCTGTTGGGGGAGGAGGAAGAACCCTCCACTTCAAGGTGGAAGAAGGCACAGCAGTCATTCTGGCCGAAGCCATGGACTATCAAGCCACCTAGGGCTGTGATAGTTTGCTTTCATGGCTACCAGATAAAGGAGGAGGTGCTGCGATGGGCTAAGCAGGACCGTGAGGTGAGGTGGGAAGGCAGTGGTATTTGGACATACCAAGATGTCACAGTGGACTTGGCGAGAAGGTGGGCAGCATTCAATAGAAGGCATCACCTTATAAAAACAGAAAGCATTTTAGAGTGGTCTACCTGGCAAAGCTGATGATCACGCAAAACTCCAAGGATCAATTCTTCGAGATGCCGGTGGAGGCAAAGGCGTTCATGAAGGTAGAGGGACTGGGTCTGAACTGAGAATAGTAGAAGTAGGACTTTGTTTTAAAAGGAATTGTTGGAGGGCTATGCGTTTTGTATTTTCTTGGTTTAATTTGGGGCTCTTTATTCTTTTTGTATTATGGTATTGTTAATTGAAAAGTGTTTTGGGGGATTGTTTATTGAATGGGGTTGCTTTGTTCTTTTGTCTTTTGTGGTTTTAGGGGCTGGTACATGGAAATGGAGAGGAGGGGTGAGGGAGGTTCAGAGGGGGAGAGATTTTTGAGGTATTAAGCTGTGTGTAGAAGGTTCCTTGGGTTTGGTTTTTGTTGATTATTGGGTGGGGCAGGTGGGGGAAATTGCAGTACGCTAGTAAATGGGAGCAAAGTGGAGGGAGGGACTGCGGCCTGCTGATCCCTGTGGTGCAGGATTTGGTGTGTCTGGAAGGTGTGAATGGTGGGAGGATGGGGATGGTGGAGATAAGAGCAATTTCAAGAGGATGTAGTTGTTTAGTTGTTTTTTGGGGGGGTGATAGGGGATGACGGGGGGGGGGGGGGTCTGGTAGGTTGCTGACGGTGACTGAGGCTTGTTCTTTGTCCTATGTGATGGGTGGGGCCAGGTGCCATCTTGCGTGGGTTCTGCTGGTTGGTGCATGGTGGGTGGGGGGAGGGGGGGATGCAAATTCCAGATGTAGAATGTGGTGGCGGATCTGGGGGGCAGATATGTGATGGTCTTCGTGAAGGGCAGGCAGCTCGCGAGTAATATAAGACGGCTGTTGAATGTGGTGATGAATCTGTCGGGGGCTCTGGTACCAGAGGTGGTGGTGTCCATGGATGCGGAGAAGGCATTTGATCGGGTGGAGTGGCGGTACTTTTTCGAGGCTTTGGGTAGGTTTGGGCTGAGATTTGTGGCATGGGTACAGTTGCTGTATGTGGCACCAAGGGTGAGGGTGAGGACGAATGATATGAGCTCACAAACCTTTGGTTTACACAGGGTACAAGGTGGGGTGCCCAATGTTGCCATTGCTGTTTGCACTGGCCACAGAGCCATTGGCGATGGCGCTCAGGGGGTCGGCAGAGTGGCATGGGACTATCAGGGGACAGAGGGAGCATCGGGTGTTGCTCTATGCCAATGACCTCTTGCTGTATGTTTCGGATCCGTTGGAGAGTATGGGAGGATTATGGATCTGCTGGGGAGGTTTGGAGGGTTCTCGGGGTACAAGCTGAATGTTGGGAAAAGAGAGGTAATCCCTGTGAATGAGCTGGGACAGCGGGCTAATTTAGGGGGGATGCTACTTACGGTAGCAAGGGATAGGTTTAGTTATTTGGGGATTCAGGTATCGAGGGAATGGACAGGGCTCCATTAGTGAAACTTAACAAAGCTGGTGGAGGAGGCTGGGGAGGATCTTAAGAGGTGGGATACATTGCACTTAACGTTGGCGGGGAGGGTCCAAGTGGTGAAAATTAATATTATGCCGAGATTCTTGTTTATCTTTCAAACTCTTCCGATATTTATAGCAAAGGTCTTTTTTCGGAAAATGGACACGATCATTTCTGACTTTGTATGAGCGGGGAAGGTGCCGAGGGTGGGGAGGACACTGTTACAGAGACAGAGGCAGCAGGCGGGGAGTTGGCGTTGCTGAACCTGCTTCATTATTATTGGGCGGTGAATGTGGACAAAGTGCGGCTTTGGTGGGAAGAAGAGTGGGTTAGGATGGAGGAGGAATGTCATAAGCGGTCTAGTTTGAGGGCTTTGGTGACGGCAACATTGCCAATGGCTCCAAGTAGATATTCAGGGAGCCCAGTGGTGCAGTCCATGGTGAAGATATGGAATCAGATGAGGAGGCATTTTAAGGTGGAAGGGATGTCAGTGCTAACGCCGCTATGCGAGAATCATGGGTTTGAGCCGGGGGGATGGATGGATAGTGTATAAGGAGGTGGAGGGTAGTGGGGCTGGTCAAGTTGAGGGATCTGTATTTGGAGGAAGGGTTTGTCAGTTGAAGGAGCTAAGGCAGAGTGTAGAGCTGCTGAGAGGGGGTGAGTTCAGGTACCTGCAGGTTAGGGACTTTGCACAAAAGTTCGGGAGGGGGTTCCCTAGGTTGCCGGGATACATCCTGCTGGAGTGACTGCTGCTTCCAGATGTGGAAGGGGAGGGAAGAATTGTGGATATATACAAGTGGCTGGGGGAGCATGGAGGCGAGCGGGTGGTGAAGATCAAGGAGAAATGGGAAGCGGAGTTAGGAGGGGAGATCAATTGGGGAATATGGAGTGAGGCACTGCATAGGGTAAACGGAACCTCCTCTTGTGCAAGGATGAGCCTGATACAGTTTAGGGTGATGCACAGGGTGCATATGACTCGGGCGAGAATGAGTGGGTTCTTTCAGGGGGTAGCAGATAAGTGTGAGAGGTGTGGGCGGGGGCTAACGAATCACGCGCACATGTTTTGGGGTTGCGAAAAATTGGGAAAATTCTGGGCAGGAGTGTTTGCAGTCTTATTCACGATAATGGAGGAGGAACTGGACCCGGATCCGTTGGTGGCGCTATTTGGGGTCTCAGAGAAGCCGGAGCTCATGGAGAGGAGGAAGGCCAATGTCTTGGCCTTCGCCTCTCTGATTGCACGGCGACGAACTTTGCTTGAGTGGCGGTCAGCATCGCCACCGGGGTAGTGGCTTGGTTAGGTAACCTGTACGGTTTCCTGTGATTAGAGAAGATAAAGTATGAGTTGAGGGTCTCTTCAGGGGGGTTTGAGGAAAGGTGGGGGATGTTTGTGACTGTGGTTAAGGGTCTGTTCGTCGCGGGGGAGGGGCGCGAAAAAGGGGAAAACTGTACAGACTGTACAGTTGATTGTTGGGAGGTATGTTTCCCGGGGTGTTTATTCACTGTAATCTGTTCTATACATGTTTGTAATAAAATAATTTAAAAAAAAATGATACGTGATGATCTCGGGAATACTGGAGGGCGGGTTAGTAGTTTTGGGGAATGTATCTGCTCCAAATTGGGATGATGTAGAGTTTATGAAGAGGGTGGTGGCGACTATCTCGGAGAGGGATATGCATCAGTTGATACTGGGGTGATTGGAATAAAGTCTTGGATCTGAAGGTGGAGTGTTCCAAACCAAAGTCTGTGTCCTCTGTGCCTGAGCTCACGACCACGTGGTTCACTCATGGTCTCAGCCGTTCGGGAACCCGGTGTGGCAGCTGCGGACTGTGTCCAACGACGCCACAGTCGGGCGGGAGCCATGCTGCTGGCCCGGGAGGTTTCCACAGGGGCTGGGGGGACTGGTGGGGAGGTGGTCAGGGGATGGCGAGGGGGTGTCCGGGGGACACAATCTGGCAGGTCAGGTCTGTGCACGGCCGATGCCATGTTGTACAGCGCGACCGCTGCAGGTCGTCACCTTGCGCATGCACGGGCACTGACCTGGTAATTCTCCAGCCGTTTATTTCGTGGAGGTCGGGGGTTTTACGTGGCACAGCTGCTCGCCCCTCACCGGTCGCAGCATCGGTGAGGGGGCGCACCAATTCTTTCCATGTAAAACGCCATGAAACATAGAATTTATTTACATAGAATTTACAGTGCAGAAGGAGGCCATTCAGCCCATCGAGTCTGCACCGGCTCCTGGAAAGAGCACCCTACCCAAGGTTAACACCTCCACCCTATCCCCACAACCCAGTAACCCCACCCAACACTAAGGGCAATTTTGGACACTAAGGGCAATTTATCATGGCCAATCCACCTAACCTGCACATCTTTGGACTGTGGGAGGAAACCGGAGCACCCGGAGGAAACCCACGCACACACGGGGAGGATGTGCAGACTCCGCACAGACAGTGACCCAGCAGGGAATCGAACCTTGGACCCTGGAGCTGTGAAGCGATTGTGCTATCCACAATGCTACCGTGCTGCCCCCTCCGTACTTAGCCTCAGAATCGGAGAATCTGGCCCCTGGAGTTTGGATGAAGGCTATTAGCAGCTCTGGGGTTCAGTGTGAGGGTAACGTGAGCATTTGTTAAGTATGTAGAGTTCAACAAAAATGGGGAGGTCGCGCCCTCGGTGCTATGGGAGGCATTGAAGGGGAGTGGTTCGATAACTGCAGAAGAGATAATTGCAAATAAGGTGCAGACTGAGGGAGGAGTGCCAGCGGCTGCTGGATTAAATTTTGAAGGTGTATGGTAAATATGAGGAGGACCCCACACCCTAACTATTGGCTAGTAGCAAGAAACTGCAGACTCAGCTTAATCTGGTGACTGCGGATATGGCGGTGCGTCAGCTGCTGAGGGCTCGGTGAATATGGGGAGAAGTCTAGCCACTTGTTGGCTGGCCAGTTGAGGTGGTAGGCAGCTTGCCGAGACATTGTTCAGGCGTGGGATATGGGAGGGAGGCTAGTGGCCGTGCCTGAGAAGGTGAATGGGGCATTTGAGGCATTCTCTGCACAGTTATAGAGGTCAGAGCCGCCAAATGATGAGTCGGACATGGGGGAGTTTCTGGAGGGGGTGGAGTTTCCTACATTGGAGGAGGAAGGCAATCGGAAACATGCAGACGTGTTCCCAGTGGAATGTAATAAAAGGTTTGCAGACCGGCTGTTACTGCTGCTAATGGAGGCATTTGAGGAATCAATGGCTTGGGGGGGTCGCTCCCGGACACGATGCTGCAGGCATCCGTCGAGCTCCTTCGGAGGAAGGATAAGGGCCTGGTGGAGTGCAGGTCATATCGGCCAATCTCTTTATTGAATTCAGAGGCTAAGATCCTGGTGAAGGTGCTGACGCTCAGTTTGGATGGGTATCTCCTGAGCATTGTTGGGGAGGATCAAACAGGGTTTGTGAAGGGTAGGCGGTTGTCCTCTACTGTGCGATGCCTGTTAAATGTGATTCTGTCCCCGCCGGAAAGGGGCGGGGTACGGGAGTTATTGTGGGGCTGGACGCACGAAAGGCCTTCGACATTGGAACTATTTGTTTGGGGTGTTGGAGCGGTTTGGGATTGGGCCCAGGTTTATGTTGTGGGTAAAACTGTTATGCAAGGAACCTAGGGCTTGTGTTCACACAAATAATATGAGCTTGAAGTATTTCCAGTTGCACAGGGGATTGAGGCAGGGATGCCCTATGTTCCCTCTCTTATTTGCGTTGGCGGTAGAGCCTTTGGTCAAGGTATCAGGCTGGCATGCCAGGGTGCCCATGTGGCACCATCAGTGCCAGGGCACCAACTGGCACAAAGTGCATGCAGTTGGGGGCCTCCAATCCCCTGGGAGAGTCCCATGAGTACCGTTTAGTCTGGTCCCCATTTTGCACAGGACAGTACTAAACTGCGCTCGCCCGAGGTCTCCGAGGCAAAGGGGATTGATCCCCCCCCCAAAACATTCATTTTTTATGGTTTGTCTCTTCAACACAGTAAGAATATTTCTCACATGTTCAGTGCTTTTGGGAGGTCAAAATGGTTCCGTGGCTGGAAAAGCTTGGGAATTCCTGTGACGAGCTGAACATCTCATCAGGCTGCAGTTGTAGTTCCTAACAGGGCCATTGGGTGTCAGCATCGCTCAGAGTCCCATCATCGATGTGAACCAACCAGCTTTGTCTTTGTCCATTGACCGTTTGGAGATGGGGGTGTGGAGGGGCACGCACCGTGGAACCATCTTTTGGACACAAAGGGCTGACAAAGAGAAAGGTTAGTGCAGCTTTTCACAGTAACTTCATTGAAGCCTACTCGTGACAATAAGCGATTTTCATTTGATTTTTCAGGTGCGGGTGAGCTGGATGGCAAGATTACCCTGCTCTGTTACAGAGGATTCAGCTGTGACCTTCAATGGGCAATGTGACCTCGGGGAATACCCTCCCTAGACCTCACCACCTTGTTCGCTTCATTGGAGCTACCTGCTTGACCAAACGATTGGTCATTTTGACCATTCATGGCTCACTGTTACATTTTGTTTTTACTGCCCTTGCAAAGTATCTTTAATTGTGTTGAAGGCACTATTTAAATACAAGTTGTTGTTACATTGTTGGCCCATCAGAAAGCTTGCAGTCATTAGAACATGAAGGGGTCTGGCACCAACTGGGCCCATGACTTTGTTCAGAGCGTGGGTGGCACGGTAATGCAGTGGCTAGCACTGTTGGCTCACGGCGCAGACACCAGTGTTCGATCCTGGGCAGCACGGTGGCACAGTGGTTAGCACTGTAGCCTCATGGCACCGAGCACCCGGGTTCGATCCTGGCCCGGCGTCACTGTCCATAATGTGTTTGCACATTCTCCCCGTGAATTCGTGAGTCTCACCCCACAACCAAAAGATGTGCAGGGTGGGTGAATTGGCCACGCTAAATTGCCCCTTAATTGGAATAAAAAGAATTTGGTACTCTAAATTTTTTTTTTTAAAAGACTTTGCTCACAGCTTGGAGCCCTGCCTTGACATTCAACATAGTGAAGCTGGATATCCCACTGGCAGGGGAGGGAACAGTGGCATGATGCTGTTGCATTGGCATGAAATGTGACATGGACATGTTGAGAAATGTTCTGCTTCCATCGCCGAACCTGCCCAATGAGAATGGAAGATTACAATTCTGGCCCGAGAGGGACATATAATCCAGGGGGATACAGCAGTACAGCAGTGATGTGTAATCCAAGGAGTACGGTCATATGTTAGGGACATGTAATCCAAGTGATATGGTTACATGTCAAAGACGTGTAATCCAGGAGGATATGGCCACATATCAGGGACGTGTAATCCAGGAGATATGATCATATGTCAGGGGTGTGTAATCCAGGGGATAAGGTCACATGTCAGGAGTGTGTAATCCAGGTGATATGGTCACATGTCAGGAACATGTAATGCAAGGATTACAGTCACATCTCAGGGATGTGTAATCCAGGACATACAATCACACATCAGGAACGTGTAATTCGGGGGCGGGGTGGGGGTTACAGTTGCACGTTAGAGAGATGTAATCCGGAGGGTACAGTCACATATCAGGGACATGTAATCTGACGAATATGTTCACATGTCGGAGACATGTAATACTGGGGATATGGCTGCACGTCAGCGATGTCTAATCTAGGGGAGACGGACACATTGCAGGGACGTTTAATCTGGGAGGAGATAGTCACATGACTGAAGTGTAATCCAGGGGGTACGGTCACATTGCAGCGATGTGTAATCCAAGGGGATATAGTCATTTTGCAGGGAAGTGTAATCCAGGAGATATGGTCACATTACAGCGACGTGTAATCCAAGGGGATATAGTCATTTTGCAGGGAAGTGTAATCCAAGGGGATATAGTCACATAGCAGCGACATGTAATCCAGGAGGATACGGTCACATTGCAAGGACGTGTAATCCAAGGGGATATAGTCATTTTGCAGGGAAGTGTAATCCAGGGGGATACGGTCACATAGCAGCGACATGTAATCCAGGAGGATACGGTCACATAGCAAGGACGTGTAATCCAGGGGGATATAGTCACATTGCAGTGGCGTGTAATCGAGTGAATACAGGAATTTTCCTTACAGGGCCAAATTATCCTTTTCTGTTCCAACCTGGCTTTCTGGGGTAAAGCACAGTGTGACTATATTAGCAGCATTACTTCCTGCGCAGGCAGTTTTGCTCGTTTGCATTATTTCCAGTTTCAGTTTCAATTCTCATTGAGGAAATGATTTGATGTAATTCACTCAGGAATGCAAAACTGAGCTGAAAACAACAACTTTCCTTGATCACGCTATAGAAGTCGAGTGAAAGCTGAGAAAAGAAATCAACACATTGGGTTATACGATCAGCATTATGAGGTAAAGTTGACTGGAATTACTTTAGTCCTGAAATTTACCTGTAGACGGTTAAACGAAGAGCTGTTTTCAGGAATAAAGTAGCAGACATTACAAAGCAGTTCAAACACATTAATGGGGATTTGTTTTCTGGGGGGGTGTGAGCATTGCTGGCTGGGCCAGCATTGATTCCCCATCTCAAACTGTCCTGGAGAAGGTGGTGGTGAGCTCTGTGAACAGTGCAGTCTGTCTCTTGTAGATACACCCACAGTGCTGTTAGGAAGGGAATGCAGCACCTTGGTCTCACAATAGTGAAGGAACAGCAATATGGGCTGGATTAACCGCCTCGCAATGCCGAAAACACAAATCGCGAACGGGCGGAGAATCGGGCTTCCGGCCAAAATCGAGGTGCACGCCCATCGCCAATTTGGGCGCCATACTCTGGTCCCTCCCTGGTGGCACAAATGAGTTTTGCGCACTGCGCCGACAGGGGCGTGCAAAACCGGCATTTGCATTCATTTACGTGCACTCACTGGGTAAGACCCAATCTGCTCTGTGCTTTCACGATGCTCAGCCCCTCTCAGGTAGCAGTCACACGGACTTGATTTACTTCAGGGATTTACTAACGGGGCCTGGGTGCCATGGTCACTGAGGGGGGGAGAGAAGGTAAGCAAAGTTTTAAAAAGTGCTAAAATTTGTAGAGCTAGTTGGGGGGTGGCAGCCAGGGCCGGGGAGAGTAGCGGGGAGCGACTTAGTGACAGGTCAGTGGATTCAAGATGCCCCCTTCGGGATTGGGGTGGCCTGGCTCAGGCTGCTGTTGCTGCAGGAATTGTTTTAAACACACCCATTTGGGACAAGTTATAAGCCCCTGGCTGCTCACCCTGCTGACTGCTCACTGTGTCCTGTAAATGTTCACAGAGCCTCTGATCATTTGGGAGCTCACCCAGGCCGCCTCTCTGGAAACCCTTAGACCCCAGCTGACCTATCAATGGGATGGTCATGGCCAAGCTCAATCAGTAGCACACCAGGTGCTGCCACTCCTCAGTGCACTCAGCAGAAACACAGCCACACTACAGAAGTAGCAGGGGAATAGCAGAGTTCACACCAAACAAAGGATATATGCACTGTGGCCTTTGGCATCCTCACTGGCACACTGGCCCTCTCAGGGCAGATGTCTCACCAGTGACTCTACCAGCTATCCCACCCTTCAGGAGCACCAGCAGTCCCAGAGTCCGGCCTGCTTACTGTGCCCCTGCTCCCTTCCATCCTGCCCCCGGTCACAATGCAGCTAGACTGCCACCAGACGAAAACCTCCTTCGCTCACACTCATCTGTCGGACCTGTCGCTAAACGTAGAGTCGATTGGTAGCACACCATGGCCCTCTCTGATGTGTTGGGTACTCTGGATCCGCGGTGACTGCGTTTACCTCAGCAGTAACATAGACAGGCTACCAACACTTGAAATAGTACAACACTATTTTATTAAGCTAGAAACTGTTGAACATATTTTCACTGTGGGTCGACACTATGTTAGATTAAACTAAAGACCTATGCCTATCCTAACCAGCCTATGCGCTCAGCACATGGTGAAGATCTGTGCTGCAAGCTGTGAGCTCTGTCCCTCTGAGAGGCTGCATCCCAAATGAGCGGGAAAATTGATGCCCTCTGTCTTTATAGTGAGTGTGCTCTAACTGGTGATTGGCTGCGGTGTTGTGTGTGTTGATTGGTTTTGCTGTGTGTCAGTCAGTGTGTGTGTCTGCACCATGATATACTGGTGTACATTATGACATTCCCCCTTGTATAAAAATTGTATGTTTGTGGCAATAAATAATGTGTGGTGAGAATGTTCCTAACTACGTGTGGAGTGCGAAGACATATTTACAAGACAATGTACTTAAGAACTAAGCTATTTACATGGGAAGGTGTCTGGTGCAGATAAACAGTATGCAACAAAAGAGTAACGAGATCAACATTATATACAAACCAGGGAATTGATCAAACAATGAAACAGTTCAGAGAGTCCATAAATTTGAAAAGTTCATAAATTTAGTCTCTGAGGTGGGCGACGAATTCTGGTTGACCGCCTCAAGGGTGGGTCGAGAGTCGTCGGTTCAGGAGCGGACTGGACTGCGTCAGAGTCAGGGGGAGGCAGAGCGACAGGGAGCTCTACATAGTCCATGGCAGGGTCGTCATGCCGGTGAGGCGAGACCCGAAGATCACGTGGCGAGCGTGGAACGAGATGAAGGGCACGTCAATTGCGGCGCAGAAGAGAGCCATCCGGTAGACGAACCAGGAACGAGCGGGGGGCCACCTGCCGGAGGACAACAGCGATTGCAGACCAGCCATCACCTGGAAGATGGACGCGGACGTTGTCATCGGGAGCCAGAGCAGGGAGATCAGCTGCACGCGAGTCATAAGCCGCCTCGTGCTGGGCACGAGACTGCTGCATCCGGCGAAGGTCTGGAACGTGGTCGAGGTCTGGGACATGGATGGACGGCACTGTTGTCCTCAGGGTGCGATTCATGAGTAGTTGGGCTGGCGACAGGCCAGTGGACAAGGGGGCGGAGTGGTAGGCCAGCAAGGCAAGGTAAAAATCAGACCCAGCATCGGCAGCCTTGCATCGGAGCCTTTTGACGATATGTACATCCTTCTCTGCTTTGCCATTGGATTGGGGGTACAGGGGACTGGACGTTACATGGGCAAAATTGTACCGCCTGGCAAAGTTGGACCATTCTTGCCTGGAGAAGCAGGGGTCATTGTCGGACATAACTGAGCGGGATGCCGTGTCGAGCAAAGGTTTCTTTACATGCACGAATGACTGCAGACGAGGTGAGGTCGTGTAACCGTATCACCTCCAGGTAATTAGAAAAGTAGTCCACGATTAGGACATAGTTTGTACCCAGCGCGTGTAACAGGTCGATGCCCACCTTGGTCCAGGGTGACGTGACCAACTCATGGGGCTGCAGGGTTTCATGTGGTTGTGCCGGCTGGAATCGCTGACAGGTTGGGAGTTGAGCACGGTGTTGGCTATGTCCTCATTAATGCCAGGCCAATACACTGCCTCTTGGGCCCATCGGCGGCACTTCTCCACTCCAATGTGGCTCTTGTGTAGTTGTTCCAGGACAAGCTGGAACATGCTATGTGGGGTGACAATGCGGTCCAGTTTTAGAGGAACCCCGTCTACTACTGCCAGATCATCTCTGAGATTATAGAATTGAGGGCATTGGCCCTTGAGCCACCCGTCTATTAGTTGGCGCACGACACGCTGGAGCAAGGGGTCGGCAGCCGTCTTGCGACGAATTTGGATGAGGCGTTCATCCGAGGCAGGTAGATTGGAGGCCGCGAATGGCACATGGGCGTCAACCTGGCAGACAAATCCCGCTGGGTCACATGGAGTGGTGACTGACCTGGAGAGAGCGGCAGCAACGATGAGTTCCTTTCCTGGGGTATATACCAGCTGGATGTCGTTTCGCCGGAGCTTGAGAAGAATACGCTGGAGGCGAGGCGTCATGTCGTTCAGGTCTTTTTGTATGATATTGACTAGCGGGCAATGGTCTGTCTCGACGGTGAACTGAGGGAGTCCATAGGCATAATCGTGGAATTTAACGACACCGGTCAGAACGCCCAGGCACTCCTTTTCAATCTGCGCATAGTGCTGTTCGGTGGGGGTCATCACACACGACGCATATGCAACGGGGGCCCATGATGAGGCCTCATCACGTTGAAGGAGCACTGCTCCAATGCCGGATTGACTGGCATCCGTAGAGATTTTGGTCTCCTTGGCTGGATCAAAACAAGCTAAGACTGGGGCCGTGGTCAGTTTTGCCTTGAGTTTCCTCCATTTGTGTTCGTGGGCAGGGAGCCATTGGAAGACTGTTGTCCTCCTGACCAAGTTCCTGAGAGCCGTGGTATGAGAGGCGAGTATGAGTTTCCCTAAAAGCGGAGGACCGCCTTCTTGTCCTCCGGTGTCTTCATAGCCTTGATGACAGCTACCTTGTCATCATCCGGCTGCACACCCAATTGGGAGATGTGGCCTCCGAGGAATTTAATCTCAGTCTGATCAAAGGAGCATTTGACCGTGTTGAGGCAGAAGCCATGCTCATGTATCCGTCTGAAGACGCGCTGGAGGCGATTAACATGTTCCTGCGGAGTGGTGGACCAGATGATGTCATCGACATAGACGCAAACGCCTTCAATACCTTCCATCATCTGTTCCATAATCTTATGGAACACTTCTGATGCAGAGATTATCCCAAACAGCATCCTGTTGTAGCAATATCTTCCAAAGGGGGTATTAAACGTGCAGAGTTTCCTGCTGGATTCATCGAGCTGGATTTGCCAGAATCCCTTTGAGGTGTTGAGTTTGGTAAAGAGCTTGGCGCGAGCCATCTCACATGTGAGCTCTTCGCACTTGGGAATGGGATAGTGCTCTCTCATAATATTGCGGTTGAGATCCTTGGGATCAATGCATATTCTCAGTTCGCCGGAAGGTTCTTTTACACATACCATGGAGCTGACCCAGTCAGTCGGTTCCGTGACTCTGGAAATCTCTCCTTGGTCCTGGAGGTCCTGTAGCTGCTGCTTGAGGCGATCCTTAAGGGGTTCTGGGGCCCTGCGAGGTGAGTGCACCACAGGCATGGCATTCGGTTTCAACAAGATCTTGTAGGTGTGCGGGAGCGTGCCCCTTCCCTCAAAGACGTTGTGGTATTGGTTAATAATGGCGTTGAGCTGCACCCTAAAATCATTGTCCTGAAAGGCAGACGTGTCAGCAGGAGAGAGGGAGTGATCCCTCTGAACTAGGTTCAGCAGCTTGCATGCCTGCGCACCAAGCAGGGAGGCTTTCGAGGATCCCACAATTTCAAAGGGAAGGATGGCTTTGTGTGACCTGTGCGTCACTTCAAGTTGGCATGAGACGCTGGCAGCAATGGCATTGCCATTATAATCTAATAGCTGGCAGGCTGACGGCAGGATGGCTAGTTTGACACAAAGGCTTTGGAGGTCAGATTGGCAGAGGCACCAGTGTCCAGGCGGAATCGTATTTGGGACCGGTTGACCGTAAGGGTGGCACACCACTCATCATCCGGATCGATGCTGTGTATCGGTAGAGGCTGGACTTTTTGCTTCGGGGGCACACTGTTTTTGGTAATGATACCGACTCGAAAAGGCGCCTTCGGGTCCTCGATGTCAATATCGGGCAGCAGGTGTGAATCGGGCTCGGTGACCGTGGGTTGAGTGGTCCGGACATCCCTGCAAGGCTGGTTGGAGCGGCGAGAGTTGGCAGGCTGAACAGACCTGCATAAAACAGCAGAGTGGCCACGTTTTCCACATTGTAGGCAGCGTCGGGATTTGGCAGGACATTGCCGCTTTAAGTGAGCGGAGCCACAGTTGCCGCACATTGCGCCATCGTGCATGCACGATGCAGTCGTACATGGTGCGTGCCTGTGCAGTGCGATCGTCGACGTCGCCGTCCCCTCGTTCAGTGCGCGCATGCGCGGGAGGCCGCGAAAAGGGCGCAAAATGGCCGCCCTCATCCAGGCTGAGGCCCTGGAGTTGCTTGATTGCTTGTACCCGTTCTGTCTCGTGGGGACCTTGCCGCGCCGTTTTGGCTGCTTGGGTGTGTGAATACCGATTAGTGACGTGTTCATGCAGCACGCAGGTCTCGATGGCAATCGCTAGGGTGAGCTCCTTAACCTTGAGGAGCTGCTGGCGTCGGGGGTCTGACTGAACACCGAAAACGATCTGGTCGCGTATCATGGAGTCGGAGGTGGACCCGTAATTACAGGACTGCGCAAGGATGCAGAGGTGGGTGAGAAACGACTGGAAAGGTTCATCCTTACCCTACAAACGCTGTTGGAAGAGATAACGCTCGAAACTTTCATTCACCTTGATGTCGCAGTGACTGTCAAATTTGAGGAGGACCGTCTTGAATTTTGATTTGTCTTCACTATCAGCAAGGGTGAGAGAGTTGAAGATGTGGATGGCGCGGTCCCCGGCCGTGGAGAGGAAGAGAGCGATCTTCCTGGCGTCTGAAGTAGCTTCCAGGTCTGTGGCTTCAAGGTAGAGCTGGAAGCATTGTTTGAAGATCTTCCAGTTGGCTCCGGTGATGCGGAGAAGCGGTGGCGGGCGGACGCTGTCCATTTTGCAGGATAGCTGTGTGCTGGTGGAAGGCAGATCACTTGCAGGTAGGTCTAAGAAGTTCCAACATGAACTACTGGTAACATGATGTGTTGGGTACTCTGGATCCGTGGAGACTGCATTTACCTCAGCAGTAATCGGGGTGGTGGTGGGGGGGGGGGGGGGGGGGGGGGGGGGGGGCAGGTCAGAGCCTCCTCATGATTGGAGGAATCCCACAGGATATAAAAACATCGACCTGTGAGAGGTCGGGAGGGTGACCCTACGGGGAGAGGTGTAGAGTAGTTATTATATTGTGAATAGTAAATAAACTGAGTTGTATCCTGGCTACCTGGCTTTGTGTGGAGTTCTTGCCTTCGATCTTAATATATATGTTGGTATGTTGATTAATTTTACGCTAAACTAAAATTATTCACGTGGCATCAATTTACCTACATAGCTCTTGTATTCTTCTCCAAGCACTGACTGTCGAGAGTGCTGAGTCATCTAGTTGCATGTGGTAGATTATTGGAAGCTTGCTAATGGCATTGCAATTAAAGACATCCTTGTACTGACTCATCCCTGGAGCCGATGGTGCAGAGCATGTACATCTGGACTGACTCTGATGAACCCCAATGCAATTCTGTGCCGAAGAACTAACAATGGCTTAATGTTTTGGTTGGCTGTATGGAAGTACTTTTGGACAGGGATGAGAGAAACCGTCGCGTTAAGATGCAAAACTGGGGAAAGGCAAATTACGATAACATTAGACAGTAATTGAAGAATTTGGATTGGGTGCAGCTGTGGATAGTAAATGAATATCATTGATATCAATAAGTTGATTAAGATTCAGGAAAGTCATGTTCCTGACAGAATGAAGGGTAAGTATGGCAAGTTTAGGGAGCCTTGGATAACAAGGAATATTGTGAACACCGGCAAAAAGAAAAAGGAGACTTTTGTACGGTTTATAAGGGTGGGGACAGTCAAAACCCTTGAGGAGTATAAAGAAAGCAGGAAGGACAGACCAAACACACACATTCTCACAGCTCGCAAATATCAGAGTTAACTGTTAGCCCTCTCTCATGGCGACAGATTCTCAAAGAGACAGCAATTTCACAATCGCTTAATTAAAATACTGAACAAAATCTTCCATTCTCCTTCATCATATAACTTTATCTGTGTTATTCCATCAAAGTCAATTTTCACTGATTGATTTTATAGGCATTAGCTATTCTGAGAGACATTTTTGTTTGTGCAGATGACTTGCTTGCTGAAATGGTTAAATTTGGTAATGAACCGAAGGAGGCGGAGAATGGGTGGAGAACTTGGAATGATGCCATTTGCGGCTGTTACGGGATCTCAAACATTATTTATTTTTTCCTTTAATGTGACTCAAATTTATTTCCTGTTCTTTAAAATGAATTCAAATTTCAATGTTCGCTATTTAACCAGTGTTTGAAAGAGATATTACTGGGTTTGTTTTTTGATTCAAATGAATTGAATTAGTGCCGAGTTTATCTGGATGGCTTGAAAGGCTGAGGGCGGGATTATCCGGGAATTGGCAGGACGGGCGAAACGGCGCTGTGGAGTGGCGGGAACCACTCTGGCGTCAGGCCGTCCCAAAGGTGCGGAATCCTCCGCACCTTCAGGGGCTAGGACGGCGCCGGAATACTTTGCACCCGCCGGCCGGCGTAGAAGGCCTTTGGCACCGTGCCAGCTGGGTCCGCACATGTGCGGGAGCGTTAGCGTCTGCTGAAGTCATCCCTGCCCATGCGCAGGGGGGTTCACCTTCGCGCCGGCCATTGCCGGGTGGGGAGTGGGAGAATTCGGAGGCCGGAGGGGGCGGGATTCACGCCAACCCCCAATGTAGGAGGCCTACATGGCCCACGAGTAGGAATAGAGTGCCGCCACGGCACAGGCCCACCCGCGGATCAGTAGGTCCCAACCGCGGGCCAAGCCACCGTGGGGACACCCCCGGGGCCAGATCGTCCCACGCCCCTCCGAGGACCCCAGAGACCGGCCACGGAGTTGGGTCCCGCCAATAGGGACCTACCTTGATTTACGCCGGCGGGACCCGGCAAAAACAGGCGGGAACTCGGCCCATCGCAAGCCGGAGAATTCGAGCGCCCCCGGGACCCATTGAGTCGAGCCGGTCCCCACCATTCTCCGAGGCGGGTGGCGCGATTCACGTCGTGGCGACTTTTGGGGGGTGGGAAAATTCGGAGGCCGGCGGGGGCGGGATTCACGCTGACCCCTGGCGATTCTCCGACCTGGTGGGGGGGTCTGAGAATCCCGCCCCATATCTCAAACTGAAAACAAATCTCTAAAATTTGAAACGATCTGAAGTTCTTCTAGACAAGAATCCATTGTCACGTTTCTAACCTTAATCTTGTATTGACTTTACTCCCCTTTTTTTGTTTTGTGAGGGGGATTTGTCATCCTCAGATATTTCTGAACAAAAAGCTGATTGAGCGTTTCAGCCCCTTTTTTACTGTGCCGCAGTGTTTCTTATTGAAATCCACCCGGCTTCCACTTTTATTAATTGGGTTACAATGTTTCTGGGACATTGTACCTTCCCCTCCTCATTCCTCAATGACCACGAGGTCTGAACTTTTGGAATTTTACTTTATTTGATTTTTTTATTTTCCTTTGAACATGTCTAAACTTTTAGTTAATTTAAAATGTCCATTCCCAAGGAGCCTGTTTCCTTCCCCTCTCCTTGAGACATTCCAGGAATGCTGCATGATCTTTTAGGCTAATTGAGTTAGATTTCCCGCAATGTTTACAGTTCCCTTTCTTTACCCTACAGTCCTTAGCCATAATTGTAGCAATTTCCTGTGATTATTTTGCCAGTTTGCATAATCTGTACTGCCGCTATCTTTTCTTGTTTTATTACTATGCTTAAAATTATTTGTTGTGAATGTGGGAGTGTGAGAGCTCAATTCCTTTAAACTAGCCTGTTTTTCAAATGGTGTGAAGGCTTTATATCTGTCATTTACATTATTAGCATAACACTGCACGAGGGTGCACTTAATTCTGTCATTTGTTCTTCTAACTGGTGAACTAAGATGACTCCTGCCTTATTTTTTTTTGCCGCATCTCGCTTCTGTGTATCCCACCATTTTCTTTGTTCCACGGGGCTGCGTCGGGATCCCACCCATCTCTGATCATTTTTTTTTGTACCAGAGTGTTTTGCTCTTACCCGAACGCCAGACTCATGGATCCCGGGAGACCCCAGAAAAGCAGCCTCATGCCTCTCTTTTCCATGATGTGTTAACCGTGTCGTCTCTATCACCCGTGTATCTGGTGTGCTCGACGACTGTGCTCAGAGGCTTTGCCTATCGTCCACTCCCGGAGGGTGGGGGTCCTGTCGCTTGGCACTGTGTCACGGTAAATTTCTCGACCCGTTATTCACTCAACAGTCTGTGCGTCTCGGATTCCCAACTAACTCTGGCCGTCACGTGAGAGCTCAATTGCCCCCTCAATTCAGGCTCAGCATGCTTCCACGAGCAGCCAATTAGTACTAAAGAAAATGGTATATCGGACCAACAAAACAAAACCAAAAAAAGAAATTTTAAACTGAGTCTTTTACTCACTTGGCCTTGATACCAGATTCGTTGGATGTTGCCTCACCGTCCGTCTGTCTCGCCGTGTGACTCTAATTTCTGGCGGTCAAAGATTTGACTACTCGCCTTGTCCACCGGCTCGATCAGCGTTCGGCTCAGCGACCCCCTGCGCCAAATGTTAGAGGTGAAAATATTCACATGAAGGCTTGAGGAAAGTAAAAAAGCAGGGTATCATATCAGAATTCTGGGAGAAAAGGCCTGAGGCTTTGCAGCCTATTGACAGCACCCTTTCTCACTTGAGCTAAGGTTCACACGGGTTAACACGGGGCTGGATTAGCTCACAAGGCTAAATCACTGGCTTTTAAAGCAGGCCAGCAGTACGGTTCGATTTCCGTACCAGCCTCCCCGGACAGGCGCCGGAATGTGGCGACTAGGGCCTTTTCACAGTAACTTCATTGAAGCCTACTCGTGACAATAAGCGATTTTCATTTCATTTCATTTCATTTCATACACAGATTCAAGGGGCGGAATTAGATGTATTCTTATTTACGTACAATCAATCAACTATATTCGTGTCACACATCATTACATGCAGTCAATCAATTTTCTTAGCATCCCAGTTATCACATATATGGTTAAAGTGGGTGCTGTCTTACCCACCCCTAACTTCATACAGAAGTCATTCAAAACTAACACAAGGATATGTCCTGTCTGCAGCTGTGGACCTTGAGCTTACTAATGATATATTGCATTCCTTGTTCTGTGAAGCTGTTATCAGCGGCTGTTAAAATTCTCCCTATACATACCCACGCCTGCTTCTCATGAGGTAGTTTACAGTTTGTAACTTATTGTCCAGGAATGTGGCTAGTTCGGCCATTTTGTGTTGTTAGTATTGCTTTAATAGTGAACAGCCATTTTGTGTCTTTTCTGATATTAACAAGCATTGTGTATACACTGTCTATTTCTACAAATTGCTTCTTCTAAACAGGCATCTAAGCCAATGAGTACCGTTTGTCTCATCAGAACTATTCAAAAGAAATATAGGAGCACAAATGTAGGGCCGCCTATAATTTATATCATAGTCCAGTATCAGAAAATGCCCTCCAACAGGGTAACCCTCACATTAAGGTGCAAAACTGGGGAAAGGCAAATTACAGTAAATGAATATCATTGATATCAATAAGTTGATTAAGATTCAGGAAAGTCATGTTCCTGACCGAATGAAGGAAAAGTATGGGAAATTTAGGGAGCCTTGGATAACAAGGAATATTGTGAACACCGGCAAAAAGAAAAAGGAGACTTTTGTACGGTTTATAAGGGTGGGGACAGTCAAAACCCTTGAGGAGTATAAAGAAAGTGGGAAGGTACTGAAGCGGGAAATTAGGAGGGCTAGGAGGGGTCATGAAAAGTCCTTGGCAAGTAGATTTAAAGTGAATCCCAAAGCTTTTTATTTATATGTAAAAAGCAAGAGGGTGGCCAGGGAAAGGATTGGACCACTTAAAGACAGTGGGGGGAATCTATGTGTTCAGCCAGAGGAACTGGGTGAGGTGCTGAATTAATATTTTGCATCAGTGTTCACCAAAGAAAGGTACTTTGTGGAAGATGGATTGGATTTGTTTATTGTCATGTGTACCGAGGTACAGTGAAAAGTATTTTTCTGCAAGCAGCTCAACAGATCATTCAGTACATGGGAAGAAAAGGGAATTAAACAGAATTCAAGAAAATACATGAGAATACATAATAGGGCAACACAATATATACAATGTAACTACATAAGCATTGGCATCGGATGAAGCATACAAGGTGTAGTGTTAATGAGGTCAGTCCATAAGAGGGTCATTTAGGAGTCTGGTGACAGTGGGGAAGAAGCTGTTTTTGAGTCTGTTCGTGCGTGTTCTCAGGCTTCTGTATCTCCTGCCCGATGGAAGAAGTTGGAAAAGTGAGTAAGCCGGGTGGGAGGGATCCTTGATTATGCTGCCTGCTTTCCCCCGGCAGCGGGAGGTGTAGATGGAATCAATGGATGGGAGGCAGGTTCGTGTGATGGACTGGGCGGTATTCACGACTCTCTGAAGTTCCTTGCGGTCCTGGGCCGAGCAGTTGCCATACCAGGCTGTGATGCAGCCCGATAGGATGCTTTCTATAGTGCATCTGTAAAAGTTGGTAAGGGTTAATGTGGACATGCCGAATTTCCTTAGTTTCCTGAGGAAGTATAGGCGCTGTTGTGCTTTCTTGGTGATAGCGTCGACGTGAGTGGACCAGGATAGATTTTTGGTGATGTGCACCGCTAGGAATTTGAAACTGCTAACCATCTCCACCTCGGCTCTGTTGATGCTGACAGGGGTGTGTACAGTACTTTGCTTCCTGAAGTCGATGACCAGCTCTTTAGTTTTGCTGGCATTGAGGGAGAGATTGTTGTCGTTACACCACTCCGCTAGGTTCTCTATCTCCCTCCTATATTCGGACTCGTCGTTATTCGAGATCCGGCCCACTATGGTCGTATCGTCAGCAAACATGTAGATGGAGTTGGAACCAAGTTTTGCCATGCAGCCGTGTGTGTACAGGGAGTAGAGTAGGGGGCTAAGTACGCAGCCTTGTGGGGCACCGGTATTGAGGACTATTGTGGAGGAGGTGTTGGTGTTCATTCTTACTGACTGTGGTCTGTTGGTCAGAAAGTCAAGGATCCAGTTGCAGAGTGGAGAGCCAAGTCCTAGGTTTTGGAGCTTTGAGATGAGCTTGGCTGGGATTATGGTGTTGAAGGGGGAGCTGTAGTCAATAAATAGGAGTCTGATGCAGGAGTCCTTGTTTTCGAGATGCTCTTGGGATGAGTGTAGGGCCAGGGAAATGGCGTCTGATGTGGACCGGTTGCGACGGTATTCGAATTGAAGTGGGTCAAGGCGTTCCGGGAGTATGGAGGTGATGCGCTTCATGATCAGCCTCTCGAAGCACTTCATTACGACTGACGTCAGGGCCACCGGGCGGTAGTCATTGAGGCACGTTGCCTGGTTCTTCTTTGGTACCGGTATGATGGTGGTCTTCTTGAAGCAGGTGGGGACCTCGGAGTGGAGTAGGGATAGGTTAAAGATGTCTGTGAATACCTCTGCCAGCTGGTATGCGCAGGCTCTGAGTGCACGACCAGGGATCCCGTCCGGGCCCATCACCTTCCGTGGGTTCACTTTCAGGAAGGCCGATCTGACTTCGGAAACTGTGATGGTGGGTATGGGTGAATTATGTGTTGCTGGGGCACTCGATAGCGGATTGTTGGTTACCTGCACAAACCGAGCATAGAATGCATTAAGTTCATCGGGGAGAGGTGCGCTGCTGCCAGAGATACTGCTCGGCTCCGCTTTGTAACCCGTGATGTTGTTTAGTCCTTGCCACAACCGCCGAGAGTCTGTCTGTGACTCTAGCTTAGTTTGATATTCTCTCTTGGCATCTCGGATGGCTTTGCGGAGGTCGTACCTGGATTTCTTGTATAGGACAGGGTCGTCTGCCTTGAACGCCTCAGATCTGTCCTTCAGTAGGGAGTCAATCTTGCGGTTGAGCCATGGTTTCCGGTTGGGGAACATACGTACTGCTTTCTTTGGCACGCAGTCGTCCACACATTTGCTGATGAAGTCTGTGACGGTGGTGACATACTCATTTAAGTTAGTCGCTGAGTTCTTAAATATGGACCAGTCCACTGTCTCCAAGCAGTCACGTAAGAGCTCTTCTGTCTCCTCGGACCAGCACTGCACAACCTTTTTAGCTGGATTCCCCCGCTTGAGTTTCTGCTTGTAAGCCGGGAGAAGGAGCACAGTCTTATGGTCTGATTTCCCAAAGTGCGGTCGGGGGATGGAACAGTAGGCGCCCTTGATTTTTGAGTAGCAGTGGTCAAGAGTGTTGTCGCCCCTGGTGGGACAGGAGATGTGCTGGTGGAATTTTGGCAGTACACTCTTGAGGTTGGCTTTGTTGAAGTCTCCGGCCACAATGAACAAGGCCTCCGGGTGTTCTGTTTCATAGTTGTTTATGACTGTGTACAGTTCATCCAGCGCCTTCCTCGCTTCTGCCTGGGGTGGGATGTAGACCGCTGTGATAATGGCTGAAGTGAACTCACGTGGAAGATAGTATGGGCGGCACTTTACGGTCAAGTATTCCAGGTCTGGGGAGCAGTAGGTCGCCAGGGTCACCACATCCAAGCACCAGGAGGAGTTGATGAGGAGGCAAACCCCTCCACCCTTCGCTTTGCCCGAAGATGCCGTGTGGTCCGCCGGGTGAATAGAGAAGCCTTCAGGTTGTATAATTCTTGGGTAAGGTGTGTGGGCAGTCTGGATCATGTTAACATTGAAAAGTAAGAGGTATTGGGTCTTTTAAAAAATATTAAGGTAGATAAGTCTCCTGGGCCAAATGAGATTTACTCCAGAATTTTGAGAAATGCAAGGGAGGAAATTGCTGGAGCCTTGACTGACATCTTTGAATCCTCATTGGCTACAGGTGAGATCCCCGTGGACTGGAGAATAGCTAATAAGTTTAAGAAAGGTAGCAGGGATAATCCTGGAAACTATAGGCCGGTGAGCCTCACGTTGGTAGTAGATAAATTATTGGAGAGAATTCACAGGGACAGGATTTATACCCATTTGGAAACAAATGGGTTCATTAGCGATAGTGGCATGATTTTGTGAAGGGGAGGTCGTGCCTCACTAACTTGATTGAGTTTCTTGAGGAGGTGACAAAGATGATTGTTGAGGGGAGGGCAGTGGATGTTGTTTGCATTGACTTCAGTAAAGCCTTTGACAAGGTGCCTCATGGCAGACTGGTACAAAAGGTCAAGTTACACGGGATCAAAGGTGAGGTGGTAAGATGGATACAGAACTTGCTCGGTCATAGAAAGCAAAGGGTAGCAGAAGAAGGGTGTTTTTCTGAATGGAAGGTTGTGACTAGTGGTGTTACACAAGGACCTGTGCTTGGGCCTCTGTTGTTTGTAGTGTTCATATACGATTTGGAGGAAAATGTAGCTGGTCTGATTAGTCAGTTCGCGGATGTCACCAAGGTTGGTGGAGTGACAGATAGTGATGAGGATTGTCAGAAGATACAACAGGACATAGATAGGTTGGTGACTTGGACAGAGAAATGGAAAATAGAGTTTAATCCGGACAAATGTGAGGTAATGCATTTTGGTAGGTCTAACAAAGAGGGAAAAATACTGTAAATGGCAAAACTCTTAGGAATATAGAAAGTCAGAGAGACCTGGGCGTGCAGGTCCACAGATCTTTGAAGGTGGCAACAGAAGTGGGCAAGGTAGTCACGAAAGCATACGGAATGCTTGCCTTCATTGGACGGGGCATTGAGTATAAAACTGGCAAGTCATGCTACAGTTGTATAGAACCTTGGAGAACCACTTGGAATATTGCGCACAATTTTGGTCGCCACACTACCAGAGGGTTGTGGAGGCTTTGGAGAGGGTGCAGAGGAGGTTTACCTGGATGTTGCCTTGTCTGGAGGGTGTCAGCTATATGAAATGAAAATGAAAATCGCTTATTGTCATGAGTAGGCTTCAATGAAGTTACTGTGAAAAGCCCCTAGTCGCCACATTCCGGCGCCTGTCTGGGGAGGCTGGTACGGGAATCGAACCGTGCTGCTGGCCCGCTTGGTCTGCTTTAAAAGCCAGCGATTTAGCCCAGTGAACTAAACCATCTCCATATGGAGATGCTGAATAGATTTGGACTGTTTTTATTAGAAAGACAGAGGTTGAGGTGTGTCCTGATAGAGGTCTACAAGATTGTGAGGGCATGGATAGAGTGGATGGGCAGGCACTATTTCTCAGGGTGGACGGATCAGTCACAAGGGATGTTTACTGTCTGTGGGGCAAAGTTTAGAGGAGATGTGTGAGGCAGTTTTTTACACAAAGGGTGGTGCGTGCCTGGAACGCGTTGCCAGGGGCGGTTGTGGAAGCAGATACATTAACAGCGTTCAAAAGGCATCTTTTAAAAAAATAAATTTAGAGTACCCAATTCTTTTTTTCCAATTAAGGGGCAATATAACATGGCCAATTAACCTACACTGCACCTCTTTGGATTGTGGGGGTGAAACCCACGCAAACACAGGGAGAATGTGCAAACTCCACATGGACAGTGACCCAGAGCCAGGGAGCGTGAAAGAACCAGAGTGCGTCCACCCGTACTGCACCCGCTCACCGTCCATGAGCAGAGGACATTGGACCTCGTAGGTAGAGCCGAGGACCGGGATGTTTCCGGCTGCCAGGTCGGACACGAACCAACGAGCGAGACTCCCCCACCGCTGGCTCCCCCCCATCCCCTCCATGTCCCACAGCATCCCCCACATCCCGTGCCCCACACCACCCCCCTCACCCCATGTCCCACAGCACCCCCCTCACCCCATGTCCCACAGCACCTCCTCACTCCATGCCCCACAGCACCCCCCTCACCCCATGTCCCACAGCACCCCCCCCCTCACCCATGTCCCACTGCAGCCCCCTCACCCATGTCCCACAGCACCTCCTCACCCCATGTCCCACTGCACCCCCCTCACCCCATGTCCCACTGCATCCCCCTCACCCCATGTCCCACTGCACCCCCCTCACCCCATGTCCCACAGCACCCCCCTCACTCCATGTCCCACTGCAGCCCCCTCACCCCATGTCCCACAGCACCCCCCTCACCATGTCCCACTGCAGCCCACTCACCCCATGTCCCACAGCACCCCCTCACCCCATGTCCCACTGCAGCCCCCTCACTCCATGTCCCACAGCACCTCCTCACTCCATGCCCCACAGCACCCCCCTCACCCCATGTCCCACAGCACCCCCCTCACCCATGTCCCACTGCAGCCCCCTCACCCCATGTCCCACAGCACCCCCTCACCCCATGTCCCACTGCACCCCCCTCACCCCATGTCCCACAGCACCCCCTCACCCCATGTCCCACTGCACTCCCCTCACCCCATGTCCCACTGCAGCCCCCTCACCTCATGTCCCACAGCACCTCCTCACTCCATGCCCCACAGCACCCCCCTCACCCCATGTCCCACAGCACCCCCCTCACCCATGTCCCACTGCAGCCCCCTCACCCCATGTCCCACAGCACCCCCTCACCCCATGTCCCACTGCACCCCCCTCACCCCATGTCCCACAGCACCCCCTCACCCCATGTCCCACTGCACCCCCCTCACTCCATGTCCCACTGCAGCCCCCTCACCCCATGTCCCACAGCACCTCCTCACCCCATGTCCCACAGCAGCCCCCTCACCCCATGTCCCACACCACACCCCTCCCCCATGTCCCACAGCACCCCCTCACTCCATGTCCCACTGCAGCCCCCTCACCCCATGTCCCCACAGCACCTCCTCACCCCATGTCCCACAGCAGCCCCCTCACCCCATGTCCCACACCACACCCCTCCCCCATGTCCCACAGCACCCCCTCAGTCCATGTCCCACTGCACCCCACTCACCCCATGTCCCACACCAACCCCCTCACCCCATGTCCCACACCACACCCCTCCCCCATGTCCCACAGCACCCCCTCACTCCATGTCCCACTGCAGCCCCCTCACCCCATGTCCCACTGCATCCCCCTCACCCCATGTCCCACACCACACCCCTCCCCCATGTCCCACAGCACCCCCTCACCCCATTTCCCACACCAATCCCCTCACCCCATGTCCCACTGCATCCCCATCACCCCATTTCCCACAGCACCCCCCTCACCCCATGTTCCACTGCCCCCCTCACCCCATTTCCCACAGCACCCCATGTCCCACAGTACCCTCCTCACCCCATGTTCCACACCACCCCTTGAGAATGTGCAAACTCCACATGGACAGTGACCCAGAGCTAGAATTGAATCTGGGACCCCGTCGCCGTGAGGAAGTAATGCTAACCACTGCGCTACTGTGCTGCCCTTCAAAAGGCATCTTGACAAACACATGGATAGATGGGCATAGAGGGATACGGCACTGGGAAATGCTGAGGGTTTTGGAAAATGTTGGTATCATGACCAGTACAAAGTTGAAGGGCCAAAGGGCCTGTTCCAGTGCTGTATTGGTCTTTATTCTTTGTACCCTGTGTACAATGGAGGGATGGTTTATTTGCGATACACCATGAGGCCCAGGGCCGGCCCAAGGTACCGGCAACTCGGGCAGTCGCCCGGGGCGCCATGTGCTAGGGGGCGCCAGAGACTCGGGTCCCGCGCATGCGCAGTTGGGCCGGTGCCAACCAGCGCATGCGCGGTGGCCGCCCTCCCCCAGGGCGGCCCCTTCCGCCCTCCCCTCCGTCCCCTCCCCCCGGCCCCGCCCCCATCCCCTCGGCCCCGCCCCCGCCCCTCGGCCCTCCCCCTCGGCCCCGCCCCCCCCAGGCCTCGGCCCCTCGGCCTCGGCCCCCCCCGCCCCCCCCCTCGGCCTCGGCCCCGCCCCCCTCTCGCCCCCCCCCCCCCCCCGCCCCCCCCCCCCCCCCCCCCCATTGCTGTTTGCACTGGCCACAGAGCCATTGGCGATGGCGCTCAGGGGGTCGGCAGAGTGGCATGGGACTATCAGGGGACAGAGGGGGCATCGGGTGTTGCTCTCTGCCAATGACCTCTTGCTGTATGTTTCGGATCCGTTGGAGAGTATGGGAGGATTATGGATCTGCTGGGGAGGTTTGGAGGGTTCTCGGGGTACAAGCTGAATGTTGGGAAAAGAGAGGTAATCCCTGTGAATGAGCTGGGACAGCGGGCTAATTTAGGGGGGATGCTACTTACGGTAGCAAGGGATAGGTTTAGTTATTTGGGGATTCAGGTAGCGAGGGAATGGACGGGGCTCCATTAGTGAAACTTAACAAAGCTGGTGGAGGAGGCTGGGGAGGATCTTAAGAGGTGGGATACATTGCACTTAACGTTGGCGGGGAGGGTCCAAGTGGTGAAAATTAATATTATGCCGAGATTCTTGTTTATCTTTCAAACTCTTCCGATATTTATAGCAAAGGTCTTTTTTTGGAAAATGGACACGATCATTTCTGACTTTGTATGAGCGGGGAAGGTGCCGAGGGTGGGGAGGACACTGTTACAGAGACAGAGGCAGCAGGCGGGGAGTTGGCGTTGCTGAACCTGCTTCATTATTATTGGGCGGTGAATGTGGACAAAGTGCGGCTTTGGTGGGAAGAAGAGTGGGTTAGGATGGAGGAGGAATGTCATAAGCGGTCTAGTTTGAGGGCTTTGGTGACGGCAACATTGCCAATGGCTCCAAGTAGATATTCAGGGAGCCCAGTGGTGCAGTCCATGGTGAAGATATGGAATCAGGTGAGGAGGCATTTTAAGGTGGAAGGGATGTCAGTGCTAACGCCGCTATGCGAGAATCATGGGTTTGAGCCGGGGGGATGGATGGATAGTGTATAAGGAGGTGGAGGGTAGTGGGGCTGGTCAAGTTGAGGGATCTGTATTTGGAGAAAGGGTTTGTCAGTTGAAGGAGCTAAGGCAGAGTGTAGAGCTGCTGAGAGGGGGTGAGTTCAGGTACATGCAGGTTAGGGACTTTGCACAAAAGTTCGGGAGGGGGTTCCCTAGGTTGCCGGGATACATCCTGCTGGAGTGACTGCTGCTTCCAGATGTGGAAGGGGAGGGAAGAATTGGGGATATATACAAGTGGCTGGGGGAGCATGGAGGCGAGCGGGTGGTGAAGATCAAGGAGAAATGGGAAGCGGAGTTAGGAGGGGAGATCAATTGGGGAATATGGAGTGAGGCACTGCATAGGGTAAACGGAACCTCCTCTTGTGCAAGGATGAGCCTGATACAGTTTAGGGTGATGCACAGGGTGCATATGACTCGGGCGAGAATGAGTGGGTTCTTTCAGGGGGTAGCAGATAAGTGTGAGAGGTGTGGGCGGGGGCTAACGAATCACGCGCACATGTTTTGGGGTTGCGAAAAATTGGGAAAATTCTGGGCAGGAGTGTTTGCAGTCTTATTCACGATAATGGAGGAGGAACTGGACCCGGATCCGTTAGTGGCGCTATTTGGGGTCTCAGAGAAGCCGGAGTTCATGGAGAGGAGGAAGGCCAATGTCTTGGCCTTCGCCTCTCTGATTGCACGGCGATGAACTTTGCTTGAGTGGCGGTCAGCATCGCCACCGGGGTAGTGGCTTGGTTAGGTAACCTGTACGGTTTCCTGTGATTAGAGAAGATAAAGTATGAGTTGAGGGTCTCTTCAGGGGGGTTTGAGGAAAGGTGGGGGATGTTTGTGACTGTGGTTAAGGGTCTGTTCGTCGCGGGGGAGGGGCGCGAAAAAGGGGAAAACTGTACAGACTGTACAGTTGATTGTTGGGAGGTATGTTTCCCGGGGTGTTTATTCACTGTAATCTGTTCTATACATGTTTGTAATAAAATAATTTTTTAAAAAATGATACGTGATGATCTCGGGAATACTGGAGGGCGGGTCAGTAGTTTTGGGGAATGTATCTGCTCCAAATTGGGATGATGTAGAGTTTATGAAGAGGGTGGTGGCGACTATCTCGGAGAGGGATATGCATCAGTTGATACTGGGGTGATTGGAATAAAGTCTTGGATCTGAAGGTGGAGTGTTCCAAACCAAAGTCTGTGTCCTCTGTGCCTGAGCTCACGACCACGTGGTTCACTCATGGTCTCAGCCGTTCGGGAACCCGGTGTGGCAGCTGCGGACTGTGTCCAACGACGCCACAGTCGGGCGGGAGCCATGCTGCTGGCCCGGGAGGTTTCCACAGGGGCTGGGGGGACTGGTGGGGAGGTGGTCAGGGGATGGCGAGGGGGTGTCCGGGGGACACAATCTGGCAGGTCAGGTCTGTGCACGGCCGATGCCATGTTGTACAGCGCGACCGCTGCAGGTCGTCACCTTGCGCATGCACGGGCACTGACCCGGTAATTCTCCAGCCGTTTATTTCGTGGAGGTCGGGTATTTTACGTGGCACAGCTGCTCGCCCCTCACCGGTCGCAGCATCGGTGAGGGGGCGCACCAATTCTTTCCATGTAAAACGCCATGAAACATAGAATTTATTTACATAGAATTTACAGTGCAGAAGGAGGCCATTCAGCCCATCGAGTCTGCACCGGCTCCTGGAAAGAGCACCCTACCCAAGGTTAACACCTCCACCCTATCCCCACAACCCAGTAACCCCACCCAACACTAAGGGCAATTTTGGACACGAAGGGCAATTTATCATGGCCAATCCACCTAACCTGCACATCTTTGGACTGTGGGAGGAAACCGGAGCACCCGGAGGAAACCCACGCACACACGGGGAGGATGTGCAGACTCCGCACAGACAGTGACCCAAGCCGGAATCGAACCTTGGACCCTGGAGCTGTGAAGCGATTGTGCTATCCACAATGCTATCGTGCTGCCCCCTCCGTACTTAGCCTCAGAATCGGAGAATCTGGCCCCTGGAGTTTGGATGAAGGCTATTAGCAGCTCTGGGGTTCAGTGTGAGGGTAACGTGAGCATTTGTTAAGTATGTAGAGTTCAACAAAAATGGGGAGGTCGCGCCCTCGGTGCTATGGGAGGCATTGAAGGGGAGTGGTTCGATAACTGCAGAAGAGATAATTGCAAATAAGGTGCAGACTGAGGGAGGAGTGCCAGCGGCTGCTGGATTAAATTTTGAAGGTGTATGGTAAATATGAGGAGGACCCCACACCCTAACTATTGGCTAGTAGCAAGAAACTGCAGACTCAGCTTAATCTGGTGACTGCGGATATGGCGGTGCGTCAGCTGCTGAGGGCTCGGTGAATATGGGGAGAAGTCTAGCCACTTGTTGGCTGGCCAGTTGAGGTGGTAGGCAGCTTGCCGAGACATTGTTCAGGCGTGGGATATGGGAGGGAGGCTAGTGGCCGTGCCTGAGAAGGTGAATGGGGCATTTGAGGCATTCTCTGCGCAGTTATAGAGGTCAGAGCCGCCAAATGATGAGTCGGACATGGGGGAGTTTCTGGAGGGGGTGGAGTTTTCTACATTGGAGGAGGAAGGCAATCGGAAACATGCAGACGTGTTCCCAGTGGAATGTAATAAAAGGTTTGCAGACCGGCTGTTACTGCTGCTAATGGAGGCATTTGAGGAATCAATGGCTTGGGGGGGTCGCTCCCGGACACGATGCTGCAGGCATCCGTCTAGCTCCTTCGGAGGAAGGATAAGGACCTGGTGGAGTGCAGGTCATATCGGCCAATCTCTTTATTGAATTCAGAGGCTAAGATCCTGGTGAAGGTGCTGACGCTCAGTTTGGATGGGTGTCTCCTGAGCATTGCTGGGGAGGATCAAACAGGGTTTGTGAAGGGTAGGCGGTTGTCCTCTACTGTGCGATGCCTGTTAAAAGTGATTCTGTCCCCGCCGGAAAGGGGCGGGGTACGGGAGTTATTGTGGGGCTGGACGCACAAAAGGCCTTCGACATTGGAACTATTTGTTTGGGGTGTTGGAGCGGTTTGGGATTGGGCCCAGGTTTATGTTGTGGGTAAAACTGTTATGCAAGGAACCTAGGGCTTGTGTTCACACAAATAATATGAGCTTGAAGTATTTCCAGTTGCACAGGGGATTGAGGCAGGGATGCCCTATGTTCCCTCTCTTATTTGCGTTGGCGGTAGAGCCTTTGGTCGTAGGTATCAGGCTGGCATGCCAGGGTGCCCATGTGGCACCATCAGTGCCAGGGCACCAACTGGCACAAAGTGCATGCAGTTGGGGGCCTCCAATCCCCTGGGAGAGTCCCATGAGTACCGTTTAGTCTGGTCCCCATTTTGCACAGGACAGTACTAAACTGCGCTCGCCCGAGGTCTCCGAGGCAAAGGGGATTGATCCCCCCCCCAAAACATTCATTTTTTATGGTTTGTCTCTTCAACACAGTAAGAATATTTCTCACATGTTCAGTGCTTTTGGGAGGTCAAAATGGTTCCGTGGCTGGAAAAGCTTGGGAATTCCTGTGACGAGCTGAACATCTCATCAGGCTGCAGTTGTAGTTCCTAACAGGGCCATTGGGTGTCAGCATCGCTCAGAGTCCCATCATCGATGTGAACCAACCAGCTTTGTCTTTGTCCATTGACCGTTTGGAGATGGGGGTGTGGAGGGGCACGCACCGTGGAACCATCTTTTGGACACAAAGGGCTGACAAAGAGAAAGGTTAGTGCAGCTTTTCACAGTAACTCCATTGAAGCCTACTCGTGACAATAAGCGATTTTCATTTCATTTTTCAGGTGCGGGTGAGCTGGATGGCAAGATTACCCTGCTCTGTTACAGAGGATTCAGCTGTGACCTTCAATGGGCAATGTGACCTCGGGGAATACCCTCCCTAGACCTCACCACCTTGTTCGCTTCATTAGAGCTACCTGCTTGACCAAACGATTGGTCATTTTGACCATTCATGGCTCACTGTTACATTTTGTTTTTACTGCCCTTGCAAAGTATCTTTAATTGTGTTGAAGGCACTATTTAAATACAAGTTGTTGTTACATTGTTGGCCCATCAGAAAGCTTGCAGTCATTAGAACATGAAGGAGTCTGGCACCAACTGGGCCCATGACTTTGTTCAGAGCGTGGGTGGCACGGTAATGCAGTGGCTAGCACTGTTGGCTCATGGCGCTGAGGACCAGTGTTCGATCCTGGGCAGCACGGTGGCACAGTGGTTAGCACTGTAGCCTCATGGCACCGAGCACCCGGGTTCGATCCTGGCCCGGCGTCACTGTCCATAATGTGTTTGCACATTCTCCCCGTGAATTCGTGAGTCTCACCCCACAACCAAAAGATGTGCAGGGTGGGTGAATTGGCCACGCTAAATTGCCCCTTAATTGGAATAAAAAGAATTTGGTACTCTAAATTTTTTTTTTTTAAAAGACTTTGCTCAGAGCTTGGAGCCCTGCCTTGACATTCAACATAGTGAAGCTGGATATCCCACTGGCAGGGGAGGGAACAGTGGCATGATGCTGTTGCATTGGCATGAAATGTGACATGGACATGTTGAGAAATGTTCTGCTCCCATCGCGGAACCTGCCCAATGAGAATGGAAGATTACAATTCTGGCCCGAGAGGGACATATAATCCAGGGGGATACAGCAGTACAGCAGTGATGTGTAATCCAAGGAGTACGGTCATATGTTAGGGACATGTAATCCAAGTGATATGGTTACATGTCAAAGACGTGTAATCCAGGAGGATATGGCCACATATCAGGGACGTGTAATCCAGGAGATATGATCATATGTCAGGGGTGTGTAATCCAGGGGATAAGGTCACATGTCAGGAGTGTGTAATCCAGGTGATATGGTCACATGTCAGGAACATGTAATGCAAGGATTACAGTCACATCTCAGGGATGTGTAATCCAGGACATACAATCACACATCAGGAACGTGTAATTCGGGGGCGGGGTGGGGGTTACAGTTGCACGTTAGAGAGATGTAATCCGGAGGGTACAGTCACATATCAGGGACATGTAATCTGACGAATATGTTCACATGTCGGAGACATGTAATACTGGGGATATGGCTGCACGTCAGCGATGTCTAATCTAGGGGAGACGGACACATTGCAGGGACGTTTAATCTGGGAGGAGATAGTCACATGACTGAAGTGTAATCCAGGGGGTACGGTCACATTGCAGCGATGTGTAATCCAAGGGGATATAGTCATTTTGCAGGGAAGTGTAATCCAGGAGATATGGTCACATTACAGCGACGTGTAATCCAAGGGGATATAGTCATTTTGCAGGGAAGTGTAATCCAAGGGGATATAGTCACATAGCAGCGACATGTAATCCAGGAGGATACGGTCACATTGCAAGGACGTGTAATCCAAGGGGATATAGTCATTTTGCAGGGAAGTGTAATCCAGGGGGATACGGTCACATAGCAGCGACGTGTAATCCAGGAGGATACGGTCACATAGCAGCGACATGTAATCCAGGAGGATACGGTCACATAGCAAGGACGTGTAATCCAGGGGGATATAGTCACATTGCAGTGGCGTGTAATCGAGTGAATACAGGAATTTTCCTTACAGGGCCAAATTATCCTTTTCTGTTCCAACCTGGCTTTCTGGGGTAAAGCACAGTGTGACTATATTAGCAGCATTACTTCCTGCGCAGGCAGTTTTGCTCGTTTGCATTATTTCCAGTTTCAGTTTCAATTCTCATTGAGGAAATGATTTGATGTAATTCACTCAGGAATGCAAAACTGAGCTGAAAACAACAACTTTCCTTGATCACGCTATAGAAGTCGAGTGAAAGCTGAGAAAAGAAATCAACACATTGGGTTATACGATCAGCATTATGAGGTAAAGTTGACTGGAATTACTTTAGTCCTGAAATTTACCTGTAGATGGTTAAACGAGGAGCTGTTTTCAGGAATAAAGTAGCAGACATTACAAAGCAGTTCAAACACATTAATGGGGATTTGTTTTCTGGGGGGGTGTGAGCATTGCTGGCTGGGCCAGCATTGATTCCCCATCTCAAACTGTCCTGGAGAAGGTGGTGGTGAGCTCTGTGAACAGTGCAGTCTGTCTCTTGTAGATACACCCACAGTGCTGTTAGGAAGGGAATGCAGCACCTTGGTCTCACAATAGTGAAGGAACAGCAATATGGGCTGGATTAACCGCCTCGCAATGCCGAAAACACAAATCGCGAACGGGCGGAGAATCGGGCTTCCGGCCAAAATCGAGGTGCACGCCCATCGCCAATTTGGGCGCCATACTCTGGTCCCTCCCTGGTGGCACAAATGAGTTTTGCGCACTGCGCCGACAGGGGCGTGCAAAACCGGCATTTGCATTTATTTACGTGCACTCACTGGGTAAGACCCAATCTGCTCTGTGCTTTCACGATGCTCAGCCCCTCTCAGGTAGCAGTCACACGGACTTGATTTACTTCAGGGATTTACTAACGGGGCCTGGGTGCCATGGTCACTGAGGGGGGGAGAGAAGGTAAGCAAAGTTTTAAAAAGTGCTAAAATTTGTAGAGCTAGTTGGGGGGTGGCAGCCAGGGCCGGGGAGAGTAGCGGGGAGCGACTTAGTGACAGGTCAGTGGATTCAAGATGCCCCCTTCGGGATTGGGGTGGCCTGGCTCAGGCTGCTGTTGCTGCAGGAATTGTTTTAAACACACCCATTTGGGACAAGTTATAAGCCCCTGGCTGCTCACCCTGCTGACTGCTCACTGTGTCCTGTAAATGTTCACAGAGCCTCTGATCATTTGGGAGCTCACCCAGGCCGCCTCTCTGGAAACCCTTAGACCCCAGCTGACCTATCAATGGGATGGTCATGGCCAAGCTCAATCAGTAGCACACCAGGTGCTGCCACTCCTCAGTGCACTCAGCAGAAACACAGCCACACTACAGAAGTAGCAGGGGAATAGCAGAGTTCACACCAAACAAAGGATATATGCACTGTGGCCTTTGGCATCCTCACTGGCACACTGGCCCTCTCAGGGCAGATGTCTCACCAGTGACTCTACCAGCCATCCCACCCTTCAAGAGCACCAGCAGTCCCAGAGTCCTGCCTGCTTACTGTGCCCCTGCTCCCTTCCATCCTGCCCCCGGTCACAATGCAGCTAGACTGCCACCAGACGAAAACCTCCTTCGCTCACACCCATCTGTCGGACCTGTCGCTAAACGTAGAGTCGATTGGTAGCACACCATGGCCCTCTCTGATGTGTTGGGTACTCTGGATCCGCGGTGACTGCGTTTACCTCAGCAGTAACATAGACAGGCTACCAACACTTGAAATAGTACAACACTATTTTATTAAGCTAGAAACTGTTGAACATATTTTCACTGTGGGTCGACACTATGTTAGATTAAACTAAAGACCTATGCCTATCCTAACCAGCCTATGCGCTCAGCACATGGTGAAGATCTGTGCTGCAAGCTGTGAGCTCTGTCCCTCTGAGAGGCTGCATCCCAAATGAGCGGGAAAATTGATGCCCTCTGTCTTTATAGTGAGTGTGCTCTAACTGGTGATTGGCTGCGGTGTTGTGTGTGTTGATTGGTTTTGCTGTGTGTCAGTCAGTGTGTGTGTCTGCACCATGATATACTGGTGTACATTATGACATTCCCCCTTGTATAAAAATTGTATGTTTGTGGCAATAAATAATGTGTGGTGAGAATGTTCCTAACTACGTGTGGAGTGCGAAGACATATTTACAAGACAATGTACTTAAGAACTAAGCTATTTACATGGGAAGGTGTCTGGTGCAGATAAACAGTATGCAACAAAAGAGTAACGAGATCAACATTATATACAAACCAGGGAATTGATCAAACAATGAAACAGTTCAGAGAGTCCATAAATTTGAAAAGTTCATAAATTTAGTCTCTGAGGTGGGCGACGAATTCTGGTTGACCGCCTCAAGGGTGGGTCGAGAGTCGTCGGTTCAGGAGCGGACTGGACTGCGTCAGAGTCAGGGGGAGGCAGAGCGACAGGGAGCTCTACATAGTCCATGGCAGGGTCGTCATGCCGGTGAGGCGAGACCCGAAGATCACGTGGCGAGCGTGGAACGAGATGAAGGGCACGTCAATTGCGGCGCAGAAGAGAGCCATCCGGTAGACGAACCAGGAACGAGCGGGGGGCCACCTGCCGGAGGACAACAGCGATTGCAGACCAGCCATCACCTGGAAGATGGACGCGGACGTTGTCATCGGGAGCCAGAGCAGGGAGATCAGCTGCACGCGAGTCATAAGCCGCCTCGTGCTGGGCACGAGACTGCTGCATCCGGCGAAGGTCCGGAACGTGGTCGAGGTCTGGGACATGGATGGACGGCACTGTTGTCCTCAGGGTGCGATTCATGAGTAGTTGGGCTGGCGACAGGCCAGTGGACAAGGGGGCGGAGTGGTAGGCCAGCAAGGCAAGGTAAAAATCAGACCCAGCATCGGCAGCCTTGCATCGGAGCCTTTTGACGATATGTACATCCTTCTCTGCTTTGCCATTGGATTGGGGGTACAGGGGACTGGACGTTACATGGGCAAAATTGTACCGCCTGGCAAAGTTGGACCATTCTTGCCTGGAGAAGCAGGGGTCATTGTCGGACATAACTGAGCGGGATGCCGTGTCGAGCAAAGGTTTCTTTACATGCACGAATGACTGCAGACGAAGTGAGGTCGTGTAACCGTATCACCTCCAGGTAATTAGAAAAGTAGTCCACGATTAGGACATAGTTTGTACCCAGCGCGTGTAACAGGTCGATGCCCACCTTGGTCCAGGGTGACGTGACCAACTCATGGGGCTGCAGGGTTTCATGTGGTTGTGCCGGCTGGAATCGCTGACAGGTTGGGAGTTGAGCACGGTGTTGGCTATGTCCTTATTAATGCCAGGCCAATACACTGCCTCTTGGGCCCATCGGCGGCACTTCTCCACTCCAATGTGGCTCTTGTGTAGTTGTTCCAGGACAAGCTGGCACATGCTATGTGGGGTGACAATGCGGTCCAGTTTTAGAGGAACCCCGTCTACTACTGCCAGATCATCTCTGAGATTATAGAATTGAGGGCATTGGCCCTTGAGCCACCCGTCTATTAGTTGGCGCACGACACGCTGGAGCAAGGGGTCGGCAGCCGTCTTGCGACGAATTTGGATGAGGCGTTCATCCGAGGCAGGTAGATTGGAGGCCGCGAATGGCACATGGGCGTCAACCTGGCAGACAAATCCCGCTGGGTCACATGGAGTGGTGACTGACCTGGAGAGAGCGGCAGCAACGATGAGTTCCTTTCCTGGGGTATATACCAGCTGGATGTCGTTTCGCCGGAGCTTGAGAAGAATACGCTGGAGGCGAGGCGTCATGTCGTTCAGGTCTTTTTGTATGATATTGACTAGCGGGCAATGGTCTGTCTCGACGGTGAACTGAGGGAGTCCATAGGCATAATCGTGGAATTTAACGACACCGGTCAGAACGCCCAGGCACTCCTTTTCAATCTGCGCATAGTGCTGTTCGGTGGGGGTCATCACACACGACGCATATGCAACGGGGGCCCATGATGAGGCCTCATCACGTTGAAGGAGCACTGCTCCAATGCCGGATTGACTGGCATCCGTAGAGATTTTGGTCTCCTTGGCTGGATCAAAACAAGCTAAGACTGGGGCCGTGGTCAGTTTTGCCTTGAGTTTCCTCCATTTGTGTTCGTGGGCAGGGAGCCATTGGAAGACTGTTGTCCTCCTGACCAAGTTCCTGAGAGCCGTGGTATGAGAGGCGAGTATGAGTTTCCCTAAAAGCGGAAGACTGCCTTCTTGTCCTCCGGTGTCTTCATAGCCTTGATGACAGCTAACTTGTCATCATCCGGCTGCACACCCAATTGGGAGATGTGGCCTCTGAGGAATTTAATCTCAGTCTGATCAAAGGAGCATTTGACCGTGTTGAGGCAGAAGCCATGCTCATGTATCCGTCTGAAGACGCGCTGGAGGCGATTAACATGCTCCTGCGGAGTGGTGGACCAGATGATGTCATCGACATAGACGCGAACGCCTTCAATACCTTCCATCATCTGTTCCATAATCTTATGGAACACTTCTGATGCAGAGATTATCCCAAACAGCATCCTGTTGTAGCAATATCTTCCAAAGTGGGTATTAAACGTGCAGAGTTTCCTGCTGGATTCATCGAGCTGGATTTGCCAGAATCCCTTTGAGGTGTTGAGTTTGGTAAAGAGCTTGGCATGAGCCATCTCACATGTGAGCTCTTCGCACTTGGGAATGGGATAGTGCTCTCTCATAATATTGCGGTTGAGATCCTTGGGATCAATGCATATTCTCAGTTCGCCGGAAGGTTCTTTTACACATACCATGGAGCTGACCCAGTCAGTCGGTTCCGTGACTCTGGAAATCTCTCCTTGGTCCTGGAGGTCCTGTAGCTGCTGCTTGAGGCGATCCTTAAGGGGTTCTGGGGCCCTGCGAGGTGAGTGCACCACAGGCATGGCATTCGGTTTCAACAAGATCTTGTAGGTGTGCGGGAGCGTGCCCCTGCCCTCAAAGACGTTGTGGTATTGGTTAATAATGGCGTTGAGCTGCACCCTAAAATCATTGTCCTGAAAGGCAGACGTGTCAGCAGGAGAGAGGGAGTGAACCCTCTGAACTAGGTTCAGCAGCTTGCATGCCTGCGCACCAAGCAGGGAGGCTTTCGAGGATCCCACAATTTCAAAGGGAAGGATGGCTTTGTGTGACCTGTGCGTCACTTCAAGTTGGCATGAGACGCTGGCAGCAATGGCATTGCCATTATAATCTAATAGCTGGCAGGCTGACGGCAGGATGGCTAGTTTGACACAAAGGCTTTGGAGGTCAGATTGGCAGAGGCACCAGTGTCCAGGCGGAATCGTATTTGGGACCGGTTGACCGTAAGGGTGGCACACCACTCATCATCCGGATCGATGCTGTGTATCGGTAGAGGCTGGACTTTTTGCTTCGGGGGCACACTGTTTTTGGTAATGATACCGACTCGAAAAGGCGCCTTCGGGTCCTCGATGTCAATATCGGGCAGCAGGTGTGAATCGGGCTCGGTGACCGTGGGTTGAGTGGTCCGGACATCCCTGCGAGGCTGGTTGGAGCGGCGAGAGTTGGCAGGCTGAACAGACCTGCATAAAGCAGCAGAGTGGCCAAGTTTTCCACATTGTAGGCAGCGTCGGGATTTGGCAGGACATTGCCGCTTTAAGTGAGCGGAGCCACAGTTGCCGCACATTGCGCCATCGTGCATGCACGATGCAGTCGTACATGGTGCGTGCCTGTGCAGTGCGATCGTCGACGTCGCCGTCCCCTCGTTCAGTGCGCGCATGCGCGGGAGGCCGCGAAAAGGGCGCAAAATGGCCGCCCTCATCCAGGCTGAGGCCCTGGAGTTGCTTGATTGCTTGTACCCGTTCTGTCTCGTGGGGACCTTGCCGCGCCGTTTTGGCTGCTTGGGTGTGTGAATACCGATTAGTGACGTGTTCATGCAGCACGCAGGTCTTGATGGCAATCGCTAGGGTGAGCTCCTTAACCTTGAGGAGCTGCTGGCGTCGGGGGTCTGACTGAACACCGAAAACGATCTGGTCGCGTATCATGGAGTCGGAGGTGGACCCGTAATTACAGGACTGCGCAAGGATGCAGAGGTGGGTGAGAAACGACTGGAAAGGTTCATCCTTACCCTACAAACGCTGTTGGAAGAGATAACGCTCGAAACTTTCATTCACCTTGATGTCGCAGTGACTGTCAAATTTGAGGAGGACCGTCTTGAATTTTGATTTGTCTTCACTATCAGCAAGGGTGAGAGAGTTGAAGATGTGGATGGCGCGGTCCCCGGCCGTGGAGAGGAAGAGAGCGATCTTCCTGGCGTCTGAAGTAGCTTCCAGGTCTGTGGCTTCAAGGTAGAGCTGGAAGCATTGTTTGAAGATCTTCCAGTTGGCTCCGGTGATGCGGAGAAGCGGTGGCGGGCGGACGCTGTCCATTTTGCAGGATAGCTGTGTGCTGGTGGAAGGCAGATCACTTGCAGGTAGGTCTAAGAAGTTCCAACATGAACTACTGGTAACATGATGTGTTGGGTACTCTGGATCCGTGGAGACTGCATTTACCTCAGCAGTAATCGGGGTGGTGGGGGGGGGGGGGGGGGGGGGGGGCAGGTCAGAGCCTCCTCATGATTGGAGGAATCCCACAGGATATAAAAACATCGACCTGTGAGAGGTCGGGAGGGTGACCCTACGGGGAGAGGTGTAGAGTAGTTATTATATTGTGAATAGTAAATAAACTGAGTTGTATCCTGGCTACCTGGCTTCGTGTGGAGTTCTTGCCTTCGATCTTAATATATATGTTGGTATGTTGATTAATTTTACGCTAAACTAAAATTATTCACGTGGCATCAATTTACCTACATAGCTCTTGTATTCTTCTCCAAGCACTGACTGTCGAGAGTGCTGAGTCATCTAGTTGCATGTGGTAGATTATTGGAAGCTTGCTAATGGCATTGCAATTAAAGACATCCTTGTACTGACTCATCCCTGGAGCCGATGGTGCAGAGCATGTACATCTGGACTGACTCTGATGAACCCCAATGCAATTCTGTGCCGAAGAACTAACAATGGCTTAATGTTTTGGTTGGCTGTATGGAAGTACTTTTGGACAGGGATGAGAGAAACCGTCGCGTTAAGATGCAAAACTGGGGAAAGGCAAATTACGATAACATTAGACAGTAATTGAAGAATTTGGATTGGGTGCAGCTGTGGATAGTAAATGAATATCATTGATATCAATAAGTTGATTATGATTCAGGAGAGTCATGTTCCTGACAGAATGAAGGGTAAGTATGGCAAGTTTAGGGAGCCTTGGATAACAAGGAATATTGTGAACACCGGCAAAAGAAAAAGGAGACTTTTGTACGGTTTATAAGGGTGGGGACAGTCAAACCCTTGAGGAGTATAAAGAAAGCAGGAAGGACAGACCAAACACACACATTCTCACAGCTCGCAAATATCAGAGTTAACTGTTAGCCCTCTCTCATGGCGACAGATTCTCAAAGAGACAGCAATTTCACAATCGCTTAATTAAAATACTGAACAAAATCTTCCATTCTCCTTCATCATATAACTTTATCTGTGTTATTCCATCAAAGTCAATTTTCACTGATTGATTTTATAGGCATTAGCTATTCTGAGAGACATTTTTGTTTGTGCAGATGACTTGCTTGCTGAAATGGTTAAATTTGGTAACGAACCGAAGGAGGCGGAGAATGGGTGGAGAACTTGGAATGATGCCATTTGCGGCTGTTACGGGATCTCAAACATTATTTATTTTTTCCTTTAATGTGACTCAAATTTCTTTCCTGTTCTTTAAAATGAATTCAAATTTCAATGTTCGCTATTTAACCAGTGTTTGAAAGAGATATTACTGGGTTTGTTTTTTGATTCAAATGAATTGAATTACTGCCGAGTTTATCTGGATGGCTTGAAAGGCTGAGGCGGGATTATCCGGGAATTGGCAGGACGGGCGAAACGGCGCTGTGGAGTGGCGGGAACCACTCTGGCGTCAGGCCGTCCCAAAGGTGCGGAATCCTCCGCACCTTCAGGGGCTAGGACGGCGCCGGAATACTTTGCACCCGCCGGCCGGCGTAGAAGGCCTTTGGCACCGTGCCAGCTGGGTCCGCACATGTGCGGGAGCGTTAGCGTCTGCTGAAGTCATCCCTGCCCATGCGCAGGGGGGTTCACCTTCGCGCCGGCCATTGCCGGGTGGGGAGTGGGAGAATTCGGAGGCCGGAGGGGGGCGGGATTCACGCCAACCCCCAATGTAGGAGGCCTACATGGCCCACGAGTAGGAATAGAGTGCCGCCACGGCACAGGCCCACCCGCGGATCAGTAGGTCCCAACCGCGGGCCAAGCCACCGTGGGGACACCCCCGGGGCCAGATCGTCCCACGCCCCTCCGAGGACCCCAGAGGCCGGCCACGGAGTTGGGTCCCGCCAATAGGGACCTACCTTGATTTACGCCGGCGGGACCCGGCAAAAACAGGCGGGAACTCGGCCCATCGCAAGCCGGAGAATTCGAGCGCCCCCGGGACCCATTGAGTCGAGCCAGTCCCCACCATTCTCCGAGGCGGGTGGCGCGATTCACGTCGTGGCGACTTTTGGGGGGTGGGAAAATTCGGAGGCCGGCGGGGGCGGGATTCACGCTGACCCCTGGCGATTCTCCGACCTGGTGGGGGGGTCTGAGAATCCCGCCCCATATCTCAAACTGAAAACAAATCTCTAAAATTTGAAACGATCTGAAGTTCTTCCAGACAAGAATCCATTGTCAAGTTTCTAACCTTAATCTTGTATTGACTTTACTCCCCTTTTTTTGATTTGTGAGGGGGATTTGTCATCCTCAGATATTTCTGAACAAAAAGCTGATTGAGCGTTTCAGCCCCTTTTTTACTGTGCCACAGTGTCTCTTATTGAAATCCACCCGGCTTCCACTTTTATTAATTGGGTTACAACGTTTCTGGGACATTGTACCTTCCCCTCCTCATTCCTCAATGACCACGAGGTCTGAACTTTTGGAATTTTACTTTATTTGATTTTTTTATTTTCCTTTGAACATGTCTAAACTTTTAGTTAATTTAAAATGTCCATTCCCAAGGAGCCTGTTTCCTTCCCCTCTCCTTGAGACATTCCAGGAATGCTGCATGATCTTTTAGGCTAATTGAGTTAGATTTCCCGCAATGTTTACAGTTCCCTTTCTTTACCCTACAGTCCTTAGCCATAATTGTAGCAATTTCCTGTGATTATTTTGCCAGTTTGCATAATCTGTACTGCCGCTATCTTTTCTCGTTTTATTACTATGCTTAAAATTATTTGTTGTGAATGTGGGAGTGTGAGAGCTCAATTCCTTTAAACTAGCCTGTTTTTCAAATGGTGTGAAGGCTTTATATCTGTCATTTACATTATTAGCATAACACTGCACGAGGGTGCACTTAATTCTGTCATTTGTTCTTCTAACTGGTGAACTAAGATGACTCCTGCCTTATTTTTTCAGGAATGTGGCTAGTTCGGCCATTTTGTGTTGTTAGTATTGCTTTAATAGTGAACAGCCATTTTGTGTCCTTTCTGATATTAACAAGCATTGTGTATACACTGTCTATTTCTACAAATTGCTTCTTCTTAAACAGGCATCTAAGCCAATGAGTACCGTTTGTCTCATCAGAACTATTCAAAAGAAATATAGGAGCACAAATGTAGTTACAGGGCCGCCTACAATTTATATCATAGTCCAGTATCAGAAAATGCCCTCCAACAGGGTAACCCTCACGTGAAGGTGCAAAACTGGGGAAAAGGCAAATACAGTCAATGAATATCATTGATATCAATAAGTTGATTAAGATTCAGGAAAGTCACATTCCTGACCGAATGAAGGAAAAGTATGGGGAAATTTAGGGAGCCTTGGATAACAAGGAATATTGTGAACACCGGCAAAAAGAAAAAGGAGACTTTTGTACGGTTTATAAGGGTGGGGACAGTCAAAACCCTTGAGGAGTATAAAGAAAGTGGGAAGGTACTGAAGCGGGAAATTAGGAGGGCTAGGAGGGGTCATGAAAGTCCTTGGCAAGTAGATTTAAAGTGAATCCCAAAGCTTTTTATTTATATGTAAAAAGCAAGAGGGTGGCCAGGGAAAGGATTGGACCACTTAAAGACAGTGGGGGGAATCTATGTGTTCAGCCAGAGGAAATGGGTGAGGTGCTGAATTAATATTTTGCATCAGTGTTCACCAAAGAAAGGAACTTTGTGGAAGATGATTCTTGGGTAAGGTGTGTGGGCAGTCTGGATCATGTTAACATTGAAAAGTAAGAGGTATTGGGTCTTTTAAAAGATATTAAGGTAGATAAGTCTCCTGGGCCAAATGAGATTTACTCCAGAATTTTGAGAAATGCAAGGGAGGAAATTGCTGGGGCCTTGACTGACATCTTTGAATCCTCATTGGCTACAGGTGAGATCCCCGTGGACTGGAGAATAGCTAATGAGTTGAGCCTCACGTTGGTAGTAGATAAATTATTGGAGAGAATTCACAGGGACAGGATTTATGCCCATTTGGAAACAAATGGGCTCATTAGCGATAGACAGCATGATTTTGCGAAGGGGAGGTCGTGCCTCACTAACTTGATTGAGTTTCTTGAGGAGGTGACAAAGATGATTGATGAGGGGAGGGCAGTGGATGTTGTTTGCATTGACTTCAGTAAAGCCTTTGACAAGGTGCCTCATGGCAGATTGGTACAAAAGGTCAAGTTACACGGGATCAGAGGTGAGGTGGTAAGATGGATACAGAACTGGCTCGGTCACAGAAAGTAAAGGGTAGCAGAAGAAGGGTGTTTTTCTGAATGGAAGGTTGTGACTAGTGGTGTTACACAAGGACCTGTGCTTGGGCCTCTGTTGTTTGTAGTGTTCATATACGATTTGGAGGAAAATGTAGCTGGCCTGATTAGTCAGCTCGCGGATGTCACCAAGGTTGGTGGAGTGACAGATAGTGATGAGGATTGTCACAGGATACATCAGGATATAGATAGGTTGGTGACTTGGACAGAGGAATGGAAAATAGAGTTTAATCCGGACAAATGTGAGGTAATGCATTTTGGTAGGTCTAACAAAGAGGGAAAAATACTGTAAATGGCAAAACTCTTAGGAATATAGAAAGTCAGAGAGACCTGGGCGTGCATGTCCACAGATATTTGAAGGTGGCAACACAAGTGGGCAAGGTAGTCAAGAAAGCATACGGAATGCTTGCCTTCATTGGACGGGGCATTGAGTATAAAACTGGCAAGTCATGCTACAGTTGTATAGAACCTTGGAGAACCACTTAGAATATTGCGCACAATTTTGGTCACCACACAACCAGAGGGTTGTGGAGGATTTGGAAAGAGTGCAGAGGAGGTTTACCAGGATGTTGCCTGGTCTGGAGGGTGTCAGCTATATGGAGATGCTGAATAGATTTGGACTGTTTTTATTAGAAAGACAGAAGTTGAGGTGTGTCCTGATAGAGGTCTACAAGATTATGAGGGGCATGGATAGAGTGGATGGGCAGGCACTCTTTCCCAGGGTGGAGGGGTTCAGTCACCAGGGATGTTTTAATGTCTGTGGGGCAAAGTTTAGAGGAGATGTGTGAGGCAGTTTTTTACACAAAGGGTGGTGCGTGCCTGGAACGTGTTGCCAGGGGCGGTTGTGGAAGCAGATACATTAACAGCGTTCAAAAGGCATCTTTAAAAAAAAAAAATTTAGAGTACCCAATTCTTTTTTTCCAATTAAGGGGCAATATAACATGGCCAATTAATCTATCCTGCACCTCTTTGGGTTGTGGGGGTTAACCCACGTAAACACAGGGAGAATGTGCAAACTCCACGTGGACAGTGACCCAGAGCCAGGATTGAATCTGGGACCTCGGCGCCGTGAGGCAGCAATGCTAACCACTGTGCCACCATGCAGCCCTTCAAAAGGCATCTTGACAAACACATGGATAGATGGCCATAGAGGGATACGGCACTGGGAAATGCTGAGGGGTTTTGGCAAAGGTTGGTATCATGACCAGTACAGGCTTGCAGGGCCAAAGGGCCTGTTTCCAGTGCTGTATTGGTCTTATTCTTTGTACCCTGTGTACAATGGAGGGATGGTTTATTTGCGATACACCATGAGGCCTACGTGCAGGGTGGGATTCAGTCCCACATATGGGTCTAGTTGCTGACAGCTTTTGCTGGCCAGTACATTGTGGTTTTGCTCGCTATGTCTATTTTTACTTTCAAACATGCATTGTTTTCAGTCATGATGAGGGTGGCAATGATATCACCCTTTTCTGTGACGGTTGTGGATACTAACAAAACTGTGCTGCTGTTGTGGTGGATTCAGTATTTTGGTTGTCCTGACTAGGCTCAGGTTAGTTGTTTTTTGTGGACGTTCCAGCCTCTGGGAGTGGAATCAGTTGCAGGATTTTTTTGTCTGTGAGTTGCTGTGATTTGAATCTGCAGCATTTTGCAAAATGATTCATTCCTACATTTCTTGCAGAACTTGCTATCTGCCCAATATGATGTTCTGTTCGGAGGAGTGCTGACACCACAGTTGGAGCAGGGTATCCCCTGTACGGTGAAAGCCTCTGTTTCCTGCCTAAAGTCACTGCTACTTTTTTTCCGACTATTCATTGAACATAGTGGGCAGCACAGTAGCATAGTGGTTATACAGTGCTTCACAGCTCCAGGGTCCCAGGTTCGATTAGTAAGCTTGGTCACTGTCTGTGCGGAGTCTGCACGTTCTCCCCATGTCTGCGTGGGATTCCTCCGAGTGCTTCCGTTTCCTTCCACAATCCAAAGATGTGCAGGTTCGGTGGATTGGCCATGCTAAATTGCCCTTAGTGTCCAAAAAATGTTAAGTGGGGGTTACTGGGTTAGGTGCTAGGGTAGATATGTGGGCTTCAGTAGGGTGCTCTTTGTAAGGGCCGGTGCATGACTCGATGGGCCGAATGGCCTCCTTCTGTACTGTAAATTCCATGATTCTATGATACAAATGCTGATGCCCATTGAGATGTCAGGTCTTCTCGCACAGCAACTGCTTATGGACTAGATCACTAAGCATCCCGCAGACTGCAATCCCACTTAGGGCGTTGTGGCGGGAACCAATTGCAGCTTATTTTTCTAATATCTTGAGTTTAGCCGCATAAATTTGGATTGATTCATCGGATCTTTGATTCAGCAAATTAAATGCATGCTTGTCAAGTATGATATTTGGTACAGGAGGCAAATATCCTTGAATGTTCTATAAATGATTTGGGGGTCCTCCTTTTTCTCCCATATAGAAGGTAAGGACTCACATTTCCCGACAGATTCCAAGCCCACAAAATTTAATAAAGTGAAGGCCTGTGTGGAAAGTCCCGTACCTGATAACAAGTTGCATTTGCATAACACCTATACCGTGATATATTGTCCCGATGAATGCCACTCAAATGTGACCAGAGGATAATAAATATAAAATAAAAGATGTAAATACTTAGAGGTTTACAAAAATCTTTGAGAAAAAGAGGATGTGAAAGCACTTAAACACTTTCGTGTTTTTGATGTGGTCCAAAACCTGTCAATCATAGCTAGCTTTTAATAAACATTGTGGTTGGCTTCAAAATAGACTGCATGAAATCCATTGAAGCATGAAGTGAGGTGAAATTGGACAATCAGACAGATGGGTTTGTGCTAGCTGTCAATCACAGCCTAGTAAAGTTAATTCCCATCAAAATGAATGTAAGGCTTGTAGATCAAAGATCTGAGGGGATTTACAGATGTGGTCCACTTTTTCTAGGGATTTACAACAGCTGCAACTTCTGCCTGACCCAGCAATGAGTTTTAAAGCCAGAGTTTTTTCCATTGGGCGGGATTCTCTGATACAGCGGCTAAGTGTTGCGCCGTGGTAAAACCCAAAAGTTTACGACGGCGTGAACGAGCCGCTGTCAATAGCGATTCTGGCCCGCAAAAGGGGCCTAGGAAGGGCGGCACGAGAAGCGGGGTGAGATCAGCCCCAGACCAGTGTCGGAGAGGCACGATGCGTCAATGACGCTGTCCAGCGTCGCTTATGTTGCGCGAGCGGCGCTCAGTCCCAGAGCCCGCAAGATGGCCGCTGCCCGCCCTACCGCCCCGAGGTTCAGGGACCGCGACCTGGACACGCTGCTGGACGCGGTGGAGGAGAGGGAGGGCGGTCCTGTGCCAGAAGAAGATGCATCACCTTACGAGGGCACGCAGGGTGAGTTCACAGTGACGTGCCCCTGGCACACCCCCCCCATACCACCCACACATGTGAAGGCGGCCCCCACCTCCCAGGGGGACGCCACAACCCCTACCTGACCTACATGGGCTGCACCCATCCATGCCAGGTGCTTTGGCCGGGTGCCCCGTGCTGCTATCCATCATATACCCAACATCTGCGCTGCCGGCATCGGACCGCCCTAACACTGATGTTTGTTCCCCCCCCTGCCTCCACAGGATAAGACTGCCCACAACCACAGGGAGCGTGAAGAAACGGAGTGCGTCCACCCAGTACTGCACCCGCTCACCGTCCATGAGCAGAGGACATTGAACCTCGTAGGCAGAGCCGAGGACCGGGATGTTCACGGCTGTCAGGTAGAGGCGAACCAGGAGCGAGACTCCCCCACCGCTGGCTCCCCCATCCCCTTCCATGTCCCACTGCATCCCCACAAACCCGTGCCTCACAAACACCCCCTCCACCCCATGTCCCACAGCCACCCCCTCACTCCATGCCCCACAGCACTCCCCTCACCCCAATGTCCCACAGCTCCCCCCTCCACCCTCACTCCATGCCCCACTGCACCCCCCTCACCCCCTGCCCTATCACCACCCCTCACCCCATGTCCCACCTGCATCCCCCACATCCCGTGCCCCACAGCACTCCCCTCCCCCCCTGTCCCACAGCACCCCCCTCACTCCATGTGCCACTGCAGCCCCCTCACCCCATGTCCCACGAACCCCCCCTCACCCCATCTCCACACCACCACCACTCACCCCATGTCCCACTGCCATCCCCACATCCCGTGCCCACAGCACTCCCCTCCCCCCATGTCCCACAGCACCCACTCACCCCATGTCCCACTGCACCCCCACCCCATGTCCCACTGCACCCCTCACTCCATGTCCCACTGCACCCCCTCACTCCATGTCCCACAGCACCCCTCACTCCATGTCCCACTGCACCCCCTACTCCATGTCCCACAGCACCCCCTCACTCCATGTCCCACAGCACCCCTCACCCCATGTCCCACAGCTCCCCCCTCACTCCATGTCCCACAGCACCCCCTCACCCATGTCCCACAGCACCCTCTCACCCCATGTCCCACAGCACCCCCCCCCCATGTCCCACAGCTCCCCCTCACCCCATGTCCCACAGCACCCCCTCACCCCATGTCCCACAGCACCCCCTCACCCCATGTCCCACTGCACCCCCCTCACCCATGTCCCACTGCACCCCCCTCACCCCATGTCCCCACAGCACCCCTCACCCCATGTCCCACAGCACCCCTCACCCCATGTCCCACAGCACCCTCTCACCCCATGTCCTACAGCACCCCCTCACCCCATTTCCCACAGCACCCCCTCACCCCATTTCCCACAGCACCCCCACACCCCATGCTCCACTGCACCCCCTCACCCCATGTCCCACTGCACCCCCTCCCCATGTCCCACAGCACCCCCCTCACCCCATGTCCCACAGCACCCCTCACCCCATGTCCCACTGCACCCCCCTCACCCCATGTCCCACAGCCCCCCTCACCCCATGCCCTACACCACACCCCTCACCCCATGTCCCACAGCACCCCCCTCACCCCATTTCCCACAGCACCCCCCTCACCCCATGTCCCACAGCACCCCCTCACCCCATGTCCAACAGCAGACTCCTCACCCCATGCTCCACTGCACTCCCCTCACCCATGTCCCACTGCACCCTCCTTCCCATGTCCAACAGCACCCCCCTCACCCCATGCTCCACTGCACCCCCCTCACCCCATGTCCCACAGCACCCCTCACCCCATGTCCCACAGCACCCCCTCACCCCATGTCCCACTGCACCCCCCTACCCCATGTCCCACTGCACCCCCCTCACCCATGTCCCACAGCACCCTCACCCATGTCCCACAGCACCCCTCACCCCATGTCCCACAGCACCCTCTCCCCATGTCACACAGCACCCCCTCACCCCATTTCCCACAGCACCCCCTCACCCATTTCCCACAGCACCCCCACACACCATGCTCCATGCCCCCCTCACCCCATGTCCCACTGCACCCCCCTCTCCCCATGTCCCACAGCATCCCCCTCACCCCATGTCCCACAGCACCCCCTCACCCCATGTCCCACTGCACCCCCCTCACCCCATGTCCCACAGCACCCCTTCACCCCATGCCCTACACCACACCCCTCACCCCATGTCCCACAGCACCCCCTCACCCCATTTCCCACAGCACCCCCCTCACCCCATGTCCCACAGCACCCCCTCCCCCCATGTCCACCAGCAGACTCCTCACCCCATGCTCCACTGCACTCCCCTCACCCCATGTCCCACTGCACCCTCCTCTCCCCATGTCCAACAGCAGCCCCCTCACCCCATGCTCCACTGCACCCCCCTCACCCCATGTCCCACTGCACCCCCCCCTCTCCCCATGTCCCACAGAAGCCCCCTCACCCCATGCTCCACTGCACTCCACACTCACCCCCATTCCCACTGTACTCCCCTCACCCCATGTCCCCACTGCACCCCTTACCCCATGCTCCACTGCCCCCCTCACCCCATTTCCCACTGCACTCCACTCACCTCATGTCCCACTGCACCCCCCTCACCCATTTCCCACTGCACCCACTCACCTCATGTCCCACTGCACCCCCTCACCCCATGTCCCACTGTACTCCCCCTCACCCATGTCCCACTGCACCCCCTCACCCCATGTTCCACTGAACCCCCTCACCCCATGTCCCACAGCACCTCCTCACCCCATGTCCCACTGCACCCCCCTCACCCCATGCTCCACTGCACCCCCCCTCACCGCCGCCTGTCTAATGATATGTGTTTTGTGT